>NC_134354.1:399102102-399402102 GCF_048569485.1 Anomaloglossus baeobatrachus | reverse complement strand
TGATATTATGGCATCCGAGTAATTTCCTTTAAGGGGTTACTAGTGGTTCTATAGGAGGCAGTGACCGCGCTGACAGGAATGAAGAGGAGATCGTCACAGCAGGTAATGATCTCATCTAACATCCTGGCGGCTGCCAGCTCTGCAGTGTGAGAATCTGCATGCGGGCAGACACACACTGCAATGAAGGCAGCCGCGGGGCTGGAGCGGGACACAGACTGCACGGGCACTCCTGCTATCCTGACCAGGGGGCCCGATGCTGGCGGTGACACCGTGGGCGGGGAGAGTATGGGGTGCGGGGGAATTTGTGGGAGGGTGCAGGGAAGGGCGGCGGGGACTCCACGAACTGTATAGCCCAGCAGGGTGGCAACATGCTGTTCCAGATTTGCATGTCAACATGGTCCTGCCCATGTTGACATGAAATGACCGGAAGCAGCAAAATCGCGGCAGGAGCGGTCACATGACCGCTCTGAGCCGGGGAGAGGGGCTGACAGCAGGGCAGGTAAGTGGTCACTATCTACTTACCTGCCCCAATGTAGCCTAATAGTGTAATAATAAAAAAAGTCAAAATAAGCCGGATAACCCCTTTTATGAGATATGATTATCTACTGTATATAATTTAATGAAGAGCTGTTCTGTCAGTTTGATTTCACTCCCCAGACTGTTATTCAGTGTTATACATCTAGATTTTACAAGGATAATCCACCTATAGCATGCTATCTGCTATTGCATCCTATAACCAGTTTGTACCTCAATAACTGAGAAATCACTGTTTGAATTAATATACAAATGATGATAAATGAGTGAGTAATCATCACTAGGTGTGGAATAGAGCTTGGGAAGTGTATTGCTAAGTCTACGCACTTCAGTCTCATTTACTTATTGATGCAAATGGTGATTTCTCGATAATAAAGGGGCTAAAGAGGAATGTTTCTCCTTGTGGAGACTGCCAAGCTTGATGTAAGGAGACTTATAGGACATGCAATGCTCCTCTGGGAATTTAAATATGCTAATATCCTCTTTAGGCTGCTTTCACACATCAGATTTTGGCCATCAGGCATAATCCGGCGCGTGCCTGATGCGACTGTTCCGGTGGTAAATGTGCAAAAACGGACAAAAGGATCCGGTTTTTGATGGATCCGTCAAAAAACGGATCCGGTTTGTCCGTTTTTGCATCCGTTTTGTCCGTTTTTTGATGGATCCATTTTTTAAACATTGATTGGCCAATGAAAACCTATATATACAGTGTTTTCACAGCACAAGACAGCTTGAAGACAAAGAGGGAGACAGAGGCTGTACTAGCAAAAATCTTGAGGATTTCATTGTGCGGGAGCGCATCATGCATCAGCGACGGCAGCGCTTTTGGATGCACCCATTGTCAGCCCACAGAATGTCCCATGGGGTTTATTGAACTCTATATCTAGAGTTAAGAAGATACCCTGAAAGGTTTGCCAGCTATGTATGGATGACACCGGATTCCTTTGACATTCTGGTTGGCTACGTTGAAGAACAAATCTGGAAGTCTGATACTTACTTCTCGATTTCACCAGCGGAGCATTTGCTGGTGACTATTAGGTAAGGTATTTTTACTGTATCTCCTTCTGTTAGGAGACTTTAACCCCTTCAGCCCCCAGGTATTTTGCATTTTACCGTTTTGTTTTTTCCCTCTCTTTCTTCCGAGAGCCGTAACTTTTTTATTTTTCTGTCAATCTTGCCATATTAGGGCTTGTTTTTTGCGGGACGAGTTGTACTTTTAAATGAAACATAAGTTTTACCATATAGTGTACTGGAAAAGGGCAAAAAAATTTCAAGTGCGGAAAAATTGCAAAAAAGTTTTTTGGATATTTTATTCACTGTGTTGACTATATGGTAAAACCGATGTGTCAGTGTGATGCCTCAGGTCGGTGAGAGTTTGTAGGCACCAAACATGAATAGGTTTACTTGTATTTAAGGGGTTAAAAAAAGTTCACAAGCTTGTCCAAAAAAAGTGCCACACGTTTTGTGCCATTTTCCGAAACCCATAGCGCTCTCATTTTCCTGGATCTAGCTCAGTGAGGGCTTATTTTTTGCGTCTCTAGCTGACTGTTTTCACTGTACCATTTTTGCACAGATGCTACGTTTTGACCACTTGTTATTTCATTTTGCGCAAACTTTGCAGCGACCAAAAAACGTAATTTTTGTGGGTTTTTTTGCCGCTACGCCTCTTGTCTCTTTTTACAGATTCCTTGCAACAGGAGAATCACTATCGTCTCTCCACTTCCAATTCCGACTTGGTGTCTTCACAATATCCGGAATTGTCCGCCATACCTGCAGAGCATTGTGGGACTGTTTGCAAGAAGAATTTATTCCACAACCCACAAGGGACACTTGGCTTCAAATTGCGGATAGCTTCCAACAAATCTGTCAGTTTCCCATTTGTGTGGGTGCGGTGGACGGGAAGCACATCAGGATTGTGAAACCAGCGGCATCTGGATCGGAGTTTTTCAGTTATAAAAAGTACTTTTCCATTGCACTTATGGCCATCACAGATGCGCATTACAAATTTGTAGCGGTGGACATTGGTGCCTATGGCCGCTCCAACGATTCCCAAGTGTTCAAAATGTCAGCGATGGGGTGTCAGTTGTTTGGGAATGTCACGGGCGGAGGAGGGGATGCTGCGCTCTCCCACCGCTCGGGTTCGGCTGCCGCTGCTGCTGCGGCTGCTGCTGCTCGGTGGTGGCTCGAGCGGTGGGCCGGATCCCGGGGACTCGAGCGGCGTTCCTCGCCCGTGAGTGAAAATGGGATTTTGATTGTGGGGGTTTTGATTATTGCCCGTGACGCCACCCACGGTTGTGGTGATATTGGTGACACCACCGCTGCTCTAGACGGAGATCCCGGGAGCGGTGACAGGGAGCAGCTTAGTTGTTAGTTCTCTCCTCCATGGGTAAGGGGGTTGGTTGTCCCGGGGCCCGATGATGGGGTAGGGATGGATGGTGTGTCGCCCTGGGCAAGCCAGGGGACACAGGTCACACACCACCACACCCTACATCGCAGGTAGGAACATCTAAGCTAACCAAAAATCCTTGTTGCCTTCCTCCAGAGGCTGATGATTCACACCAGGGGGTGGGCCAGGCGGTTGGCTCCGCCCACCGAGGAGGACACAGCTCTGGAGGCGGGAGAAACCAGGCAGATAGCTCAGGGGAGTGAAGGAGTAAACAGCTAAGATGAGCTAAGGAAGTGAAAGTGGAAGCAAAGTAAAGTGGTAAAGGAGGAAAGCAAGAGTGGTGACAGAGAGAGAGAGCCTGAAGGGTCCAGCTGTGTGTAGGACCAGGTCAGCAAGGTCAGCAACGGCGGTGACTGTCTGGAGGGGGACCGTTTGGAAGTTCCTGGAAGGACCCCGTAGGCTGTGTGCCCGGCGGTCTGGAGCAGTGTTCCGAAGGACAGTCAGCACCAGGGCAGGGGCCTCTCGGACCCCGGCAAGGCTTGGAGTCGCCATAATTTGCCGAATCCGTCAGTGAAGGGGACATAGATCCCCCAACAACCAAGTCCCGATTGAAGGCAACAGCCCAGCCAGTATAGAAGAGACACCGCCACCGCCAAGGCACCAGTTTCTTAGGGCCAGCGCCTGCGGGCAAAGAGCAGAGCTCCCCCGGTCCAGCTTGAAGCCGGGGAGCGGGTTACCGGTGGGGACCCATCGCAACCAACAAGTACACCAAGGTGCAAGGAAAAGGGACATCACCGTCACCTACTGGGAGAGCAAGTGCAGCCGTCCATGGGACCGTCTATCCAGCCGTTTGGTTTACCGTAAAAACTGTGTCAACGTCTCAGGCTGAGTGAGTACCACAGTGCCGCAAGGCGCAGCGCTGCCCCCACGTCCCTGCGCCCACCAGGCCCTGCACCTCCCTCACCATCACCGGGCCCCGGGATCACCAACCCCTACCCACGGAGGGGCAACACAACACCTGGCTGCTCCGCATCACCATCCCCGGGAGCCCCGTATAGAGCAGCGGTGGTGAAATCACCACAACCGTGGGTGGCGTCACGGACAATAATCATCCCCTCACCCAACAACCCCCTTTCACTCACGGGCGAGGAGCGCCGCTCGAGAAACCCCCGGGATCCGGCCCACCTCTCGAGCCACCACTGAGCAGCAGCCGCCGGACCCAAGCAGAAGGGGTGAGCGAAGTGTGCTGACACCCTCCTCCCCGCCCGCGACAACTTGGCGTCACGAACAGGATCTTACCGCTCTGCCGTCAGGTAGAGGTGCGCCTTGTTACCGCCGGAGGTATCCGGCAGAAAAATTTCAAAAGCCGCCATCTTTGGCGCGAAAAGTTCCCGCTCGAGCGTCTTCTCGAGTAGTGAAGGCGCGAAGGCCAAAACCCCGCCCCGAGAGAGGAGGGGCCGGAAAGAGCTAAGGGGGACGGAAACAAGATGTCTGCGCCCGACGGAGCCGCTGGAGGAGCGGTGGTCGCAGCCGCAGCGGCACCCGCGGATGGGAATGGGCCTGCCCAGGTCCCGGCCGCATCGGCGGGAGGTGCCGCGGTCCCCGCGCTCGCTCAGGTCATGCCGTTCTCCTTGCCCTATGCGCCCGGAGCTGCCTGGCTACCGCAGTATGATGGGAAACCGGATGCCCTACAGGCCTTCCGGAAAAAGCTTAACCCGTTGCTAGAGCTGTACCCCCTGACTGATAAGCAACGTGCAGCGATAGTGCTAGGCCAGTTAACCGGTGCGGCGGAGCAGGAAGCGGAGCCCTGGGCCGAGGGGGACCGGCTCTCTGTAGCCACCATCTTTGAGAAGCTACAGACTGCCTTCGAGACCCGGACTGAAGCGGAGCTGAGGATGCAGTTTTTCCAGTGCCGGCAACGAGCTGGGGATAGCATTCGGGACTATGCTCTACGTCTGCAGACCGCCCTCCGCACGCTGAAGCGGGTGAACCCTATTAATGAGGCGGATAGCAACAAGATGTTAGTGGAGCAATTTGCGCAGGGGATGAGGTCCCCTGAGGATCGTAAACAACTCCGGCTGTGGGCCCTGGAACACCCTGATGTGGACTTTGCTGTGTTAAAGGAGCGGGCCATTAAAGCACTACAGCCCCCAGCTGCCGAAGTTCTGGAACCCGCCCCATGATCCGTCGAGACAGCTCCCGTTGTGGCGGCCTCTGCCAAACCAACCTCTCCAATACCTGCAGCCCCGAGCAGCACAGTGGAAGAACTGGCAGCCCAGGTCCGTCGCATGGACGGAGACCTTGCCAAGATCCTTGCTGCACTCCAACCTCTGACCAGATCTCAGCCTCCAGCACAGATACAACTTGCTGACAGTCCCGAGGACGTGCCCTGGATGCAGCGGAGAAGTGCTAACAATCCGCGGAGCAGACCCCCAATCTGCTACAAGTGCCGTAAGCCGGGTCATTACTTCCGACAGTGCCCGTTAAACGAGCAACCCCTGGGGCCCCGGGCCAATCCTCAGGAGTAGAACATCGTGGCCCCCCGGACTGGCGGGACCGATACATCGGGGCCCGCCCCATCATCCCCGTGGCTGTGGACGGCATACCAGTGATGGCTCTCTTGATCACTGGATCACAGGTAACTACCATACCGTACACGTTGTACCAGCGGTATTGGGCCATAGACAAGCTGGCGCCCCCAGACAATAGTATAACGTTGATTGCCGCTAATGGACTCCCATTGACCCAGGTGGGGTATAAACAAGTGGCTATGACAGTGGGGCAAGCTGAACTGCAACACCAGGGTATGATTGTGATCATGAATGAGCCCAGTGATCATAACCCGAAAATAGTGCTGGGAACCAATGTGATGGAGCACTGCATGGCTGATGTGTTAACCCTATTACAGCAGCTGGCCGCCACAGCGGCAGGGAGCCGGCAGAGGGCTGTGCAGCGTGAGATCCGAGCCCTGAGGTACCGCCAGCATGTCAGCTCAACAGGAGGGGAGATTGGTGGAGTGAGAGTGATGGATGTTGCTCCATTGACTGTACCCCCTAGGAGTGAGATGATGATCTGGTGTAGGGCACCAGTAGGGCCTCAGGGGCGTGACTACCCTGCGATGATGGAGCCCATGCCTTCCGAGCACTGGCCCACTGTAATGGCCGCCCGAGGGGTGGTGGATGTGAAGAAAGGGAGAGTGCCTGTGAGAGTGCTGAACTGTGGAGAGGAAGAGGTCAGGCTCCCCCGGTATGCCACCATTGCCAAGCTGCTCACCCTGGACCCTCACACTATCCATGAAGCCAGTCCATCCACACTCCCACCTACCACCAGCACTTCCCCGCCCCAGGGGGAAACAAAGGAGTGGCATCAACAGCTACACGTAGGCACTGATGATACCCCTACACATCACAGGGCAGGGGTATACAGGGTGGTGCAGGAGTACGAACAGGTTTTCAGTAAGCACCCCCTAGACTTTGGGCAGATCAAGGGGGTCCAACACCACATTCCCACCGGTGAACATCCCCCTATCAAAGAGAGGTATAGACCTATCCCCCCTGCACATTACCAGTGTGCCAAAGATATGTTGAGGAATATGAAGGAGGCAGGGGTTATTCGGGACAGCTGTAGTCCCTGGGCCGCTCCGTTGGTACTGGTCAAGAAGAAGGATGGTACCATGCGGATGTGTGTGGACTACCGGAAGATCAACCAGATAACCCATAAAGATGCCTATCCATTACCTCGTATTGAAGAGTCTTTGGCTGCACTGAGAACTGCAAACTACTTCTCGACCCTTGACCTCACCAGCGGATACTGGCAAGTGGCCGTGGCCCCAGAGGACCGGGAGAAGACCGCCTTCACCACCCCGATGGGGCTCTGCGAATTCAATAGCATGCCGTTTGGGCTGTGCAATGCCCCCGGGACCTTCCAACAGTTGATGGAGTGCTGTCTGGGACATTTAAACTTCGAGACCGTCCTGCTGTACTTGGATGATGTGATTGTTTATTCCCAGACGTATGAAGCCCATCTGGAGCACCTGGCCAAGGTGTTCGCGTCCCTTGCCAAGTACGGGATGAAATTGAAGCCCTCTAAATGCCACCTGCTGAAACCCAGGGTGCAGTATCTAGGGCATGTGGTGAGTGCGGATGGTGTCGCCCCCGACCCTGAGAAGATCACTGCCATCCAGAGCTGGCCGAGACCAACTACAGTGAGGGAAGTAAGGCAGTTCCTGGGTCTGGTGGGGTACTATCGGCGCTTTATAAAGGGGTACACGAAGATGGCTGCCCCCATGCAAGACCTCCTCGTGGGACAGACCAAAGGTGGTAGACCCATTGGAGCCCCACTGTCGTGGGAGGACAAGCATGAGGAGTCCTTTCGCCAGTTGAAGGCGGCCTTGACCGGAGAAGAGGTCCTGGCGTACCCCGATTATGGGCGCCCGTTCATCCTCCACACGGACGCCAGTAACGTGGGGCTGGGAGCAGTCCTATCCCAGGTCCAGGATGGAAAGGAGAAGGTGATTGCCTACGCTAGCCGAAAACTCCGGCCGACCGAAAGGAACCCTGAGAACTATAGCTCCTTCAAGCTCGAGCTATTGGCGTTGGTGTGGGCTATCACGGAGCGGTTCCGCCACTACTTGGCAGCAGCAACATTCACCGCGTTTACGGACAACAATCCGCTGACTCACCTGAACACGGCCAAGTTGGGCGCGCTGGAGCAGCGGTGGGTAGCCCGGCTAGCCAACTATGATTTCACCATAAAGTACCGAGCTGGTCGTGTCAACATAAATGCTGATGCACTCTCCCGAATGCCCCATTTGTCAGAAGAGGGGTGCGAGGATGACGACCTCGAGGAGATCGAGTTGCCTGCGTTTCACCAGCCGCCTACTGAGAGGGTACAAGTACATCAGCAACGGGTGGATCTGGACCCACGGCCCAGTCAAGAGTGGCAGGAAGCTCAGGACCAAGCGCCGGCTGTTCGCCTTGTCAAGACTCTGGTGGAACAAGGCGCTACGGGAATAGACCCTGCCGCTCCGGCCGAAGCCCAACGCTTGTGGAAAGAACGGAAACGGCTTTACCTACACCAAGGGAGGCTGTACCGTGAGCTGATGAACCCGAAGACCCATGAGAAAATATGCCAGTTGGTCATTCCTCAAGCTGACGTCGCTACTGTCCTGCGGGCATACCATGATGGTGCTGGCCACTTCGGGTGGAAGAAGCTGGAGATGCTGTTGAGGGAGCGGTTCTATTGGAGTGGGATGCGTGAATCGGTGGAAGCCTGGTGCCGAGAGTGCGGTCCTTGTACGCTGAGGAGGAAGGACGAGACTAGGCAGAGGGCACCCTTACATCCAATAGTCACCCATCAGCCGCTGGAGTTGGTCGCACTAGACCATGTCAAGCTCACCCCTAGCCGAAGTGGGTACACCTACGCATTGACCATTGTAGACCACTACTCAAGATTTATGGTGGTAGTCCCCGTTAAGGACCTGACTGGTCGAACTGCTGCTCGAGATTTCCAGGCTTATTTTTGCCGACCCCATGGGTACCCAGAAAAGGTGCTGACTGACCAAGGCCCGGCCTTTGAAGCAGAGGTGTTCCACGAATTCTGCCAGTTGTACGGCTGCAAGAAAATCCGGACCACTCCGTACCACGCCCAAACCAACGGCATGTGCGAGAAAATGAACCACCTGGTCCTGGGGCTTCTCAAGACGCTACCGCTGGAGGAACGGAACCTGTGGCCGGAAAAGTTACCCGACTTGGTCGACATGTACAATAATATCCCCTCTAGCTCGACGAAGTGCACCCCGGCGTATCTGATGAGGGCTCGGCCTGGCCGCCTGCCGGTGGATCTGGAGATGGGGTTGGAGGCCCCAGAAGCCCTCCCTTCGACGGCGGAGTGGGAAAGTCGGAGGAGAGCACAATACCGGCAAATCCAGGAGTATGTGGAGAAAAACCTCAGTCAAAGTCGAGAACAGCAGGAGCACCGGTTTAATCAGAAGGCGTCCGCGGGTCCTTTCCAGCCAGGAGATGTAGTGCTGAAACGGAAGAGGAAGGCCCACAAGCTGGACGATCAGTGGGAGCAAGTCCCTTACGTCATACAACCCACAGAATGGGGAGATGGGAAGGCCTACCAGATCAGTCGTGACCAGGGAGGCACCCTTGCCACAGTTTCCCGGGATCATCTAAAAAGGTGCCCCCCAGCGTTGGAGGCAGAGGCTGAAGTACCGGTTCCTCCACCAGCAGAGAAGGCAGCAGAGGTAATCCACACTGTAATGGGTGACTTCCCAGCAGACTGGCCTACACAGAACGGCGCGGTGATTCTTCCAGTGATACTGTTCCCACAACCCGTGGATGAAGAAGTAGTGGAAGCGGTTAACCGTGAGCCAGAACCAGTGCCAGTGCCCAGGGATGAACCTGTACCCAGCTCCCCGACACCTCCACCTGCTCCACACTATAGCAGGGAGGAGGAACCGATTGTTTCCTCTACCCCACTGTCTAGCACCACTGACACCGGGCCCCGAAGGTCCACCCGTTCCAACCTAGGTAGACCCCCACTTAGGTACAGGGAGACCGTTCTGTGAATAAAAGGGGTCAGGGAATGTACAGAGTGGATGTTGTGTTTGTTTAAAAGTTGGAAAGAATGATAACAAAATGATACCGAAGTTTCACCTGATTTACCGTGATTTGAAACCGGCTGGAGCCGGCACCGTTGTCCCCGTGGGGACTGTTTAAAAGTTGTTGTGCATGGAGGACTATCCATGGACAAGCCCGTGAACTTGCAGGGCAACCACAAACGTTAAGTGGCTTGCAAATATGTTGTTTGCCGTTACCGTTTACGCAATGCCGCCTCCGGAGAGGCAGGTTGGAGGGAGGGCCCTGAGCAGAGCAGGCTGGGGCCCAGCCACCAAAGGAACCGGTGGCTACCCTCTGGAGGGAAGGACAGATCCCGCTCGGGTACAGTGTGCTGGACTGTGGGTCAAGGGGTGCTGCCTGGGCTTTAGGGGCAGCATCAGGGCCAGGTTGCTTGGGTGGGAGAGAGCGGAAACCGTAACCGTAAACCGTTATGCAACGTTAAAAGAAATGTGCCTCCCGTCTTGGGAAGAGTTATTATTAAAAATGTAAATATATTATATTACTATGTTATCTTTTTCAGAAAAATAAAACCGGTGTTGGACGGCAGCCCACGGACGGTCTGCATTTTGCTAAGGGGGAATGTGTCGCCCTGGGCAAGCCAGGGGACACAGGTCACACACCACCACACCCTACATCCCAGGTAGGAACATCTAAGCTAACCAAAAATCCTTGTTGCCTTCCTCCAGAGGCTGATGATTCACACCAGGGGGTGGGCCAGGCGGTTGGCTCCGCCCACCGAGGAGGACACAGCTCTGGAGGCGGGAGAAACCAGGCAGATAGCTCAGGGGAGTGAAGGAGTAAACAGCTAAGATGAGCTAAGGAAGTGAAAGTGGAAGCAAAGTAAAGTGGTAAAGGAGGAAAGCAAGAGTGGTGACAGAGAGAGAGAGCCTGAAGGGTCCAGCTGTGTGTAGGACCAGGTCAGCAAGGTCAGCAACGGCGGTGACTGTCTGGAGGGGGACCGTTTGGAAGTTCCTGGAAGGACCCCGTAGGCTGTGTGCCCGGCGGTCTGGAGCAGTGTTCCGAAGGACAGTCAGCACCAGGGCAGGGGCCTCTCGGACCCCGGCAAGGCTTGGAGTCGCCATAATTTGCCGAATCCGTCAGTGAAGGGGACGTAGATCCCCCAACAACCAAGTCCCGATTGAAGGCAACAGCCCAGCCAGTATAGAAGAGACACCGCCACCGCCAAGGCACCAGTTTCTTAGGGACAGCGCCTGCGGGCAAAGAGTAGAGCTCCCCCGGTCCAGCTTGAAGCCGGGGAGCGGGTTACCGGTGGGGACCCATCGCAACCAACAAGTACACCAAGGTGCAAGGAAAAGGGACATCACCGTCACCTACTGGGAGAGCAAGTGCAGCCGTCCGTGGGACCGTCTATCCAGCCGTTTGGTTTACCGTAAAAACTGTGTCAACGTCTCAGGCTGAGTGAGTACCACAGTGCCGCAAGGCGCAGCGCTGCCCCCGCGTCCCTGCGCCCACCAGGCCCTGCACCTCCCTCACCATCACCGGGCCCCGGGATCACCAACCCCTACCCACGGAGGGGCAACACAACACCTGGCTGCTCCGCATCACCATCCCCGGGAGCCCCGTATAGAGCAGCGGTGGTGAAATCACCACAACCGTGGGTGGCGTCACGGACAATAATCATCCCCTCACCCAACAACCCCCTTTCACTCACGGGCGAGGAGCGCCGCTCGAGAAACCCCCGGGATCCGGCCCACCGCTCGAGCCACCACTGAGCAGCAGCCGCCGGACCCGAGCAGAAGGGGTGAGCGTAGTGTGCTGACACCCTCCTCCCCGCCCGCGACAACGGCAGGCGGGTTACAGAGCCTGGCGCGGGGGCAGCGCTGTGCCGCACGACACGGTGGTACTCACTCAGCCAATGATGAGGACACAGTTCTCGGTAAAACACACGGCTGGATGGACGGGTCCCACAGACGGCTGCGGTGTTGTTTTCTCTCGGCAGGTTGATGATGACTGCCTTTCCCTGCACCTAGATACGGTAGATGGTTCCAATGGGTTCCCACTGGTAACCCGCTCCCCAGCTCGGATATGAGCCGGGGGAGCCCCTTTTGCCCGCAGGCTCTGGCCCTGAGAAACGGTTGCCTTGGCGGTGGCGGTGTCTCCCTCACTTTGGTTGGACTGTTGCCTTCTGTCAGGACTTGGCTGTTGGGAAACCCAGGAGGTTCCCTTCACTAACGAATTTGGCAAATTCACGGCGACTCCTAGCCTTGGTGGTGCTGGCTTCTCATTGCGTACCGGTCCGGTACCGCCGGGCCACCGCCCGTCCACGGTCCTTACGGTAAACTCCGATAGGCCACTCCTGCAGACAGTCACCACCGTCTGCCAACCTTGCTGATCTGTCCGGGCCACACACCCGGACCAACTTCAGGCTGCTCAACTACTACTTCCTTCTGCTCACTTTCACCTCCAACACTAGTCTGCCTGGTTTTCCCACCTTCAGGACTGTGAACTCCTTGGTGGGTGGAGACCAACCGCTTGGCTCCACCCCCTGGTGTGGACATCAGCCCCTGGAGGAAGGCAACAAGGGTTTTGTGTTTGACCTCGGTGTGCCTGCTGGGAGTGTGGGGTGTGTGGATGTTGTTTTCTGTGGCCCCTGGCTTGTCCAGGACGCCACATTCCCCCTTAGTTAAATGCAGACCGTCCGCGGGCTGCCCGTCCATCACCGGTTTTATTTTCACAACTGAAAAATATAGAAAAACCGGTAACACACATTACAATTATAATAACATCTTCCCACATCGGGAGGTACTCTTACTTAAACGTTGCGTAACGGTTATGGCTTCTGCTCTCTCCCACCCAAGCAACCAGGCCCTGATGCTGCCCCTAAGCAAACAGGCAGCACCCCTTGCCCCAGTCCAGCACAAGTTGCCCGAGCGGGTTAAGTCCTTTTCAGGGGACCCACGTCCATGGGGAACCCCTGAAACCCCCAGAGGATCGCCACCGGTTCCGGTGGTGGCTGGGCCCCAGCCTGCTCCACTGCGGGCCCTTCCTCCAATCTGCCTCTCCGGAGGCGGTCACGGTGAAAGCCACAACAACATTATTTACATGCCACTAGTTTGTGGTTGCCTTGCTAGTTCTCGGGCCTGTTCATAAGGAGTTCGTTATGCAAAATGGTGAAGGGGGGTCCCACGGGAACCAGTTGCCGGCAACGACCGGTTCAAATCAAGCTGTAAATCAAGGCTTCAATCAGGTGACATCTCAGTTGATTATTCTTATCATTTTCAAACTTTACACACTGGTGGTCCCAACGGGGACGGTGACGACGGCATTCCGCTGCCCTTACTCCGACTCTTCGGTGTCTGCTGGGGGAGGGGATGCGGTGGACACCCGGGCCTCTTGGCTGCCCCTCAGCTTGGCATGCAGCGCAAACCACCCCCTCTCCCCACAGTGCCGGGTGTACTGCACCAGGTCGCCCGGCCTCAGGTACGGGGTGCTCCTCCGGCAGGTGGGCATTAACATCCCGTCGGGCTATGAATACTTCGGCCTCCAGGCCCGGTTCGTATATGAAGCCATAGCCCCGGCGGACATCAAACCGCCTCACCTGCCCTTCATACAGGGGGCCCCGGACACGGAAGGTCGCTTGGCGGAGGCTCTCCTTCTCCCGGATTGCACGGGCCACCAACTCCGCCTTCTTCCTTTCCCTTTTCTCGATTTCTGGGAACAACGGTACCGTCTCCCTATCCCAGTACGGTGCTGCTGTGAGCTCCGGCGCACGGGTCGGGCCCCGCGAGACCTTTTGGACACTGCCCACTGCTGGTGATCTGTGCAGAAGGTCCCGCGGTGACTTGGCCTTGGACGCCACCTTGCAGCGACAACCCGGCGCAACCTCAGCCGAGGTGTGGGGGATGGGCACAGGGGCTTTCCTCCGCTGGGCCTTCGGCACGGAGCGGTCTGTCGGCTCCGGCTCGGGGAATCTCTCGGGGGATGCCTCCGGTTCAGGCTTCGGGGCTTTCCACGGTAGCACCTCCGGTCGGCTATGGGCTCCGGCTACAGGTCGGTCCGCCTGGGCGGACACGCGGGGTATCACTACCGGTTGCGGGGGTAGCGGGCCTAGTGGCGGGGTCACGGCAGCCGGGACGGGTGGCGAGGGAGGCAGTAGGGCGAGGGGGTTCAGACCAGGTCCCGCAGCCGCGATGACCGACCCACTAGGGGTATCGGGGCGTGGGTCACTCACCCTCCCTTCCGCAACTTCCTCCTTGCGTCTCCGCATGGTCGCTATGATCTCCGCCATGTCGGTCTCCCACCCCTCCAAGAGGAGCTGCATTTTGACCTGCAGCCGTTGTTGGAGCTGCGCAGTCCGGATCTCCACCCACGCCGCGGTTCCAGGCGCGGGGGCTACGGTGCTTCGGGACGGCATGTACATCTTGCTGGCGGCCTCTCCCAGGAACAAGATGGCCGCAGGGTCCTGGCGTCCCTGCTTTTATAGCCGCGCTCACATGCGACCAGCCGCCATTTCGTCCCCCTTAGTCTCTTTCCGGCTCCTCCTCTATAGGGGCGGGGTTTTGGCCTTCGCGCCTCTACTACTCAAGGAGACGCTCGAGCGGGAATTTTTCGTGCCCAAGATGGCGGCTTTGCAAATTTTTCGGCCGGACATCTCCGGCGGTCACACAAGGCGCACTTCCACCAGTCGGTAGAACGGTAGGATCCTGTTCGTGACGCCAAGTTGTCGCGGGCGGAGGAGGGGATGCTGCGCTCTCCCACTGCTCGGGTCCGGCTGCCACTTGGTGGTGGCTCGAGCGGTGGGCCGGATCCCGGGGACTCGAGCGGCGTTCCTCGCCCGTGAGTGAAAAGGGGATTTTGATTGTGGGGGTTTTGATTATTGTCCGTGACGCCACCCACGGTTGTGGTGATATTGGTGACACCACCGCTGCTCTAGACGGGGATCCCGGGAGCGGTGACAGGGAGCAGCTTAGTTGTTAGTTCTCCCCTCCGTGGGTAGGGGGGGTTGGTTGTCCCGGGGCCCGATGATGGGGTAGGGATGGATGGCAGGCGGGTTACGGAGCCTGGCGAGGTGCGGGGTCAGCGCTGTGCCGCACGACATGGTGGTACTCACTCAGCCAATGATGAGGACACAGTTCTTGGTAAAACACACGGCTGGATGGACGGGTCCCACAGACGGCTGCGGTGTTGTTTTCTCCCAGCAGGTTGATGATGACTGCCTTTCCCTGCACCTAGATACGGTAGATGGTTCCAATGGGTTCCCTCCGGTAACCCGCTCCCCAGCTCGGATATGAGCTGGGGAAGCCCCTTTTGCCCGCAGGCTCTGGCCCTGAGAAACGGTTGCCTTGGCGGTGGCGGTGTCTCCCTCACTTTGGTTGGACTGTTGCCTTCTGTCAGGACTTGGCTGTTGGGAAACCCAGGAGGTTCCCTTCACTAACGAAGTTGGCAAATTCACGGCGACTCCTAGCCTTGCCAGGGTCCGTAAGCCCCTGCCAGATTGTGCTGGCTTCTCTTTGCGTACTGGTCCAGTACCGCCGGGCCACCGCCCGTCCACGGTCCTTACGGTAAACTCAGATAGGCCACTCCTGCAGACGGTCACCACCGTCTGCCAACCTTGCTGATCTGTCCGGGCCACACACCCGGACCAACTTCAGGCTGCTCAACTACTACTTCTTTCTGCTCACTTTCATCTCCAACACTAGTCTGCCTGGTTTTCCCACCTCCAGTACTGTGAACTCCTTGGTGGGTGGAGACCAGCCGCCTGGCTCCACCCCCTGGTGTGGACATCAGCCCCTGGAGGAAGGCAACAAGGGTTTTGTGTTTGACCTCGGTGTGCCTGCTGGGAGTGTGGGGTGTGTGGATGTTGTTCTCTGTGGCCCCTGGCTTGTCCAGGGCGCCACAGGAACACCCTTTACTTTCCACCAGCAAGACCACTTCCGGACACCACTGGGCCACCAATGCCATTTGTGTTCGTTGCTGACAAAGCTTTTCAACTTTCTGAACACCTTCTAAAGCCCTACTCGAGCAGTGGATTGACGCAAACCAAAAAAGTATTCAACTATCGATTATCCAGAGCGCCAAACGGTTGAGTGCTCTTTTGGTATTCTAACAGCTAAATGGCGGGTTTTATTGACTGCCATTAACCTGAAGACTGAAACTGTTGATGAGGTCATTAAAGCATGTGTCCTCCTCCACAATTTTGTCATATCCAAAGAAAATATTTATATTGATGAGAATGCTGAACAAAGTACTTTGCGTGATTACAGTAATGTTAGTGTTAGAAGAAGTGTTGCTGTTTGTCGATTAAGGGACAAGTTTGCCGATTACTTCATGTCACCTAAAGGAAGGCTGGAATGGCAGGATGACATGATTTAATCTTTGTATGTATATACCACACTTCTGACATTCATAATATTTCTAATATTAGTTTTAAATCGTTTAGTTCCTTTTATTGTACCTAGGAAGATTTTTTTTTTTTACAAACTGTTATGGTATCAAGGTAAAATTTGGGTTAACAATATAACAAAATTATTTTTCCTTATGATTTAAAAAAACCAAACAAATCATTTAACCAAAAAAGTATTTTTTTATATTATATTAAACTTAATAAAACCTTTTTTTATGTAAACTTCTAAATTAAGAAAGTCTTGGGTGGAGATAGTACTGGAGGGGCTGGGGCTGTCAGATGGGAACACTTGGACAGTGGGAGTATGGAGGGTGGAATGTGGTGATGGTGAAGGAATACAAGAAAGAGAAGGTGAAGTGGTGGTGGAGAAACCAAGAGGATAACCAGGAGATGGCATGGGATTTCGTAAGGATTGAAGAGTGAAGTGGAGGTATTGGGTGACAGAAGAGGTGGTGGGTGAAGAAAAGTGTTGTAGTTGGGGCAGGATGGGTGTGGAAGGAGACTGGTGGTACTGGGCAGGGAGTACAGGTAGTGCAGGGAGTGGACGCACAGATGTCGTGGTTGGGAACTGGTACGGGGCTGGATGCTGGAACCGGGCAGGATGCTGGTATTATACAGGAGGGGGAGGAGAGACAGTGGCTGGAGGGGGGGCAGGTGCGGGAGGAATTGGGGTGGAGGTGGTTGGGAGCTAACCTGCGCCAGAGCATACTGGGTGGCTTGCATTACATGCATCTGCTGGTCAGGAGAAAGTTTTTCCATGTGCTCAAGTACTGCCTGGAAAAAACAATGATTTGGCGACTTTCTTGCATCTCAATGCAGCCTGTCCAGACGCGTGCACAGATCCAGTATAGTGTTGTGCACTAGGCTGAATCCAGCACTGGTTTGCTCTGACAGCAATTTGAGTGCGTTCTGGAAGGCTGCATTTAGATGCAAGAACTCTGGTGCATAGCTCCTATCCAGACCCCTCTGACGCTGCCGCCCAGAACCCAAAGGTGTTCTACTGAGATCAGCAGTGTGGGGTAGGGGAAAAGCTACCTCGTCATCAGCAGCTTCATGTAATGAAGCCTCACCAGATGCTCCAGCGCTGGTGGATGGGACAGAGGGACCAGAAGACAGGGAAGGTGTAGAAGCGTGGGGTCTGTCCAAATGTTCCCCAGTGGCGGACTCTGGTGGGATCGCTCCAGAAGGGTTCGATGCTGGCTCCCGAGTACTGCAGACGGTGCTATGGAAGAAAGGAATAAAAAAAAAAACCCTAAAAATTAATTATATTGCTATTGGCTGTCTCTGGCTGAAACTCAAAAAAAGGTTACACATGTAAACAGTTTAACTTTGTACATGTGTCAAATATTTACCTTCTGCACACCATTGTTGTCTGGAGGAACGATAACGCTCTGGCATATTTATATTTTGAGAGGCGTCCTCCGGATCCACTCGGGGCCAGCATCTCTTTGTTGAACTCCTTCTTGAAGCTATCCCTGATGGACCGCCACCGCTTCATAACTTTATCCCCTGGAAAGTGAAAACACAAAATGGTTATTATACAAAACATTAAATCCTGCAACATAACCTACTGAACTGTGAATACTTACTCGCTTGATTCTGGGCTCGAGGATTGAGGTCCTCCCAATCTTGCACCACTTCACGGCAAACTTCCTCCCATAGCCGACGGGTTACAACTTCATCTGCGTGGCGGCGGTCCCCTATATTCCACAGCGGCTTCCGCTCTCGAACTTCATCGATGAGGAGGACGATGTTAATGCATCCTGCCTCCTCATGGTCCGAGTCGGGATCCTGCTGTGAAGCCTGTTGAAAAAGATAAACCAAAAAATTATTACACAAAAAAATGACAATGAAGTAGATAAAAAACAAAAATAACTTACACTTTGTTGTCCGCCGCGACGATAACGACGACCATGGGAGGAGGTGCTTGGAGGAACTCTGGCTTGAGCCCTAGAATCGGAAGCCTGAATTTAAAAAAACCAAAAACAAATAAGCTTGGATGTGTTGGGTGTACTGTGATCTCTATGATGCATGTAAAATAAACATGCTCTGTGCGCCCACTCCATGTCTTTCTCCACCCCTTGCGTCCCCTTCTGGAAGTGCCTCTACTCATTCAGATTCCTGTTAAAAAAAAGTTAGATTAGTAATTTATTTTGGTATTTTTAACCCCTTCAGGCCCAGAGCGTTTTCCCTTTTTTTATTTTTGCTCCTTCTATGAGGGCTTGTTTTTTTTCGGGACAAGTTGTACTTTTAAATGAAACCATAAGTTTTACCATATAGTGTACTGGAAAATAGGCAAAAAATTCCA
The DNA here is from genome assembly GCF_048569485.1 of Anomaloglossus baeobatrachus. Lineage (NCBI taxonomy): Eukaryota > Metazoa > Chordata > Amphibia > Anura > Aromobatidae > Anomaloglossus > Anomaloglossus baeobatrachus. The sequence continues at coordinate 399,383,884 of NC_134354.1, read as the reverse complement.
AGTGCGAAAAGCTGCTAAAAAGCGTGATCGCACAATAGTTTTTTGGATATTTTATTCAACATGTTCACTATATCGTAAAACTGATGTGTTGTTGTGATGCCTGAGGTTGGTGCGAGTTTGTAGACACGAAACATGTATAGTTTTACTTGTATGTAAGGTGTTTAAAAAATGCCACGCGCAAATACATCTCGCTGCCCGACTTTGGCTGCGAGATGTAAGGGGTTAAAAGTTGCTGGTGGAACGCGATTCCACTCAACCTGCAGGCACATGTCAGCTAATAAAAACAGCTGAAATGTGCGCGGATCGCCGCGACCTGCCCACGGAAGGGGGCGGGGATTAACCTTACACAATCCATGATGAATATATCTGTCGTGGGTCGTGAATGGGTTAAAAAAAAATACCTGATTTTGCTGAGAAGGAGCAGGAGGGCTCCCAGAAGGAGACATGTTGGCTGGCTGGCTGGCTCTCTGCGGCGGCTGGCACGCAGTTGGTGGCTGGCACGCAGTTGGCGGCCTGGCTCTCGGCGGCAGGCGGGCGGCCTGGCTCTCGGCGGCGAGCGGGCTAGTTCTCTCCGGCGGGCTCTCTGTGGCAGGAAGTCTTGCCGTGTTGACAGGAAGTAGTCTGGGACAATAGACACAGCCTACTTGAGCATGCTCCGTTAAAAAAAAAATAAATAAGTGATCGAGCGACCGTATCCATTTTTTTCCGCATTGGGCCGGATCCGGCGTCCATTATAAATCACGCCGTACGGCGCCGGATCCGGCATGATGCGGTTTTTCGCCGCAGATAACGTGCCATCTGGCCGCCGCAACGGCTAAATATGCCGCATCCGGCAAAAACCGGACTGAACGGAAAGTTATGCGGCACAATCTGGCGCTAATGCAAGTCTATGAGGAAAAAACGCATCCGGCGCCAAAAAAAAAAAAAAAAAAAAAAAAAAAGGGATTCGTTTTTTCTGCAAAGCGCCGGATGTGCCTGGTTGCAAAAAACTGATGTGTGAAGGCAGCCTAAGAGAAGATGACGAGTTAAACTGTAGTGCCACCCATTGTCAATATTGACCTTTAACTAGCTTTGCCACATAACTTAGGGTACCGTCTCACTAAATGACATATCAGCGATTCTGACCACAATAAGACCTGGTCAGGATCGCTGGTACGTCGCTACAGGGTCACTAGTGAAGCCAAGGAAAAAAATTGTGAAAACATACCCTGCTGTAACTAAATAAAAGCATAGTGCATATAAACATAGGGTACTTAGTAAACACTGTTTTTGATCAAAAAAAGCATAAAGCTATCCCACCAAACGTCAAGGTGTACCCAGTTGGGATAGTACCTACACTCTCTAATATTAAAACCTTACCATGGGTCTAAGATAGGCCTTGGTTTCTCTTTGTCTTTCAATTTTTTCCTTGGTTTCTCTTTGTCTCATGGCCAGTGTGAACATGGTCTCACAAGTTCCATGTATACCATCTCATACTCCGGCTCACTTTTTTGTTTTTATGTAGTTTTTTTTTTGTATTCAGTACAAACAGGGAGTGGCCCCCTTCTCAGCGAGCTGGACATTTCATTCTGTGAATCCCCCTGACTGTGTGTGTCCTGTTGGGACCCGGTCGCTCTCAGCCCTTAGCCACATTGAGGCCTATCTTAGACCCATGGTAAGGTTTTAATATTAGAGAGTGTAGGTACTATCCCAACTGGGTACACCTTGACGTTTGGTGGGATAGCTTTATGCTTTTTTTGATCAAAAACAGTGTTTACTAAGTACCCTATGTTTATATGCACTATGCTTTTATTTAGTTACAGCAGGGTATGTTTTCACAATTTTTTCCTTGGTTTTCTTTGTCTCATGGCCAGTGTGAACATGGTCTCACAAGTTCCATGTATACCATCTCATACTCCGGCTCACTTTTTTGTTTTTATGTAGGGTCACTAGTGAGCTGTCAAACAGTCAGATCTTCCCAACGACGCAGCAACGATACGCTGGAACCCTGTCACATAGCACGATTCAAATCTTGATTAGTAACATAGGCATGCATCTACATTGCCTTTTCCGTGCCCCCTCTGCTCCGATTGGTGGTCGTAACTGCGTTATGACTTGGGCGGTCTTGCCTTTAGAGAAGGCAACATAATAACGCTTCCATCCTTCTCCATCCTTGTCCATCCTACAGTCCCGATGCAGAATGGACTGTATTACGATCCGGGACAAGTGAATTCAGCCCTCTGAAATGTACTGCGATCTACAAGCCAGAACAGAGGATGGAAGCAGTAGCGATCACCAATCGGAACAGAGAGGGCACGGAAAAACAACAAAGATGCACGCCTACGTGAGTCGCGAACGAGGTCGTTGGGTAAGGTGTCAAACACGCCGATGTGTGCTGCCCTGCGGGAGCCCGACGACCAAAAAACGAACTAGAACAGTGTATAATGATCAGCGATTTCACAGCAGGGGCCAGGTCACTGCTTAGTGTCACACACAGCAAGATCGCTGATGAGGTCACTGGTACGTCACAAAACCTGTGACTCAGCAGCGATCTCGCTAGCGATCTCGCTATGTGAGAAGTACCCCTTAGTAGAAGAAGACAAACCAGAAACTCCATTTGTGTACACAGGTTTTGAGATGTTTGCCCTTCTTCTGATCAAAGCAGGAGATCTGATTTGGCTGGTTGAGTGTCCTCTGTATAAAATAGCAACAAAAAGAGGAATAAATATCCTCCAAAAATGAGCAAATACTTACAGCAACAAAAGGCAGCACACTACCCAGGCCAAAAATTAATGCACTAGCAGGATGCAGCACAACCCTCACTAGGTGGAGGCATCACAGGTGCAAGAGGAGTAAATCACTCATACACTTCCAAAATATGGAGGGGCAATTGCTGGATGATGTGTGTAAACCGCGCTCTATGTGTGCCGCCCCCGTGCCAGCAGCCAGGCTGCTCGGATCCGCAGTGGCTCGAGGGGGTCTTCGGACCCGGGGGTCATGCGGACATTCAAAAAAAAAAAAAAGGGGACTATGTTCAGGGGGATTGGAAGTTCGTGATGCCACCCACGGTGCGTGGTAATGTGAGGGACCACCGCTGCCGTTGGGGAGCCCGGTGACGATGGTGTGGCAGCAAATAAGGAATAACGTTTGGAACACCATTCTAAGTCTGAACTGGGTGCAAAAACCTAAAAAAAGATCACTATGGGGAGATAAGGTATGCACACCAGTGACTATGTAAGAGGAATACATGAAACAGCAGAAACTGCTGTGTGAATAATGACTTGAAAAATCCAATAGCTATATGTAAGAGTGAAAATGTGAAAAATGGAATCTGCATTACTGTCATGAACATATGAATCAAGAGAAATTTAGCTATTGAATTTTTCGTTTGTGAACCCTCCCCAACCACACCTATTGCCAATCCATATCATACGCATAAATAGCCTGGGTCTCAGCTTCCCATAAACGGTAAGTTTTTTAACTGCATGAGAGGACACACACAAGCTAGGGACCCCAACGTAGAGAAATACTTTGGCGTAGTGTTGGGGCTCTATTGCATTGATCAATTCAGTAGCTAAATTTCTCTTGATTCATATGTTCATGGCAGTAATGCAGATTCCATTTTTCACATTTTCACTCTTACATATAGCTATTGGATTTTTCAAGTCAGTATTCACACAGCAGTTTCTGCTATTTCATGTATTCCCCTTACATAGTCACTGGTGTGCATACCTTATCTCACCACCATGATGGTGTGGCAGCCTGATGTTTAACCCCTCTGTGGGTAGGGGTTTTCAGTGTACTCAGTCCAGGAATAACACGACATCTTGTAAACCAAAATTCTGAGCACCACTGCAGCTTGTAGGGAGCACGCTTGGGTCCATGCCCTTTCTGTTGCTGTTAGCCTGTGGCCCTGTCCTTGGCACCTTTTGTCTCTGTTTGGACCCTCGGCATAAAACTCTTTGGGTCCCGCTCACCCGTATGGCTAACGGAGTGAGTTTGCTCTCCGGGTTCACGCGTAGGATTTCTTTGGACTGTATTGGGAAAGTCCTATCCCATCGGTGCGCTAGTACCCCGATTTTGGAGCGGGTTGGGGATGAATCTTGAAGTCTTCACCCCCGTTGGGTAAATTACCGGAACGCGTGAAGCTACTTTTCGGCCTAGGGTCCACGTACCCAGTCATGCCCTGGCCCCTGCCCGGTGATAGATCAAGGCCTCCGGCTGCCCTCCTCGGCAGTCTGTGCCCCTTGACACTATCCCCTGCGACCGGGGTTCCAGCTCCTACCAGGCCCAGACCAACGTCTGCCACCTAGTAACTACAGGAGCCCTGCTCCAGGCCGGTGACCTCTCCCTCTCAGAGAGTCACCTCCTCCCTCTCCTCTCCTTTGCTCAACTTCAGCTCAACTGTCACTTTCTTCATTTTCCCCTTACCAACCCCCCATGTGGGCGGCCCTATTCCCTTTAAGCCACCCAATGGTGTGTCTGGTGGGTAAAGTGTAAAGTGTTCCTAGGATTTTGATTTGGTGTTGCTAACAGCTTAGCCAAAGGACCAGGATCCATAACCAAGGAGGGTGGATACTGTGCAGAAGGGCAGATTGCACAATATCCTGTGATGAACTGATAGGCCAGGGCGTCACATATGCAAGCCATCAGTGTGCAATTTTATCATCCAGGAGGAGGGGGCAATTGCTGGATGATAAAATTGCACACTGATGGCTTGCTTAGAGCGTCGTTCACACATCATCCAGCAATTGCCCCCTCCATATTTTCGAAGTGTGTGAGCGATTTGCTCCTCTTGCACATGTGATACCTCCACCTAATGGGGGTTTTGCTGCATCCTGCTAGTGCATTAGTTTTTGGCCTGGGCAATGTACAACTGCTGCCTTTCATTGCTGAAAGTATTTCAGTGGCCTCTGACAGGTAGTCTAAGGGGTACTTTGCACTCTGCGACATCGCTACTGCGATATCGTCGGGGTCAAATCGAAAGTGCGCACATCCGGCGCCGGTAACGACGTTGCAACGTGTAAAGCCTAGATGCGCCGATAAACGATCGCAAAAGCGTCGAAAATCGGTGATCTGTGTAGCGTCGGTCATTTTCATAATGTCGTACCAACAGGAGATACGATGTTGTTCCTCGTTCCTGCAGCACCACACAACGCTATGTGTGAAGCCGCAGGAGCGAGGAACATCTCGTTACCTGCCTCCACCGGCTATGCGGAAGGAAGGAGGTTGGCGGGAGGTTTATGTCCCGCTCATCTCCGCCCCTCCGCTATTGGCCGCCTGCCGTGTGACGTCGCTGTGACACCGCACAACCTGCCCCCTTAGGAAGGAGACGGGTCGCCGGCCAGAACGACGTCGCAGGGCAGGTAAGTGCGTGTGAAGCTGCCGTAGCGATAATGTTTGCTACGGCAGCTATCACAAGATCTCGCATGTGCGACTGGGGTGGGTACTATCGCGCTCGGCATCGCTAGCCGATGCTAGCGATGTCGCAATGTGCAAAGTACCCTTAAGGGAGAACGATTCTCCTTGCAGAGAGTTCCAAGACGGCATAAGGAGACTTATAGATAATGTAATGTTCCTCTTGGAATTAAATTAACTAGCAAATAGCCTCTCCAGAGAGGAACTAGGCATCACTATTTGTGGAATAGAGCTGAGGAGACAGATTCTTGGGAAGTGTATTGCTAAGCCTAAGCACTTCAGTCTCACTCACTGATTGATTCATATGGTGATATCTCGGTAACAGAGGAGCTAAGTAGGAACGTTTCTGGCTGACCATCTAATAAGTTTGGGTCCGCCATTTTTCCTAGACAGATGATGTTGGGTCTAAGAAACATTGAACATGTTGATTTCAGTACCAAATCATTTCTTTATGGGCAAGAAACTGCCACTAAAGGCTTCTTATAAATGGTTAACTTGCTTTTCCAAATTAAGAACACATACATATGTCAAGCCAAGCGTGCATGTAAATAAGGCAGGGATCAATTGAGATAGCGGTCAACCAAACAAGTGTTGGCCAGGAGACAGAACAGAATTGTTCTCACTGTGAGTCATCTCTGTAAAGTGGGTGTTACAGCTATTGATAATTCTTTATAGGGAGATTTTATTGAATACATTCAATTGAATGAGATCATTTATACGTGGTTACAGGTCACATGCCATTGATTACTATCTTTCTTTTCAGTGTTGTACAATAGCCCTGTTTTTGCTTATTGACACTTATTCATCTATTATTGTTATATCAATGAACATTTGTAACACCCGTGCAATAAACATTAGTGCATCATACCAAGGTCAACATCAGTTTTATTAAAACACCGCTACAGTGATGCTAGCCACTACTTACGGGTAGTATAGATGGAAGAGTAGTCAGACAAGCTGGTGTCAGGTAACAAGAGGACACATCAGGATACAGGGAGTAAACAGAAGCGCAGTCAAGTTACAGACCAAGGGTCAGAATTCCAGGAGAGTACGTATAGATTCACTGAGCAGACAGAGATGTGGTCAGGGAGCAGTTCAAGGTCCAAAGCTAACAAGGTTCTGGGAGAGAAAGCCCAGTAATGAAACAGAGCAATTACCAGGAAGGTGGAACACTTGAGTAATCAGCACCTCCCAGAACTTGCATGGAATCCTGTGCTTTCAAACAACCTGCCAGCAAATACTCATAGAAACACAGCAGAGCATCTCCAAATACGCAAAATGCTCTGCTCAAAGGAAACATGTCACTGCCAGCTCTGTAGTTCAGGAAAGCGCAGCAAAACATCACCAGTGTGCACAATGCTCTGCACAGGGGAATAATGTCACTGCTGGCTCTGTAGTGCAGCAGAGCATCATATGTGTGCAAGATGCTCCACACAGAGGAATTAATTAAAAGCAGAACCATATTGAAGCAGACATATCTGTAACCTATATATAACCGCTTCTATGACGCAAAAAGAGGCAACTGTGGATAAAAGGTCAGCCCAGGTCCTAGTGTCGCGGGCAGAGGAGGGGACGCTGCACTCTCCCACTGCTCGGGTCCGCTGCTGCTGCTCGGTGGTGGCTCGAGCAGTGGGCCGGATCCCGGGGACTCGAGCGGCGCTCCTCGCCCGTGAGTGAAAAGGGGGATGATTGATTGTGGGGGTTTTGATTATGGATATTTGTATATTGTCCGTGACGCCACCCACGGTTGTGGTGATCTTGGTGACACCACCGCTGCTCTGGACGGGGATCCCGGAAGCGGTGACAGGGAGCAGCTGAGTTGTTAGTTCTCCCCTCCGTGGGTAGGGGGTTTTGTTGTCCCGGGGCACGGTGATGGGGCAGGGATGGATGATGGATGGCAGGCGGGTTGCGGGGCCTGGTGAGGTGCAGGGTCGCGGGGGCAGCGCTGTGCCGCATGGCACGGTGGTACTCACTCAGCCTGAGACGATGACACAGTTCTCGGTAAAACACACGGCTGGAAAGACGGGTCCCACGGACGGCTGCTGTTGCTTTTCCCTGGCAGGTTGACAGTGACTGCCTTTCCCTGCACCTAAGTACGGTAAACGGTTCCAATGGGTTCCCACCGGTAACCCGCTCCCCGGCTAGGGTATGGGCCGGAGGAGCCCCTTTTGCCCGCAGGCGCTGGCCCTGAGAAACGGTTGCCTTGGCGGTGGCGGTGTCTCTCTCACTGGGTTGGACTGTTGCCTTCTGTCGGGACTTGACTGTTTGGAAACCCAGGAGGTCCCCTTCACTAACGGATTCGGCAAATTTACGGCGACTCCTAGCCTTGCCAGGGTCCGAAAAGCCCCTGCCAATGGTGCTGGCTTCTCCTTGTGTACCGGTCCGGTACCGCCGGGCCAACGCCCGTCCACGGTCCTTACGGTAAACTCCGATAGGCCACTCCTGCAGACGGTCACCACCGTCTGCCAACCTTGCTGCTCCGTCCGGGCCACACACCCGGACTAACTTCAGATCGCTCAACTACCACTTTGCTCCTCACACTTGCTCCTCCACAACTAATCTGACTGTTGTTCCCTCCTCCAGAACTGTGAACTCCTTGGTGGGTGGAGACCAACTGCCTGGCTCCACCCCCTGGTGTGGACATCAGCCCCTGAAGGAAGGCAACAAGGGTTTTGTGTTCTGGCTTTGATGTGCCTAACCGGGGTGTAGGGTGTGGTGGTGTAATTACCTGTGGCCCCTGGCTTGTCCAGGGCGCCACATTCCCCCTTAGAAAAATGCAGACCATCCGCGGGCTGCCCGTCCATCACCGGTTTTATTTTCACCAACTGAAAAAGATATAAATAACGGTAACAGACATACAATTAAAATAACATCTTCCCACATCGGGAGGTACTCTTACTTAAACGTTGCAATGGTAAACGGTTACGGCTTCCGCACTCTCCCACCCAAGCAACCTGGCCCTGATGCTGCCCCTAAGCAAACAGGCAGCGCCCCTTGACCCCCAGTCCTGCACAAGTTGCCCGAGCGGGTTCTGTCCTTTTCAGGGGACCCACGTCCATGGGGAACCCCTGAAACCCCCAGAGGCTTGCCACCGGTTCCGGTGGTGGCTGGGCCCCAGCCTACTCCACTGTGGGCCCTTCCTCCAATCTGCCTCTCCGGAGGCAGTAACGGTGGGAGCTGTAACAACATAATTATTTACAGGCCACAAGTATGTGGTTGCCTTGGAAGTTCTCAGGCATGTTCATAGTAGTTTCTATGTAAAACTGTAGACGGTCCCCACGGGGACAACGGTGCCGGCAACAACCGGTTTTAATCAGCAGTTGACAATCAGATGAATTTTCGGTATATTATGCACTTATCATTCATTTTCAAACTTTTCAAGCGGTGAACAGCACTCTGGTGGTCCCAACGAGGACAACTTTTAGGCGGAGGACCGCCGACTTTTACTGGTCAACAGTCCATTCTCAATCGCGGGGCTCTAGTGCCACCTTCACATGGTGCACCGCTGTGGACCCCGATGGTAGCTCGCTGCGGGTGATCTTCCTCCATATTCATGCGGGCATGCACATCCGCTCTACACCTCTCTCGGGCATCGATCTCCCTGCGCAGCTGCCGTTGCCGCCGTTCCCAGTATGGAGCACTTTTTGCTTGCTCCGGTTCAGCGTGTGCGGGGGACGGACCCAGCCAGAGTCCCTCCGTGTCGGCTACGACCGGCACCTTCAGTAATGAGGGATCCCGCTGTGACATGGCCTGCTCTGCCTCCTGGCAGCTGCATCCCCGCCGTGCCTCCGGTGCATCTTTGCTGACGGCCTCAGCCTTCGGCTTCTTCCATGGAAGCGGATCAGGGCGGTCATGAGCTTCTGCTGCAGGTCGGTCCGCCGGGGCGGATTGGCAGGGTACCGCTACCGGTGGTGGTTGTAGCGGGCCTAGTGGCGGGGCAGCAGCAGCCAACACGGGTAGCAGGGGAGGTAGCAGGGCGAGCGGGTATGGACCGGGTCCCTCAGCCGCGATGACCGACCCACTAGGGGTACAGGGGCGTGGGTCACTTACCCTCCCTTCCAAGACTCCCTGCACCTCGCGTCTCCGTATGGCCACCACCACTTCCGCCATGTCGGCCTCCCACTCCTCCAGGAGGTACTGCATGCGGACCTGCAGACGGCTGCTTAGCTGGACGGTCCGGACTTTCACCCATGCTGTGGTGCCAGGCGCGGGGACCACGGTGTTGTCGGTCGGACTCAGCATCCTTAGCAGCGGCCTCTTCCAGGAACCAGTAAATGGCCGCAGGGTCCTGGCATCCCTGCTTCCATAGCCGCGCTCACATGCGGCCAGCCACCATTTCGTCCCCCTTAGTTTCTTTCCGGCTCCTCCTCTATCGGGGCGGGGTTTAGGCTTTTGCACCTCCACTACTGGAGGAGACGCTCGAGTGGGAACTCTTCGCGCCCAAGATGGCGGCTTATCAAATTTTCCGGTCGGACACCTCCGGCGGTCACACAAGGCGCACTTACACCAGTCGGTAGAACGGTAGGATCCTGTTCGTGATGCCAAGTTGTCGCGGGCGGAGGAGGGGACGCTGCGCTCTCCCACTGCTCGGGTCCGGCTGCTGCTGCTACTGCGGCCGCTGCTGCTGCTCGGTGGTGGCTCGAGCGGTGGGCCGGATCCTGGGGACTCGAGCGGCGCTCCTCGCCCGTGAGTGAAAAGGGGGATGATTGGTTGTGGGGGTTTTGATTATGGATATTTGGATATTGTCTGTGACGCCACCCACGGTTGTGGTGATCTTGGTGACACCACCGCTGCTCTGGACGGGGATCCCGGGAGCGGTGACAGGGAGCAGCTGAGTTGTTAGTTCTCCCCTCCCTGGGTAGGGGGTTTTGTTGTCCCGGGGCACGGTGATGGGGTAGGGATGGATGATGGATGGCAGGCGGGTTGCGGGGCCTGGTGAGGTGCAGGGTCGTGGGGGCAGCGCTGTGCCGCACGGCACGGTGGTACTCACTCAGTCTGAGACGATGACACAGTTCTCGGTAAAACACACGGCTAGAAAGACGGGTCCCACGGACGGCTGCTGTTGCTTTTCCCCGGCAGGTTGACAGTGACTGCCTTTCCCTGCACCTAAGTACGGTAAACGGTTCCAATGGGTTCCCACCGGTAACCCGCTCCCCGGCTAGGGTATGGGCCGGAGGAGCCCCTTTTGCCCGCAGGCGCTGGCCCTGAGAAACGGTTGCCTTGGCGGTGGCGGTGTCTCTCTCACTGGGTTGGACTGTTGCCTTCTGTCGGGACTTGACTGTTTGGAAACCCAGGAGGTCCCCTTCACTAACGGATTCGGCAAATTCACGGCGACTCCTAGCCTTGCCAGGGTCCGAAAAGCCCCTGCCAATGGTGCTGGCTTCTCCTTGTGTACCGGTCCGGTACCGCCGGGCCAACGCCCGTCCACGGTCCTTACGGTAAACTCCGATAGGCCACTCCTGCAGACGGTCACCACCGTCTGCCAACCTTGCTGCTCCGTCCGGGCCACACACCCGGACTAACTTCAGATCGCTCAACTACCACTTTGCTCCTCACACTTGCTCCTCCACAACTAATCTGACTGTTGTTCCCTCCTCCAGAACTGTGAACTCCTTGGTGGGTGGAGACCAACTGCCTGGCTCCACCCCCTGGTGTGGACATCAGCCCCTGAAGGAAGGCAACAAGGGTTTTGTGTTCTGGCTTTGATGTGCCTAACCGGGGTGTAGGGTGTGGTGTTACGAACCGGCGCCGCCATAGCCGCAAGCAGCCTGCTGCGGTTCCTGTTGCGCCCAGGCGCCGGCTGCCGTTCTTGGCCGTGCCTCGGGTCGTCCAGTTGGCTGTTCCTTCCACCACGTCTAAGTGTGGAGAGGCGGCTAGTGCGCATGCGTGCGCCGATTTACCCCAGCCAGAGTTTAAGCCCAGTGTTTTGCCTAGTGAGCATGCTCAGCCTGATTGTGTTATGTCTGAGACTAAGTCCTCAGTTCAGGCTACTGAGCATGCTCCCACAATTAACCCTAACAGCCTCTTTGCACAGGTACTTGGACTTCGTGCTGTGTCTAAGTTCTGGGATGTGCCTACTGAGCATGCTCAAACTGATAGTCTGCTTTCTGAGCCTGTTGCTCAGGCTACTGGGCATGCTCAGGCACTTAGTGCACCAGAGGCTAGGTCCGGTAAGGACCTCACTGAGCATGTCCGTGAGGTGGCACGCCCTGATAGGGCAGAGGGTGTCAGGTGTCCTGATGACGTGGCAACTCCGGACTGGCTCGCAGAGGCCCACCCCTATGATCTGGCACCTCAGTATTGGTCGTCAGACGATGACTGGTGAAGTGTTTGGGGCGTGGCTGCCATGAGGTCATCAATGACGTGGCAGTTCCGGATAGGTCGCATGTGATGTCACTGATGACATGGCACTCTGCTATTGGACCTTGGTGGTTCCACCCTGGGTTTGGGGCGGACCCAGGTTATAAAAGGGGCTGGAGACAACATGGAGGTGCGCAGTCTTCACTTTTGCTCAGTCAGAGCACACCTCCATGTTAGAGCCTCATTGCGGCATAAGCCTATGTTGGGAAGCGGTAGGTAGGGTTAGGCGAACGGTGCCTGTCACGCCAAGATTCGTGGCTCGGCACATCAGGGTCAGGCGCCGTGCTTCCCTCCTGCCGTTCCAGTCTTGCTATAGCAGCCCAGTGGCGTTAACTGGGCTGCGGCTGCTGTGCTTCCTGTCCGATTGTGCCCCCTACGCACACGGACAACGCACCTGCTGCGCCACCTGTCTGATTGTGCCCCCTACGCACACGGACAACGCACCTGCTGCGCCACCTGTCCGATTGTGCCCCCTACGCACACGGACAACGCACCTGCTGCGCCACCTGTCTGATTGTGCCCCCTACGCACACGGACAATGCACCTGCTGCACCACCTGTCTGATTGTGCCCCCTACGCACACGGACAACGCACCTGCTGCGCCACCTGTCCGATTGTGCCCCCTACGCACACGGACAACGCACCTGCTGCGCCACCTGTCCGGTTGTACCCCCTACGCGCACGGACAGCGTACTCCAGGACCCCTGTGGAGTTAACAGGGTGTTCCTTATTTTCCTCGGCTTCCCGGTCAACGCTACTGGTGTACCCATCTGGCCTGACGTGTCCTACACACACGTGGCCAGTCGAGAGGTGGCCAGAAACACTAAGCGGAGGACCGCTCGGCCTGACGTGTCCTACACACGTGGCCGACAGGGCGCTTTTGTGGCGGTCTTCCGGTCAACGCTACCTGGTTACCACCCGGCCTGACGTGTTTCCTGCACACATGGTTGGTGTAGCGCTAGGTGCACCAAAACGCTAATCGGGTTGTCGTCCGGTCTGACTTGTCCCAACACACGTGACCGGTTCCCAGAGTTCCTGAGTTATCTCAGAGCCATCCAGCTCTATAGTCTCCGCCTAACCCTCAGGTGCCAGCAGCTCCTTTGTCATCTGGAGCACGGTGGGCCCCGACTGGCGATTAGGATATATACCCCCTGGTCCTAATCTGCCGGTCCCCCCGTAACAGTGTGGTGGTGTAATTACCTGTGGCCCCTGGCTTGTCCAGGGTGCCACACTAGCATGTGTAGCAAATGCCACACACACCAGGACAATATCAGAACTGACCTTCAATATGGTTCTGCTTTTATTTTTTTTTTATTATTTTTTTTTTATCTAGGAGGCCGCATGGCACATGAAATACATAATATAGGGTAGGACTCCCTATTGAGATTTGCCGTCAAGTGGCAGGGGTGGCTCAAAGAATTGATCAATTATTTCTTATAACGTGATTAACCTACAGATATTGAGTTAATCTTCAAGTTCATAGCATTATGAAGATGCTTAGCCATTGTACAGAAAGTGCAGCATCTGAGAGAAAATTAACTTTATTTCTCCCAGGAGCCACTGGCTCTCAGTAATATTGTTGTGTAACTTGGAGTTTTGCTCTAGTTCACCAAGTATCATGGCAGCATCAGGCGCTGTTCAGACCACAGACTTTGACACTCCTCAACTATACTTTCTCTGGTGCCTCTGAGTTGCACAGGCAGGCTCGGACATCAAACAAAAAGCTGTGTGCTCATTAGTGATTGGACTAAAGGCCCTGTCACACACAGAGATAAATCTGCGACAGATCTGTGGTTGCAGTGAAATTGTGGACAATCAGTGCCAGGTTTGTGGCTGTGTAGAAATGGAACAATATGTCCATGATTTCACTGCAACCACAGATCTGCCAAAGAATTATCTCTGTGTGTGACGGGGCCTTAACAGGAGTTAATTTCTGCTAGCCTGCTGGTTACCTTTTTGATCACATGTTGCGGGAGACCTATCGCAGATACTCCCCACCTGGAGGAATTTGTCTTCCTGTGCCATCTATAGCTTTCTGCTACACAGGTCTGCATGCTGTTTTTTTTCCAGTCTGGTGATTTAATGCGTGTTGCTTGGTGTGCTGTGTAATTTCTAATGTCGTCTGGTTATTTCCTCCCTTCTCTAGTTTTTCTTCTTATCACTTGTCTGACTACTCTGTGGGAGCATGCTGTGTGATAAAGTTTTGGTTTCCCCTGTTTGTCTTTTACTGTCGTGCCTCCCCCCAAAAGGTAGGGAGGGAGGTGGTACTAGATCAGCGTTGGTAAGGAACAGGGGTGTATATTTTTGATAGCGAGCAAAGTGCATTTTTTATATAGATTCAGAGGGCACAGTACAGTCCCTGACAGAAGTTCTGTCGCTTATCCATGTTATGTAAATAAAAGCTTATAACCTGACTTTAAATTCATCCATTTGTTTCATAAATTACTCTTTTGAAAGCTGAAACCCTCCCAAATTTGGTTTAGGTTATGAAAATAAAGTTGCTGCAAAGCTGAAATATTGATCATTTAATAAACACAGAAAGGTCAGATTTAGTCAAGACAAAGGTTTTGTCGCCTTGTCATATAATGCACCCAATCCTAGTTTACATCCTCAACTGTGCTCACTAAATGATCGGTTAATTAATGGGTGTGTATAAAAAGAAACCCAGCACCCCAGACCTTCACTTGAACTGCAACTTGACCTCTGACAACATGGCAAAAATCCACCCTGCGACCAAAGGCTTGATTATCAAGAGGCTGAAGAGGTGGCTGGCACCTTTAATGTGTCTCAGCATCAACTACAAAGAATTAAAAAAAGATTTGAAGAGACTGGAGATGTTTTTGACAAGCCCAGGTCTTGCAGATCGCACAAGACAACTGCTCAGGAGGAACGTTTGTTGGTTAGAAAATCCAAAACCAAACCGTCTTCCACTGCAGCAGAGCTTCAAAAGTCCTGGTCACCTCAAGTCCCTGTGTCAACTAGAACAGTTTGTAGGAATCTGTCTTGAAATGGCCTCCATGGTCGAATCCATGCCCAGAAGCCAGCAACAAACAAAAAGGCAATTAAAAAACCGTGTGGCATTTGCCAAGTCCCACAGCCTGCTAAAGAGATGGATGCTGGAAAAGTGGCAGAAGGTGGACTTCTCTGATGAGTCTTCAGTTGAATTACCCACAGCCACCGCAAATACTGCAGGAGACCTACTGGAGTCCGTATGGATCCAGAAAACAGTTAAGTTTGGTAGTGGAAAGATTATGGTCTGGGGTTACATTCAGTATGGGGGTTTGTGAAACATTTGCAAGGTGGAAGGCAATAGCAATAGCCTAAAATATCAAGAAGTATTAGCTACCTCTTACATTCCCAATCATAAAAGGGTCAAATTCTGCAGCAGGATGGTGCTCCATCTCATACATCCGTCTCTACAGCAAAGTTCCTCCTGGCAAAGAAGATCAAGGTGCTCAAGGACTGGCCAGCCCAGTCACCAGACATGAACATTATTGAGCATGTTTGGGGTAGGATGAAAGAGGAAGCTTGGAAGACAAAACCAAAGAATCAAGATGAACTCTGGGAGGCATGTAAGACTGCATTCTTTGCTATTCCTGATGACTTCATCAATAAATTGTTTGAATCATTGTTAAACCGCATGGATGCAGTCCTTCAAGCTCATGGAAGACAAAAGATTAAATATGGCTCTAATAGCACCACAACTTCATTCACCAATGTTATGCAACATATCTTTGTATTAGAAATTAATTATTTGTTTGAATTGCACATTACTTTCTGTGGGCTACAAAACGTTTGTCTTGCCAAAGTTTGACCTTTCTGTGTTCATTAAATGATCAATTATTCAGCTTTGCAGCAACTTTATTTTCATAACCTAAACCAAATTTGGTAGGGTTTCAGCTTTCAAAAGAGTAATTTATGAAACCAATGGATGAATTTAAAGTCAGGTTATAAGCTTTTATTTACATAACATGGATAAGCGACAGAACTTCTGTCAGGGACTGTATATATCTTTATTCTTTAGAATCTCTGGGCATAGTATATATTTTTTGTCATTTGTAAAAAATAATTTTGCAGGGGTTCCCAAGGCCACAAAGGCTTTTAAACACTGAGTTAGGTCAATTTCACACTTCAAACATTAACAAGCATGTTAGCCTATGAGGCCATAGAGTTCAGACAGGAGAGCCGCAGCCAGTTTGTTCATCATGATACATACTCAGTACATACTTGGGTAATATATAAAGCCCACCTAAAGGTTTGTTCTTTATTATGTGCATGTGCTGTGACATGATCAATAAGGGTGATTATAGTCACTGAGAAGTTGCTGCTATGCATTTGTATTAGGTGGCTTGAAACACTATTGCCCCAATTAATCGTTTGTGAGGGGGGGGGATTAAGTCACTTTTCCTTTTTTTTGCCTGGTGGTATTTCCTGAGGAATATTGCGCCAAATTAGTCGACATTGTGCACGCAGTTCATGAATTTGATGCAAAATAAAAAATGGGCTTTTCCAACATCACATTATTTTTGTGAATTATTCAGCAAAAGGTTTTAACTTTTTCAAATGTGGGAAGAAGACTCAACTTTTGATGTAGATTATGTAGAGCTCTGGTAGGCAATGGCAAGGACACAGTAAAGAGACACACACAGGTTCTCAGTCCAAAACTCAGTGTTTTATTCACACTCAACAAAAATAGAAAAACAGTCTTTCTTCAGACAATTAAAAAAAGCAAAAGTCCAGTTTGTCGAACAGCATAGTAAAGGTTCCAGACATGCCAGTCAGTTCAGGTATGTTAATACCACAAAACCTGCTTCAGCTTTCCAGCCCAAATAGCCACCCTAGTGAGAAGTTCTGGCAGCCTATTTATGCTGTAATAATCCTGCAGTTGTGCAAATTGTATGTTGCCCCAAAATCCCGGACTAGCAGAGAAGGTCCAGGCCATAGTTTGAATCCCTTCTGAGCTGCTCATCAGTGCAAAAGTTACTTGTTGGGAGGACTATATCACCCATCTACCACCCTCCCCTTCACTGCATCACAGTGAATAAAATCACTCCAAGGGCAGGAACCAGAGTAGAATTAATAGTAATAATAATAATTTTTATTTATCTATACAGTACAGACCAAAAGTTTGGACACACCTTCTCATTCAAAGAGTTTTCTTTATTTTTATGACTCTGAAAATTGTAGATTCACATTGAAGGCATCAAAACTATGAATTAACACATGTGGAATGAAATACTTAAAAAAGTGTGAAAGAGCTGAAAATATATGTTTTATATTCTAGGTTCTTCAAAGTAGCCACCTTTTGCTTTGATTACTGCTTTGCACACTCTTGGCATTCTCTTGATGAGCTTCAAGAGGTAGTCACCGAAAATGGTTTTCACTTCACAGGTGTTCCCTGTCAGGTTTAATAAGTGGTATTTCTTGCCTTATAAATGGGGTTGGGATCATCAGTTGTGTTGTGCAAAAGTCTGTTGGATACACAGCTGATAGTCCTACTGAATAGACTGTTAGAAGTTGTATTATGGCAAGAAAAAAGCAGCTAAATAAAGAAAAACGAGTGGCCATCATTACTTTAAGAAATGAAGGTCAGTCAGACCGAAAAATTGGGAAAACTTTGAAAGTGTCCCCAAGTGCAGTGGCAAAAACCATCAAACGCCACAAAGAAACTGACTCAAATGAGGACCGCCCCAGGAAAAGAAGACCAAGAGTCACCTCTGCTGCGGAGGATACGTTTATCCGAGTCACCAGCCTAAGAAATCGCAGGTTAACAGCATCTCAGATTAGAGACCAGGTCAATGCCACACAGAGTTCTAGCAGGTATGCAAAAAATAACAAATATTTATTGAATGGTGAACACATTATTACAAAAAAGTATCGTGGAGAAGGTAGAAAGGCATGACATCAAGCTGGCACAATGAGTTGCACAACGATTATTAATACACAAAGATACATACAAAACCCTTCCTAGGGGGGTATCCAGACCTCTGTCCTCTGCACTGCTGGCACTTTATTTTGTTACTCTTTGACAAACAGGCTGCACTGGGTATGTTTTTGGATTGAATACGTATTTATGCTGTTACTGCTTTTTATCATCCTAGCCACTCGTGCAGCCTTTTGTATGTATCTTTGTGTATTAATAATCGTTGTGCAACTCATTGTGCCAGCTTGATGTCATGCCTTTCTACCTTCTCCACGATACTTTTTTGTAATAATGTGTTCACCATTCAATAAATATTTGTTATTTTTTGCATACTAGCCACCTTTGTCCTCCTGTCCTTGAATGCTGCCTGTGGTTTGCATCTTTTTCCACGGTTCATTCCTATTGGTTTTTCCCGTGGTTTCCTCCATTTGAGAATATGTTTCGAGCCTAATGGATTGCTATTGTATTTTAACAGAGTTCTAGCAGCAGACACATCTCTAGAACAACTGTTAAGAGGAGACTTTGTGCAGCAGGCCTTCATGGTAAAATAGCTGCTAGTAAACCACTGCTAAGGACAGGTAACAAGCAGAAGAGACTTGTTTGGGCTAAAGAACACAAGGAATGGACATTAGACCAGTGGAAATCTGTGCTTTGGTCTGATGAGTCCAAATTTGAGATCTTTGGATCCAACCACCGTGTCTTTGTGCGACGCAGAAAAGGTGAACAGATGAACTCTATATGCCTGATTCCCACCGTGAAGCATGGAGGAGGTGTGATGGTGTGGGGGTGCTTTGCTGGTGACACTGTTGGGGATTTATTCAAAATTGAAGGCATACTGAACCAGCATGGCTACCACAGCATCTTGCAGCGGCATGCTATTCCAGTTTGCATTTAGTTGGACCATCATTTATTTTTCAACAGAACAATGACACTAAACACACCTCCAGGCTGTGTAAGGGCTATTTGACTAAAAAGGAGAGTGATGGGGTGCTACGCCAGATGACCAGGCCTCCACAGTCACCAGACCTGAACCCAATTGAGATGGTTTAGGGTGAGCTGAACCGCAGAGTGAAGGCAAAAGGGCCAACAAGTGGTAAGCATCTCTGGGAACTACTTCAAGACTGTTGGAAGATCATTTCCGGTGACTACCTCTTGAAGCTCATCAGGAGAATGCCAAGAGTGTGCAAAGCAGTAATCACAGCAAAAGGTGGCTACTTTGAAAAACCTAGAATATAAGACGTATTATCAGTTGTTTCACGCTTTTTTGTTAAGTATTTCATTCCACATATGTTAATTCATAGTTTTAATACCTTCAATGTGAATCTACAATTTTCAGAGTCATGAAAATAAAGAAAACTCTTTGAATGAGAAGGTGTGTCCAAACTTTTGGTCTGTACTGTATATAGCGCCAACATATTCTGCAGCTTGAGGCAAATTTTGTGACTTATTAAAAATCTTATCAATTTATTAAAATCAGACACAAAGATTTAGAATCACTAGACTCCTCCCAGAAAGTGTAATCAAAAAACAAACAAACAAGCGATCACATATGCAATGGACTACAAAAAACTGTGCAAATAGAATAATAAATTGAGTTAAGAAAAGGCGCAAAATATAAAAAACTAGCCAAAAAAGCAGGTACAATTCAAGTGACTAAAGCAGGTACAATTCAAGTGAATAAAGCAGGTGCAATTCAAGTGAATAAAGCAGGTGCAATTCAAGTGAATAAAGTAGGTACAATTCAAGTGAATAAAGCAGGTGCAATTCAAGTGAATAAAGCAGGTACAATTCAAGTGAATAAAGCAGGTACAATTCAAGTGAAGAAAGCAGGTGCAATTCAAGTGAATAAAGTAGGTACAATTCAAGTGAATAAAGCAGGTGCAATTCAAGTGAATAAAGCAAGTACAATTCAAGTGAGTAAAGCAGGTGCAATTCAAGTGAATAAAGTAGGTACAATTCAAGTGAATAAAGCAGGTACAATTCAAGTGAATAAAGTAGGTACAATTCAAGTGAGTAAAGCAGGTACAATTCAAGTGAGTAAAGCAGGTACAATTCAAGTGAGTAAAGCAGGTACAATTCAAGTGAGTAAAGCAGGTACAATTCAAGTGAGTAAAGCAGGTACAATTCAAGTGAGTAAAGCAGGTACAATTCAAGTGAATAAAGCAGGTGCAATTCAAGTGAATAAAGCAGGTGCAATTCAAGTGAATAAAGCAGGTGCAATTCAAGTGAATAAAGCAGGTGCAATTCAAGTGAATAAAGCAGGTGCAATTCAAGTGAATAAAGCAGGTACAATTCAAATGAATTTAGTAAGGTGGATACTTCTAGTCTGAATGTGGCCGAAGGTATGCAAATTGTGTACCTGCGATCATATGACCTTACACTCTTGGCACCGGAGAATCCTAACAGCAAACACTGACGATTAACAAGTAGTGATGAGCGAGTACTAAAAAGCTCGGGTGCTCGAAGCTCGGGCCGAGCCTCCCAAGATACTCGTGTACTCGGCCCGAGCAACGAGCCCAATGTTATCCTATGGGAGACCCGAGTATTTTTGTGAAATGACCACCGGCAGCATGTAGAAACCCTAAAAATGGCACAAAAGTCTCCGAAGAGTGCTCAAATGACATGGCAACAGCATGGGGAAGACCCCTTGAAGCATTTATCACTCAAAAGTCACAGCTGTGAACAATTTTGTCCGCGTTTTACGCCATTTTTACGGACTCACCAGAAAACCTTCCAAAATGACACCAAAATGAATTTTCATGGCGGAAATGTTAAGGGCACATACCCAATAGTGAGATAGAGCTAATGTATGTTACTTTTTGAGATCAATACATGAAAGATTTTACGTAAAACATTGTGTGCACTCCGATGTCCCTGAGAAGAGACGTACATAAAGGCCTCTGAGTCTAATGTGCCCATTTTGAGGAACTGAGTCTTTGTAGTATTTTCCTTTGCCAGGGCAGTCCAAAATTGTGAGGTTCACCAATGACCCTGCATACAGACGTGCATGAGGGCCTGTAAACCTGAAATGCCTATTGGAAGGAAGTGGGTCTATTGTAGTATAGCCCTTAGGCAGGGCAGCCAAAAATTGGGAGGCTCCACGTTGTCCCTGGATAGAGACGTGCATGAGGGCCTGTAAACCTGAAGTGCCCATTGGAAGGAAGTGGGTCTATTGTAGTATAGCCCTTAGGCAGGGCAGCCAAAAATTGGGAGGCTCCACGTTGTCCCTGGATAGAGACGTGCATGAGGGCCTGTAAACCTGAAGTGCCCATTGGAAGGAAGTGGGTCTATTGTAGTATAGCCCTTAGGCAGGGCAGCCAAAAATTGTGAGGCTCCACGTTGTCCCTGGATAGAGATGTGCATGAGGGCCTGTAAACCTGAAGTGCCCATTGGAAGGAAGTGGGTCTATTGTAGTATAGCCCTTTGGCAGGGCAGCCAAAAATTGGGAGGCTCCACGTTGTCCCTGGATAGAGACCTGTTAGGTTCTTAGTGCCTCCGTGCTTGCATTTAAAAACCGCACGTGTGTGCCTGTTGGTGGCAGCTTTCCGCTGCACTTGTGTGCGTTTTGCAAAACCTTGGATATAACGCACAAGTCTAGTGAATACACATCAGCACAGCATTGCAAAATGCGCAAGGGCGTTGTCAACGAACAAGGAAGTGGACGTGATGGTGGTGCAGGCAGAGACCGAGGTCGTGTGCAAGCTCTAATTTCGCCACAACAAAGGGCCACATCTACTCGCTCGCACGTCCTGTCCCAAATTCTTGGGGACCGCAGCAGTACACCGCTCTTGAACCAAGACCAGTGTCAACAGGTTGTTAGTTGGATAGCGGATAATGCTTCCAGTCAGATTGGCACCACCACAAACACTCTGTCTTCCACACGGTCAAGTGTCAGTAGCCGTGATACTGCACCGCACATTTCAGAACCTGATCCTCCTTCCTACCACCAGGCCGAGTACACGTCCACGGACATTACTGATCCCACACTTGGACACTCGGAAGAGCTGTTCGTTCACGTTTCCATTCACACATTCTGGCCTCTCGCCAGCTCCTGTTGAAGTGGGCCATGACGAGATTGTATGTACAGATGCCCAAATATTTGAGCAGCCACGTTCTCACGAAGTTGGCAACGTGTCTCAACAAGGGGTGGACGATGATGAGACACAATTGTCAGGAAGTCAGGAGGAGGAGCAGGGTGCGGAAGAGGAAGACGACGTGGTGGATGATCCAGTAACTGACCCAACCTGGCAGGAGGCTATGCAGAGCGAGGACAGCAGTGCACAGGGGGAGGGAGGCGTAGCATCCCAACAGGCAGTAAGAAGCAGGGTGGTGGCCCCAGGCAGACGTCAGGCAACTGTTCCCCGGAACAACACGACACAAGGTGCCTGTACAAATGTTAGGTCTTCCCGAGTCTGGCAGTTTTTTAAGTTGGCTCCAGATGATTCTAAAAAGGCCATTTGCAACACCTGCCGTGCCAGCATCAGCAGGGGTACCAAAACTAGCAGCCTGACCACCACCAGCATGATCAGGCACATGTCAGCCAAGCACCCGACTTTGTGGGATGTACAACAGAGTCGAGGAGCAGTGCTTGCTGATGTCACTGCTACGTCTTCGCTTGTTGTGCATGCGAGCCAATCCCCTGTCCATGCTGCCCGCGAACAAGCCTCCTCCGGCCCTGCACCTGCAGTTGCCCACGCAGAAATAACACCATCATCAAGCACGTCCTTGTCCCAGCGCAGCGTTCAGTTATCCATTCAGCAAACCTTTGAACGCAGGCGCAAATACACTGCCAACGCCCCACATGCCACACTTCTAAATGCTAACATTTCGCGACTGCTTGCGCTGGAAATGTTGCCTTTTAGGCTGGTTGAGACAGAAGCATTCCGCGACCTGATGGTGGCAGCTGTCCCACATTACTCGGTCCCCAGCCGCCACTATTTCTCCCGGTGTGCCGTCCCCGCATTGCATAACCACGTGTCACAAAACATCACACGTGCCCTGAACAACGCTGTTTCAGCCAAAGTCCACCTAACCACAGACACGTGGACAAGTGCATGTGGGCAAGGCCGCTACATCTCGTTGACGTCACACTGGGTTAATATTGTGGAAGCTGGGACCCAGTCTGAGCGAGGGACGGAACACGTCCTTCACACACCAAGTTTTGCAGGCCCTACCTCAGTCAGGGTTTCACCCACACTCTACAGCTCCGGAATGTCATGCTCCTCAGCCTCCTCCTCCTCCTGCGCATCCTCATCCACTTTACCCTACACACCAGTCCCAAGCTGGAAGTGTCGCGGGCGGAGGAGGGGACGCTGCGCTCTCCCACTGCTCGGGTCCGGCTGCCGCTGCTCGGTGGCTCGAGCGATGGCCGGATCCCGGGGACTCGAGCGGCGCTCATCGACCGTGAGTGAAAAGGGGTCGTTTGGGTTTTGGGGATATTGTCCGTGATGCCACCCACGGTTGTGGTGATTGTGTGGACACCACCGCTGCTCTGGATGGGGATCCCGGGAGCCTGTGACAGGGAGCAGCTTTGTTGTTATTTCTCCCCTCCGTGGGTAGGGGGGTTGGTTGTCCCAGGGCCCGGTGATGGGGTAGAGATGGATGACAGGCGGGTTGCGGGGCCTGATGAGGTGCAGGGTCGCAGGGGCAGCGCTGTGCCGCACGGCACGGAGGTACTCACTCAGCCCAATGATGATGACACAGTTCACGGTAAAACAAGTGGCTGGATGGACGGGTCCCTCGGACGGCTGCGGTTGTTCCTCCCTGCAGGTTAGTGATGACTGTCTCTCCCTGCACCTAAGTTCAGTGTTGGTAGTGATGGTTTCCCACCGGTAACCCGCTCCCCGACCTGGATATGGGCCGGAGGAGCCCCTTTTGCCCACAGGCGCTGGCCCTGGGAGACGGTTGCCCTTGGCGGTGGCGGTGTCTCCCCTTCACGGTTGGACGGTTGCCTTCTATCGGGACTTGGCTGTTTGGAAACCCTGAGGTCCCCTTCACTAACGGATTTGGCAAATTCACGGCGACACCAAGCCTTGCCGGGATCCGAAAGGCCCCTGCCAATGGTGCTGGCTTCTCTTTGTATACCGGTCCGGTACGGCCGGGTCACCACCCGTCCACGGTCCTTATGGCAGACTCCAATCGGCCTCCACTGCAGACGGTCACCACATCCTGCCAACCTTGCTGTCCTGTCCGGGCCACACACCCGGACCAACTTCAGGCTCTTTGCTGTCACTTTTCTCCTCTCTACTACTTTCCTCCTTCCACTTCCTTAGCTTAACTCTCACTGCCTGTGTTTTCTCTCCTCCTTGGTGGGTGGAGACCAACCGCCTGGCTCCACCCCCTGGTGTGGACAACAGCCCCTGGGGAAGGCAACAAGGATTTTGTGTTTTGACTATGATATGCCTGCAGGGAGTGTGGGGTGTGTAAGTGTTGTGCTCTGTGGCCCCTGGTTTGTCCAGGGCGACACAGAAGCACTGCAGCACTGCCTCGGCGAAGCGGCAACAGGCTGTGCTGAAGCTAATCTGCATAGGTGACAAACCCTACAATGCAGAAGAGGTGTGGACAGCTCTGAAACAGCAGGCAGATCACTGGCTCACACCTCTGAACCTAAAGCCAGGAAAGGTCGTGTGTGACAATGGCCGGAACCTGGTGGTGGCTTTGAGGCGAGGCCAGCTGACACATGTTCCATGCGTGGCCCATGTGCTCAACCTTGTGGTTCAGCGGTTTCTAAAGTCATACCCAGAGCTGTCTGATCTGCTGGTAAACGTTCGCCGCCTGTCTGCACATTTTCGAAAGTCACCTACTGCTTCAGCCGGCCTTGCCGGCTTTCAGCGCCATTTGCATCTTCCGGCTCACAGACTGGTGTGTGATGTCCCCACGCGTTGGAATTCAACTCTGCACATGTTGGTCAGGATATGTGAGCAGAAGAGGGCAGTTGTTGAGTACCTGCATCAGCTAAGCCGTCAGGAAATGGGTCAAACTCCACACATAACACCTGAGGAGTGGAGATGGATGTCCGACCTATGTACCATCCGCCAAAATTTGAGGACTCCACCAAGATGGTGAGCGGCGATGACGACATTATTAGCGTCACCATACCGCTTCTCTGCCTTCTAAAATGGTCTCTGCTCAAAAAACAACCATGATGCATTGCAGGCGGAGCGCGATGAGTTTGAGCAAGAAACAGTAGTGGGTGTGGGTGATAACACACAGCCCAGCCTCGTCTCATCACAACGTGCAGTGGAGGACTATGACGAGGAGGAGGATGAAGACATGTAGCAACTCTCTGGCCAAATTGAGGATATGACATGCAGTCATATCCTCGGTTCAGCGTGGCTGGCCAGAGGACAGGGTAGATGATGAGGAGGAGGAGGAGGAGGACAGCATGTTCAGTCATCGTGTTGGTCAGGATACTGAAGTGATGGCTGTTAAGAGTCTGGCACACATGGCTGACTTTATGGTAAGCTGCCTGTCTCGTGACCCTCGCGTTAAGAACATCTTGGCCGACAATCATTACTGGTTGGTAACACTGTTAGACCCACGCTAAAAGGAGAACTTTATGTCTGTTATTCCCGAGGCGGAGAGGTCAGGAAAAATGCAGCAGTTCCAGAAGGCCATAGTCACGGAAGTAGGCAAAGCATTCCCCTCACAAAACGCTAGCGGCATAGGTCAGGAATCAGTGGACAACCAAGGCATACAGCCGAGAGGGGCACAAGTCCAATCCGCCAGAGGTAGGGGAACAGTCTTTAAGATGTGGGACAGTTTTCTCAGCCCCTCACATACCACAGCCCCTGAGGTGCGGGGTAGTGCCACAAGAAATCCTAAGTTTGCCCAGATGCTCAAGGAGTACCTTGCAGATCAAACAACTGTACTCCGACATTCCTCTGTGCCTTACAATTAATGGGTATCCAAGCTGGACACGTGGCATGAATTGGCTCTCTACGTTTTGGAAGTCCTGGCCTGCCCTGCCGCTAGCGTTTTGTCAGAGCGTGTTTTTAGTGCCGCAGGTGGAATCATTACAGATAAACGCACCCGCCTGTCAACTGTAAATGCTGACAGGCTGACTCTGATCAAGATGAACAAGGGTTGGATTGGGCCAGACTTCGCCACACCAACAGCAAATGACAGCGGAATTTAAAGTTTGTAACGGGATTTTGCCATGTACCTCCACTCACCCATGGTAACACACTTCTGGACTTTGGCTAATCGCTGGACTGCTCCTCCTTCTCCTCATGCGCCATCATGATGACCGTTACAATAGTTAGGACGTTGTTTCAGGTATACCCCAGTGGTAAATTTTTTCGCCCATTCTTTCAGAATGGGCATTACGACAGGAGACCCGCTCCTTTGCAATGGGAACAATGTTTTGAGGCCCTCATGCACATCTCAATCCAGGGACAATATGGAGCCTGACGCTGCCACCGACAGGCACACACGTGCGGTTTTTAAATGCAAGCACGGACGCAATAAGAACCTAACAGGTTTTTAGGAGCGACAATTACTGAGAAGTCTGACACTATCAGCCACTGCTGACTGATGTGTATTATTCACTAGACTTGTGCGTTATATAATAGTTTGTGAAAAACGTGCACCTGTACGCTGCCACCGACAGGCACACACGTGCGGTTTTTAAATGCAAGCACGGACGCAATAAGAACCTAACAGGTTTTTAGGAGCGACAATTACTGAGAAGTCTGACACTATCAGACACTGCTGACTGACGTGTATTATACACTACACTTGTGCGTTATATAATAGTTTGTGAAAAACGCACACAAGTGCACCTGTACGCTGACACCGACAGGCACACACGTGCGGTTTTTAAATGCAAGCACGGACGCAATAAGAACCTAACAGGTTTTTAGGAGCGACAATTACTGAGAAGTCTGACACTATCAGACACTGCTGACTGACGTGTATTATTCACTAGACTTGTGCGTTATATAATAGTTTGTGAAAAACGTGCACCTGTACGCTGCCACCGACAGGCACACACGTGCGGTTTTTAAATGCAAGCACGGACGCAATAAGAACCTAACAGGTTTTTAGGAGCGACAATTACTGAGAAGTCTGACACTATCTGGACTGTTTTAGACTGTGTACACCAGCCACAGATATGATGAAGGCTGGTATACAGTCACCACTAGGAATGGCTATATACCCTGCCTGCCTGCCTGTATACTGCTACAATAGTCCTGACAAGGACTCTTCTGGTCACTAGCCTGTATTCCGACTTGGCTATACCCTGCCTGTATATAGCAACAATAGTCCTGAGAAGGACTCTGCTACTGTACTCCGACCTAACTATACCCTGCCTGCCTGTATACAACTAGAATAGTCCTGAGAAGGACTTCTGGTCACACTGTTTGCAGCCCTGCTACGGAAATAGCTATAAAGGGCCGCAAACCTTTCCCTGAAGCAGCGACCCTCTCCCTGCACTGACTGTCTGGATAGCTGTGAGCAGAGCACAGCGCGCCCGCCGGTATAAAGGCTCGGTCACGCTGTGCAGGCCGGCCAATCACTGCAATTCCACAACTAACAGGGCTGTGGCATTGCAGTGGTCTGCCAGCCAATCCCTGCATGAGGGCTGGCTCTCAAAAGAGCGCCAACATGCAGAAATGAAGACCACGAGCACAGCACGAGTATCGCGAGATTACTCGGTCCCCGCCGAGCAGCCCGAGTACAGCGATACTCGTGCGAGTACCGAGTAGTAACAAGCATGCTCGCTCATCACTATTAACAAGTCTATAGAGTGACTGCAGACTTGCTCCCCAAGTCTGGACAACCTCTCTAACATCAGGAGAAAAATTGTTATTGTGTGTTTTCATTTCACAAATGACTGGGGGCTACAATATGTTTGACTATTCTTGCCCTAATGAAACTGAATCAAGGTTTGTTCAGAAATATTTATATTTTGGTAATGTAAATAGACAATACATTATTTTTGTAGACCCAGACATTTCACACAGCCTACAGATTGGATCACTAAAGGGACTCCAACAGTTCATAAAAAAACTTTATTAGAAAAACAGAAAGACCCTGCCATTGCAAATTACAAAAATTAAAGCAATTTTATCACCACCTTTAATGTGGCAAACAGAAATAGCCAACAATCTAGAAAACCATTGGAAGATCTCAATTCAGTCTGTATCTTGAAACATTTCTTTCCAGACCAACCTTCACTGAGTTGTGTCCAGTGCACCCTTGATTGACAGCTCTGTCATTACAAAAAACAGAGAAGTGCAGCTACAGTGGTGTGAAAAAGTGTTTGCTCCCTTCCTGATGCCGTATTATTTTACATGTCTATCATACTTAAATGTTTCAGATCACCAAACAAACTAAATATTAGATAAAGGTAACACAAGTAAACACAAAATGCAGCTTATAAATGAAGGTCTTTATTATTAAGTGATAAAGAAATCCCAAACTACAGGTCCCTGTGTGAAAAAGTGCCGTATTTTTCGGACTATAACTATAAGACGCACCGGACTATAAGACACACCCTGGTTTTAGAGGAGGAAAATAGGAAAATAAAACTTTAAACAAAAAAATGTGGTCATGACACACTGTTATGGGGCGAGGATCTGCTGCTGACACTGTTATGGGGGTAATGTCCCCAAATTCTCTACTAAGGTACCCCATCCTGGTAATGGTCCTCCTGCCTTGTATATGATCCTGCTATAAACCCCCATCCTGCTCATATACCCCTATCCTGCTCATATACCAGCATCCTGCTCATATTCCCCCATCCTGCTCATATACTCCCATCCTATTGATATACCCCCTATCCATCCTGCTCATATTCCCCCATCCATCCTGCTCATATACTCCCATCCTGTTCATATACCCCCATCCTGTTCATATACCCCCATCCTGCTCATATACCCCTATCCTGCTCATATACCAGCATCCTGCTCATATTCCCCCATCCTGCTCATATACTCCCTTCCTATTGATATACCCCCCATCCATCCTGCTCATATACTCCCATCCTGCTCATATACTCCCATCCTGTTCATATACCCCCATCTTGTTCATATACCCCCATCCTGTTCATATACCCCCCATCCATCCTGCTCATATACTCCCATCCTGCTATATGCCCCCATCGTGCTCATATACCATCCTGGTATATGGCCTGTATCCTATAGCACAGAGAAAAAAAATAAACGTTTATACTCACCTGTTCCTCACTCCCTCCAGCACCGATCATATCTTCCTCTCAGCGGCAATGACCTGTGTGTGTGGAGCCGTTCCCCTGCAGCACCGCGATGTCTTCCTGTCTGTGCCGATCAGCTGATCAGCACAGATCAGCTGACCGGCACAGACAGGAACACAACGCTTGCTTCAGGGGGACGGCTCCACACACGGGGACGGGTGAGTACACTGATTCACTGCACCTCGCGCTGATGATGATGCGCGGGGAGCAGTAAATACAGCCGCACATGATCACTCCAGGCTGTAGCTGCCAGGGGTGATCATGCGGACCGGCTCTTTACTATGCGCGCGTCCCCACTCGTCCTCCCGCCCACCGGTCAGCGCCGGCTTCTGCGCTGAGAAATGGGTCAGAGGATGGGCGTGCATATGTAATGAGCGGGCCCACGTGGTCACGGCAGGCGCTGCTGCTGCCTGCTTGTGCCCCCGATGACCCGCTCCACCGCAGCACCCTCATTCCCGGCTGCAGCCCTATAGTCAGACCATAAGACGCACCCCGAACTTTCCCCCAACATTTGGGGGGAAAAAAGTGCGTCTTATGGTCCGAAAAATACGGTAATTGCCCCTAAACCTAATCACTGATTGGGCCACCCTTAGCAGCAACAACTGCAATCAAGTGTTTGTGATAACTGGCAAGTCTTTTACAACATTCTAGAAGAAGTTTGGCCCACTCATGTTTGCAGAATTGTTGTAATTCAGCCACATTGGAGGGTTTCCAAGCATGAACCACCTTTTTAAGGTCATGCTACAACATCTCAATTGGATTAAGATCAGAACTTTGACTAGGCCACTCCAAAGTCTTAATTTTGTTTTTCGTAAGCCATTCAGAGGTGGACTTGCTGGTGTGTTTTGGATCATTGTCCTGCTGCAAAGCTCATGGGTGCTTCAACTTGAGGACCCGAACAGATGGCAGGACATTCTGCTTCAGAATTTTTTGGTAAACAGCAGATTTCATGATTCAATTTACCACAGCTAGTCTTCCAGGTCCTGAAGCAGGAAAAAAAGCCCGAGACCATCACACCACCACCTTATTTACTGTTGGTATAATGTTCCTTTTCTGAAATGCTGTATTACTTCTACAACAGATGTAATGGGACATACATCTTACAAAAAGTTCAACATTTGTCTTGTCAGTCCACAGAATATTCTCCCAAAAGTCTTGGGGATCACCATAATGTTTTCTCGCAAAACTGACACAAGCCTTTATGTTCTTCTTAGTCAGCAATTGTTTTTGTCTTGGAATTCTGCCATGAAGACCATTTTTGCCCATTTTGTTTTTTCTTATGGTGAATTCATGAACACTGATCTTAGCTGAGGCAAGTGATGCCTGCAGATCTTTTTATGTTGTTGTGGGGTATTTTGTGACATTTTGTATTTTGTGATGAGTCATCACTACGCTCTTGGGGTAATTATCTCCATTGTTCCATGTTTTTGCCATTTGTGGATAAGGGGTCTCAATGTGGTGTGCTAGAGTCCCAAAGCTTTAGAAATGGTTTTATAATCTTTTCCAGACTGACAGATCTCAATAACCTTTTTCTCATTTGTTCCTGAATTTCTTCTGATCGCAGCATGGTGCATGATGATGATCTTTTAGTCTACTTTACTTTGTCAGGCAGGTCCTATTTAAGTGATTTCTTGATTGTGAACAGGTATGGCACTAATCAGGTTTGGATGTGGCTAAGGAAATTGAACTAAGTTTCCCAAAGATGTGATAATTCACAGTTAATTTATTTTTTAGAGGTTGGAGGGGCAATCACTTTTTCACACAGGGTCCTATAGGTTTGTATTTCTGTTCCCCTTAATAATAAAGACCTTCTTTTATAAACTGCATTTTGTGATTACTTGTACTATCTTTGTCTAATATTTCAGTTTGTTTGGTGACCTGAAACATTTAAATGTGACAAAAATCCAAAAGAATAAGAAATCAGGAAGGGGGCAAACACTTTTTCACACCACTGTATAGATGGAAAGCAATAGTTGGCATGGTGTACTCAACTGCCGGGCCACTACAGGGGTACAGGGAGCATCTTATCAGCGTAATTGGATCAAGAACAATTTTTTGAAAATGCATGCTATGGATTTGAAGACTAAATGTACAATTTTCATTAGAGCTATGTCTCCTGTGCTTAGTTTGAACATTAATTTTGTGCTGACAGACTCCCTTAATGTCATACTTGATGACTTATGACTTGATAAAAAAAAAGGACACTTGGCATAAGGTGATGAGAAAATCTCGTTTGAATAGTTGACTGAAAAAAACGATACAATATACTGTACTAAATATTGAATGGGTCTATTCTTCGAATGTTGACAAATCTATATATTATATAGTTTGTGTACATAATTACTTTTTGTCAGATGTTCCCATGTACAAAGAATTGGCATTTATAAAGTAGGCGGAAGTAGAAGAATAGGATTATTAAGGTCAACAAATAGGAAAGTAAATAAATTGTGAAATATATAGCTCTTATTATTGAACAATCTCTTTTGAAAACAATGACTTGCATATATTGAAATGCTTTTCTACATTTTCTGTATATACCAAGGGCATTCATACTATAGATTTTTATTCCAAAGCATGCTGTTTTATACAAACTCAGCATTAAACAAACTGGAGCATGCTCTGTTGTATGCTGTACTTCAGACTTTATTTTCCTAATGCAGAATCAATGATGATCAAATGTGCACTAACCATCTAAAAGATGACCTGTCATCAAGTTTAACAATATAATCTCTGTATCTCAAGAAATAGATCACATGATCCATGATGAAGATTGTGTACTAACTTTGCAAATACTTTACAGAAAGCAAAGATGTCTTCCTATACACAGCTTAAGTAGTTTGGGTAGTTTAATATGACCGCTCCTATACAATTTGCATACTTACATTCACATGTCAACTAGCTTTTCTTGCTGATTCACTAAATATTCAGTGAAAAACTACAGCCTATGATTCATTGAGGGGGAGGATACAAAAAACAAAAAAGTGAGCCGGAGTTTAAGTTGGTGTACGTGCAACTTGTAAGTTCATGTTCACACTGGCCATAAGACGAAGAAAACCCAAGATAAAAATAATATGGTCATATACCCTGCTATAACTAATTAAAAGCATAGTGTATATAAATAAACATAGGGTACTTAGTAAACACTGTTTTGATCAAAAAAGCATAAAGCCATCCCACCGTGATAAGATATACCCAATTGGGACAGTACCTAAAATCTCTAATATGAAAACCTTGCCATGGATCAAAATAGGCCTCAATCTGAATAAGTGCAGAGAGTGGCTGGTTCCCAACTGAACACACAGCCATGGGAAGTACTAGATGAAATGCCCAGCTCACTGGAAAGGGGACTCACCCTATTTGCACTGAAAACAAGAGACTACAAAAAACAAAAAAGTGAGCCGCAGTATGATTTGGTGTACATGCAACTTGTAAGCTCATGTTCACACTTGGCCATAAGACAAAGAAAACCCAAGATAAAAATAATATGGTCATATACCCTGCTATAACTAAATAAAAGCATAATGCATACAAACATAGGGTACTTACACTGTTTTGATCAAACACTTTTTTGTTTTCATTGAGGGGAGGATAAAGCGAAGTTAGTTAGCATGTGACCATAATTATTAAAATCACACATGAATGGTCATATGATGACTATTGGATTCGCAAGCAGAACCAACTCCTGATAGTGAGTATATTACACACTGTTAGGCTTTGACATGCTTTTGTGTTTAATTAAAATACAGATGTAGCAATTCTCAACATGTCAGAAAACATGATATTTTATTAATATAGCCATATATCATGTTATCTGACAAGTTATGGCTTGCTATATGTGTAGAGAATCACAACTAATAAAATAACAGGACAACACCACCAAAACTAGCATCAGTACAGAAAGAGAGCACTAAAACCATCATATGTACATGAGTACATCACCAAAACCTTGATCAGTACAAGAATACAGCATCAAAACCATCATCAGTACATATATTACTAGAACCACCATCTGTAAATGAATAGAGCCTCAACCCAATATACATTTTTATAGCATGAATTTACAACTCCCCTAATGTTCTCAACAAAGGTAAGGAGATACTGGGAGTTGTTAACAGCCATCATTAGACAGGGGAACATACAGGAACCACAGTGTTGATGAGATATAGACAGTATCACAAGAACATTTACATCCAGAAACTTATAAGTAAGACCTTCTGTGTCTGGAGTCATTCTTTCTTTTTTTGACGTTTTGTCCAAATGTCATGACTTTTGACTTGCACAATTCATCTTTGCAGACTTCCATGTTATTCAGTCTTGTGCAGCTCTTCCCAACATACAGTGATCTTCCCAACACACAGTGACCTTAGAAATAACAGCGTAATTATAACATTTCTGATTAAAGACATTAGCCCTAATTTAAACTCCTGAATAAATAATTTTGTTTCACTTTGCTCCTTGCACAAAACATGACCCACACTGCCCTTTCCTAAAAAATATTGCCACCATACCATCTCCCCTTCTGAGCTATAACTGTCTCACTGTCCATTGTGAGAAGGCCACCAGAAAAGTCCTTGAGGGGAGATATGCATCATCAAGGTTGATAGCCTCAGTGTTGTAAGCCTGGAAGCAGGCTCCAGCATGGTTAATTCTGAGAGAGAGAGGGTGTGTCAGGGTCGGGTTTACGGGCAGTAAGAGAGATGGATGTGAATGATTTCTAATATACCCACCCCAGGGTATGTTACAAGCAGTAAAATGGAGATCATTAGTCTCATTCAGGTGTCTGTGTGTGGAAGTGTGCAGACCTCCAGCACTGTTGCTCTGGCTAAGATCTGGACATTATCTTGTGTTGGAATACCCCGCAGCTAAATATGGACTTGTTATTTTTACTTTGTATCCTTATGCTGGAAGAAGGCTGTTTTGAGTTTGTTTTTACTGCATAGTTTAAGAAGTATGACTAAACCAGCTGGACATTTAAACAGAAACAGTTCCTGTGTCTACCTCCAACATGCAACCAAGTGAGTCAGAATCTTACAGTTGGTGCTAGAAGTGCGGGCAAGATTCCCAGTGAGCACGTTTACTGCTGCTAATGATCTGCATTTCCTCGTTGAACGGCGGCTATAAGTATGGAAGAGCAGGAGGACAAAATGGAATAGCTAATCAAGCAGCTTGTCTAGGCCAACTTCCAGCAACAGCAAGCTCAGTTGCAACAACAGCAAGTCCACAGTTGCAACAACAGCAGCAACTGTTGCTCTGCCTCCTGTCACGCTGCTCTGCCTCCTGTCACCGGCCGCACTGTACAAATGCATGCGCGCCTGAAAGACGTGCATACATTTGAATACCGGGTGGTCTCCAAGTCCTGCACACCTCATCGGTGCAGGCCTGGGGACTCCCACAGTGCACTGCTAGGACTTTTGGTGAGTCACATGACACACGTGATGTCACTAAAGGTCCTGCAACTGCGGAAACGTCAGTGATTGTACAGAACTTGTACGATCACTGAAGCTTACTATCAGGCTACCTGAGGAAGGGGGAGGATGTACCCCCGTAATGCGTAGTGGCATATTAATCCTTAATAAATCTTCATCAATAATCTTATCACTACCTTCTTCTGAGCAGCGCGGCCGATACCGTGTTTTTTTTTTTTTGTTTGCTCTCCACTGAAGCTTACTATTGAAAGGCAGGGGGCCCCTCAGAGCGTGGGGGCCCTGGATGAGCTGCTTAGTCTGCCCACCAATAATCGGCGGCCCTGAGAAACAGGCGGCGCCGCTGCCCTGTACAGCCGCCCCGCACTATATAAGGCACGGGGCCCACTGAGGGCCCGGGGCCTACTGGGGGATTTCCCGCTACCCCGGTGGGCCAGACCGACACTGCCTGAGATCTTGTAAAGGAAGCGTAAATACCCAGGCACGCACCCACAAGCACAAAACCTAAACTCACACATTGCCAAATTGCTAGCCGTGGATATGTAGCAGTTTATTCTTGTGGGAAATCAGTGTTTCCATGATCTCTTGGCTGTGGCTACCCCACAATACAGTGTTCCCAGCCACCACTAATTTGTCCATTGTGCCGTCCCTGCATTACACTATCTGAGGTAGTGGGGGGACTCATATGTGAAGGACAGTATGTATCCCCCATAGTAGAATACTGGACAGTTTGCAGTCCACTACCTCCGGGCCACGTTTTTGATACGGCTCATAACCACTGATTTCAGTTAAAAGTTCCTGCAAAGGTTTGGGAGGGGCAGAGTTTGTTTTGTTACTTACAGAGCAGGAAACTTTGTGTGCGTCAGCCCTGTGTGGAGCTAGATCAAAGGTGTCATGATTGACTCCTGCCTCAGCTGGAGCTGAGCCTTTTTTTTAGTTTCACTTCTGATGCAAGTCACGTTAGGGGTTAATCCTTTCTGCCTCGTTCTGGAGGTCAGGCTGCTTTATTAGGGCACTGTTTCTCTTGGACTTCACCAGTGATACTTCTGGCTCTGCTATGTTCTGCTCTTGAGTGACCTGTTGTCTGCCCTGCCCCCTCCTGACCTCCGTGTTCACCTGACCTGTTAACCTCCTCTGTTGTCTGTTTCCATCAGTGTCTCTCCCGCTGTCTCCCTGTTCGCTCCTTATCTGTTTACCTTTATTCTGTCTTGTCTTCCCACTCCCCCTCGCTTCTAGGCTCTGATTTCCCAGCTACTATTTGCTTCCCTCTGACTACGTTTAGACTTTGCCCTTGTGTACTTACAAGACCTCATGTTGTGACACGGCTTTCTGACGATTCTACTGCCATCTGGTGGGCTTGACTAGTATTACCTCTGCTAGGGAATTCCCTGCTCATACGTTTCCTCCACTTTTACGCCCCCTAGTGGTTTACCAGCTAACTACCTTCTCAGATAGTTTCAGGAATCCTCTGTCCCACATTACTGCGCTGTACTGCTATTGTACATGTTAGAGTACAGCGTGACAACAGGGCTGTGGATTCTGCTGTTGCATTGTGGAGCGACCCGGCGAGGCCATCTCCTATGGTAACCGGTATCTTCTGTCTGCTTATATTCGTACTGTGTGGAACCCCGGCTGTGACCCGGAGGACATCTATAGTTACCTGTTGTTTCCAAGTGCTGATGTGGCGCCCCTGACCTGGTCAGGCACCACTGAGTACTGCACCCATGCTGAGGCAGTACAGGTAATCCTAAAGGCTGGAATAGGGTGTGTACGCACAGACACATAACAACCAGGTCTCCCACACCTTGAGAGGGGACCCTTGGGTAGACTCAAGAGGGGGCTTGCCTCCACATCTCATCAAGGGGTGTAGTGGAGGGCCTGGGAGCTAAGATGCAGAGGCAGAAAGGAAAGGAGTGGAGCGAGCCAGTCTGGTAGTGGTGAGCGGCGGTTGCTAGGAAACGTAGACGCGCGTTCACACTAGTCAGACCCTGCACGTGGAGTAGCCGTTGGCGGGGAGAGCGGTTACCAGTCAGTCAGAGAGACAGTCGGTCGAGTAAGGGGACTCCTGGTGACTAGGCACGCACAGGGAACAGGTCCCTATAGTAGACGTCCATTTATTGATCTGCTAAACTTGCCGGTGAGGGGAACTACAACCACCAGGGAACCTCACCAACCATCTATAGTCCGAGCCTCAGCAGCAACGAGGGGGCCCATAAGGGGATTGAGCCTGGAGCAATCTCACTTGGTCCACGCTGCCGGCAAACAGGCCAAAAAGGGAGAAAAAGCAGTAGCGACTCCCGGGATGAACCCCACGGTACTTCAAGTCAGGGGTTATCCGAACAAAGAAGTGCAAGGAAGGCGAGTTAATGGTTACCCTTAGACCGGCCTGAAGGAGCTCCTGGTTTCAACCTGGTTAATCTCAGCATCGCCCGGGTACCTCACAAAAACAACTAAAGTGAGTAAAGATCCATTGAAAGACATTTTGGACTCTGACTGGATTATTCCTCGACCCACTACCCTACACCCCCTGGGGCAAGCCTCACTCACGGGATGCCTCACCATCCGACTGCAGACTCCATCCGCCCCAGATGCGTGTTAAATTTACAGTGGCGGTCACCCATATCCCTGACTGCAAACCGTGAGTGGCGTCACGACACATATTATACTAAAATCGACATACCTGTTGCCTTGCCATATACTAAAGAAGACCCTGTGGCGTCCCTGAATGTGGATCGATGTCCCTGGGGCGACGACTGGGCTTCACATCGAATAAAAGCCGTGTGAATTGGACTGTACTGGGTCACTGCCTCTTTGTCGCCCTGTGCGAACCCCGCAATGTTACAACAAGCACGTGTTAAACAATCTCAACCGTGCTCTGACCAATGCCGTAATCGGGAAGGTCCACCTAACAACAGATACGTGAACAAGCTGTTGTGGACAGGGATGATACATATCTGTCACAGCACACTGGGTGAACCTTGTGGAGGCTGGGACAAACTCGCAAACTGTAACATCACACATCCACATCCTACCCACGCCAAGAATAGCGGGCCCAACTTCTACCAGCATTTACGCCTCATCATATGCCACTTCCTGTCTCCCCTCCTCCTCCTGCTCCCCATCCTCTGCTGAATTATCCTCCCCATCACTGCCAAGCTGGGAGCTGTTAATGAAAGCAAAAACAAAGGAACAATAGATATTAATTTCCAAATCATTGGGTCACTCCCCATATGTAAACTTGATCCCATTCAACTCGAACACTTGGGAGGTATATGACCCAGAATTAATTAAACCACCATATTTTAGTATAATCACTCCAAAAACTGTTAATAATTTATTACAAATTTTATTTGGAAAAGATACAAAAACAGTTTATTACATTAAAATTATCACACTATGGGGTTAAAGTTATTAACACTTTGATCACACCATTAATTTTAGTTCATAGAGAACAGGACCAAATGTGAGGACACCAATAAAAAGCCCTATGGAATGCAACTCAACATCTAAGCCTGCACAGACCAAAGTTATGTATAGGTGAGTAGTGGTGAACAGCTGAGTATATCTCACACACTGGAGCACGGGTGGGTATACAGAATCAAATTATATTGGCCCGAACTATCCACAAACAATCACTAGGTGGCGCTCTAATGGCATGCCAAAACCTATTAAGCCAGCAGACAGCTGTGATCTGGTATTCTCAGACTACGCAGGTCGATGCTTATTGGACCCTCCCCAGCCTAAAAATAGCAGGCCGCAGCCACCCCAGAAGTGGCGCATCCATTAGATGCACCAATCCTGGCGCTTCGCCCACAGCTCATTCCGTTGCCCTGGTGCGTTTGCAAATGGGGTAATATATGGAGTTGACTGTGTAATGTCACCTGGCATCAAGCCCTGGCATTAGTGATGTCACGGCATCTATCAGATACCCGACATCCCTAATCCCAGTCAATGAAGAACAGAATGTTCCCCATTGGCTGGGAGAGCACTGCAGTGACCTGAGCTAACATCATCAGGTCAGGCCAGGTCACTGCAGGGCATAACTAGCATCAACGTCATGAGGTTGTGACACCTGCCTTGAGCCATGGACTCAGGATCGATGAAACAGATGAATAGAGGCAACCGTCCACAAAGCAGGAAGCCAGACCCCGCAACCCTTTAACCCCTATGCAGGGATTTGGAATTACGACAGGGCCCAGGTGATCGCTGCCCGCAGAAGACTGCGGTCCTGAGAAGAGCAGTAACCAGGCAGGGTCAAATCCAGAAGGTAGAACAGGGACAAAAATCGTCAGGCGGGAGAGTGGTCAGATATCAGGCTAAGGGTCAAAACCGGAGCTAGCAGTGAAGTACAGGAACAGCAGGCATAAGAGTGGTCAGGTATCAGGCTGAGGGTCAAAACCAGAACTAGCAGCGAAGTACAGAAATGGCAGGCAGAAGAGTGGTCGGGCAAACAAGCTAAGGGTCAAAACCGGAGCTAGCAGTAAAGTACAGGAACGGCAGGCAGAAGAGTGGTCAGGTAGTCAAGCTAAGGTCAATATATGGGAATACAAACAAACAGCAAGGAACTAAAGTCTAGCAGGGAATTACAGGTTATATAGTCATATGAAAAAGTTTTGGCACCCCTATTAATGTTAACCTTTTTTCTTCATAACAATTTGGGTTTTTGCAACAGTTATTTCAGTTTCATATATCTAATAACTGATGGACTCAGTAATATTTCTTGATTGAAAAAGAGGTTTATTGTACTAACAGAAAATGTGCAATCTGCATTTAAACAAAATTTGACCGGTGCAAAAGTATGGGCACCTCAACATAAAAGTGACATTAATATTTTGTAGATCCTCCTTTTGAAAAAATAACAGCCTCTAGTCGCTTCCTGTAGCTTTTAATGAGTTCCTGGATCCTGGATGAAGGTATATTTGACCATTCCTGTTTACAAAACAATTCCAGTTCAGTTAAGTTTGATGGTCGCCGAGCATGGACAGCACGCTTCAAATCATCCCACAGATGTTCAATGATATTCAGGTCTGGGGACTGGGATGGCCATTCAAGAACATTGTAATTGTTCCTCTGCATGAATGCCTGAGTAGATTTGG
This sequence comes from Anomaloglossus baeobatrachus, assembly GCF_048569485.1. Lineage (NCBI taxonomy): Eukaryota > Metazoa > Chordata > Amphibia > Anura > Aromobatidae > Anomaloglossus > Anomaloglossus baeobatrachus. The sequence continues at coordinate 399,344,467 of NC_134354.1, read as the reverse complement.
AGCGGTGTTTTGGATCATTGTCTTGCTGAAATATCCATCCCCTGCGTAACTTCAACTTCGTCACTGATTCTTGCACATTATTGTCAAGAATCTGCTGATACTGAGTTGAATCCATGCGACCCTCAACTTTAACAAGATTCCCAGTGCTGGCATTGGCCACACAGCCCCAAAGCATGATGGAACCTCCACCAAATTTTACTGTGGGTAGCAAGTGCTTTTCTTGGAATGCCGTGTTTTTTTGCCTCCATGCAGAACGCCTTTTTGTATGACCAAACAACTCAATCTTTGTTTCATCAGTCCACAGGACCTTCTTCCAAAATGTAACTGGCTTGTCCAAATGTAATTTTGCATACCTCAGGCGACTCTTTGCGGCATGCTTGCAGAAACAGCTTCTTTTGCATCACTCTCCCATACAGCTTCTCCTTGTGCAAAGTGCATTGTATTGTTGACCGATGCACATTGACACCATCTGCAGCAAGATGAAGCTGCAGGTCTTTGGAGGTGGTCTGTGGATTGTCCTTGGCTGTTCTCACCATTCTTCTTCTCTGCCTTTCTGATATTTTTCTTGGCCTGCCACTTCTGGGCTTAACAAGAACTGTACCTGTGTTCTTCCATTTCCTTACTTTAAATCTCTGAGACAACTTTTTTGCATCCTTCCCCTGAACAACTATGTTGAATTATCTTTGTTTTCAGATCATTTGAGAGTTGTTTTGAGGAGCCGATAATGCCACTCTTCATAGGAGATTCAAATAGGAGAACAACTTGCAAGTGGCCACCTTAAATACATTTTCTCATAATTGGATACACCTGCCTATGAAGTTCAAAGCTCAATGAGGTTACAAAACCAATTTAGTGTTTTAGTAAGTCAGTAAAAAGTAGTTAGGAGTGTTCAAATCAAGAAATTGATAAGAGTGTCCATACTTTGCACCGGTCAAATTTTGTTTAAATCCGGATTGCACATTTTCTGTTAGTACAATAAACCTCATTTCAATCCAGAAATATTACTGAGTCCATCAGTTATTAGATATATGAAACTGAAATAGCTGTTGCAAAAACCCAAATTGTTATAAAGAAAAAAGGTTAACATTAAAAGGGGTGCCCACATTTTTTCATATGACCGTATCTGGCACCTGCTAGCAGAAGGGAGAAAGGGGTGTGATGCCTTCCCATTGGCCCCAGCTGAAAGGTAGCTACTCCAGCCGGAAGGCACACACCACCACAATCAACCAGTGGTACTGCAGGTCCTAGTGAAACCCAGCCTAATAGATGAGCAGAGCCTGCACCCAGCAGAGTCACTAACTGCTCCCTCGTCCTCAGCGCCGCCCACAGTGGTGACGTGATGGCATTTGGTGATTGAAGCAGAAGTCGACTCCAGTGGAGACGTGACAGAGGTTAGCTGAGTTCATTACCTGCATGTAGTGATGAACTCCGCTGAACTCGTGATGTCAGCACTCATCACTGAGTTCCATGGCTGCCGCGTTCTCACGCGAACTGTCCTGTGAGCCCGTGATGTCATTGCTAATCACAGTCTCTTGGTGCCCGCGAGACTTGATGTGAGAACGCGGCATCATGGAAGTCAGTGACAAGCACTGAGCTCACGAGTTCAGCGGAGATTATCACAGCAGGTAACAATCTGAGCTAACCTCCTGAAGTCGGCGCTCGTCATCCCACAGAAAACATATGAGTCAGAAATGTATGCAGGTATATTCTCCAGGCACTCCCCATTCAGTTTCATCCCTTTTCCATCCATTTCAGCCTTTTCCTCAGGCCCCCAGACCTCCTTGTTGGGTCTAGCAGAAAATTACTTGCATTTCCCATTGACTTCCATTGTACTCGCTATTTGGAACGAATACACGAGTATTACAAAGTACTCATTACGAGTATAGATTCTGAATGTTTCGGTACTCGCTCATGTTGTGAAGGCCTAGGCTATGAATCATTTGTCCAGTATAATAATAAGATAATCTGTCCTTTGAATGTTTTATGTATTGCTTCTCTATATATACCTAATTTAAATATTAATGGAATGAATAACCAAAACAATGCTTAGGGCTAAGTAGAATAAGTTTTAGTTTATGAATAAGTAACTGACATTCATGAATGGAAGAGATACTTATCTGTGGTTTCAGATAGGTAACTATCATTCTTCTATTCCTACCTTTAGTTTCAAATAGGTAACTGACATTCATGAATAGAAGAGAATAAGTAGCTGACATTGTTCCATTCATAGACGCTCGTCTATGCCTTGACACACCTGAAATGCTTTACTAAAGAATGTTGAACTATGCCCGGCTAGATGGTTGGTTAATAGAAAATGTGGATGTATTGAGTAAGCTGTATATATATGCTATGTTTTGAATACAAGGGACAGAAGAGCATTGAGCTTCTCCTAGATACAGACATGTCTCTGCGTGGTCATTTCTCCTGATTCATCTGCGCAGTTCTGATTTGGATTCCTCCTCCGAGACCCTGAGAGAGACCCCCCTGGAGATCTCCCCCAATAATCTGGCGCCAAAATCGTAGGGCCCCTATAAGGAGCACCCAGAAACCTGGACACCCCGATACCTTGGATGTCACGGACCAGGACCTCCCTCTGCTCCAACAGGCCTGATCAACCTACAACCCTGGTAAGTGTTACAAACTGTGTTTTCACTGCCAACAAGGTTGTTCTTGGAGGTGAGGGGGTGGCAGGCCTTGTGTCCCCATCGGAGTTAAAGGTACCCAACAGTGACTCGATGGTGGTGCCCGCTGGGGGCCAAGTAGCTCGAATCCTACCTTATGGTGTGGATTTCAATTGTCACAAGAGATCTGGAGGATGGATAGCAGGTGGTAAGACGGCAGCAGTTGGATATAGCTGGTGAGACTGACCCGATCCGTAGTTTGAGGATGCGGGGAGGATACCCGTGATCGAAGATAGGGATTAGGACATTAAATTGGTACAGCTGACCAAGTCCGGAGGTTGGGACATTCTTGTACATGACATTTTTGTACGTCCTCCTCATTTCACGGGACACCTTTGTTTTTACTTAGCTGAGGAAGCTATAGTAAGGGTGGAACGCCCCAGTGCCGGTCAGACTGTAGCGTTCCCAATATTGTCTTGAATTAGTGTAATGCAACTGCTGCCAAGACAGCAACAATATTTAGGTAGAGAAAGACGGAAGGTTCGCAGAATATTATAGAATTAGTGACAGACAGAGAGGGAAAGAAAGTTGTGCGCCATGCCTCAGAGATTTTTAAGGTGTTAAGTTTAGCTAAAAGCGGACAGCTACAGCCGTCACAATGGAATGCGGCGCTGAAGGGAAAGAAAGGAAAGTTGAATGATAAAGGATTGTGGGACGATGCACAGGTGTTAGGTAAAGTGTAGCGCAGATGTTGAAATAGTAGAAGAAGGTGCAGGAGACAGGGGTGTATATTAACCCGGCTAATTCAAATTTACATCATGCTGGGGGACTGGCCCGGCAAATGGTTTTACAAGGTGGTCAGATGATTCAGGAAGAATCAGATGAATATGTTGGACAGCCTGGTGAGAATAGTTTACAAGTACAAAATTTGTTACTTTGAATCCCTGAAGTGTGGACCCCTTATTGTACAAATAAGTGAACATTTTGAACAATTGGTGTTTTAAAAGTCCGGCAGCATTATATCTTAAAATAGAATAGGGGCAGGTAAATACATATTTTTGTACCGTGTGAGCTAATCTAAACATTTTAAAAGACTTACCCCAATAATGTTAGAAGGTATTATATCCATTTGTAAAAGAAAAAAAAAATTGATCCAACAGAGATGTGTATTATGGAGAATTAGATTTCTTGAGATATGCAAATTAGTTTTTTCTTTTGTTTTTATAGTGATTTACTTGGACAATATATTTTTATTTTGTGACTCTGCATACAGACTGCCAGTATTTCGGTTTTCCTTTCTGTCATGAATATTAGTGTACAGTATATACGAACTGTTATCTATCCTAAGGTCTCAAAATTCCCCAGCAATGTATATTGTTTCAGAGATATGGGTTATATCCAGTGTTTGTCTTGTTTGAGTTTTATAATAATTTATTGTCTGATGTCTTATTTTTCTTTTAGAGAGTAGCAGCATAAAACTGTGAACTTTGCTAGATTAGTACACTAAAAAAGGTGTTTTGGAAGACAATGTATTGTTTGTTATCTGCTGCTTGTGCATGGGGAAGGGTTTCTAAAAGTTTATATCGTGTCTATACAGAGAGAATTAGGTAGAAGGGGAAAGGAAAAAGAAAGACAGAGTTTTGAGTTATGTATATTACAAAAATGTACCTTGTGAGCGACCAAAATGGTGATGGTGTGGTATGGGCCTGTTCTAGCTGTGACAGGAAAAATCCGGATGAGAGTGAACTTTGTTGTGGATGTAGGGACTCCAGGCCGCAATACTGTGATAAACCATGTGCTATTCCTGGTGGCAACCGTTTTAGGTCTGATCTTAAAATGGTGGACGAAGCACATGGTTTAAGACAAAGAAAAGGAAATGAGAGGGGGATGTGTGAAGAAGACCATGTGCTGTGTAAATGTTTAAACAACAGACTGGGTGGACTACTACATACTCAGACAGGGAAAAAAAAGGTGTTTTATCTATAATTAGACTAAGATCATGGACAAATATATAAAAAATAATATTTGTGAGTTTGGACAGTCAAAAGCCTGCTTTACACGCTGCAATGTATCTTACAATGTGTCGGCGTGGTCACGTCGTAAGTGACGCACATCCGGCATTGTAAGGTACATTGCAGTTGTGACAGGTACGTGCGATTGCGATTGAACGGTAAAACGTTCATCGCATACACATCGTACCTTTCTCTAGAATTACACGTCAGATTGTTCATTGTACCCGGGGTAGCACACATTGTAGTGTGTGACACCCCGGGAACAATGAACAGATCTTACCAGCGTCCTGCGGCTCCCGGCCCACAATGCGGAAGGAAGGAGGTGGGCGGGATGTTTACGTCCCGCTCATCTCCGCCCCTCCGCTTCTATTGGCCTGCTGCCGCGTGACGTCGATGTGATGCCGAACATCCCTCCCACTCCAGGAAGAAATAAACGTACCTTAAAAACAGATCTGATGGAAAATAAAAAATATATATATTTAAGTTATGAATGGGATATATGAATTCTGAGAGTTGCATGTTTTTAAAAATAAATAAATAAATATATCCAGGGGAGGAGAGAGATTTCTAACCCAACAAGGAGAAGACAAGCCCTATTTTGGTTTTGGCTTCAGGAGGTGGACCCAAAATACAGGTTTTCCCAGTTTGTAGGTCAAAGAATTAATTTTTCAGCTTACAGGGGGTGTAGTCCTATTGTTTGCTATATAAAAAAAGGAGACTTTCCATACTTTTAGCAATTCATTGTAAATTATATTGGAAAAAGTAATTGACAATAGTGTTTTATTTTACTGATTCTGTCTAAACAGAATAAATTTAATTGTGGAGATGTTTAGATTTATTGGTAGCTACCGGAGCATAGAGGTCAGGCTGTGTACCATTAGTTAATTATTATAATCTTTATTAATAATCTAATTTATTAATAATTACAATAATTTGGTTTAAGGTATGTGGATGATTTATGGTATTCTGTGTTTATGATATTTAATTTCTTGAATCATCTATTTTCTTTTTTATAGAAAGAAAGATTGTAATGCTGATTTCTGTGGTCCAAGTGAAGGTTAAAAAGCCATTGAAATAGTTTTCCATTATAAGGTTACACATAACACGATATTTATGGTGTTCCCGGTTAGGTACAATCTATACAATGTGACTTTTATGCCTAAATGTAGAACTCCGATGCCACACACTTTTTTGAGTCTAATAATGCTTTGGATAATAGATTCAAAAAGGGGGGATAGTAGTGAGGAAAAGTAACCTGAACATCATGATTGCTTCCAGGAGATGGAGAAAGAAACTGTCTCTGAACACCCACTTGAAAATCCAGACTACACGCTGTTTACAGACAGCTCAAGATTTGCTGATGAAAAGGGCACCTTTCACACAGGCTATGCTGTAACCACCTCAGTGTCAGTGATCAAAGCTACAGCACTCCCAGCCTGAATGTCCGCCCAAGAAGCAGAACTTGTGGCCCTTGCTGAAGCCTGTGCCTATGCTGAAGATGCTACTGCCAATATTTATACAGACTCTCGATATGCATTCGGCATAGCGCATGATTTTGGTGTCATATGGGCAAACAGAGGGTTCATCACCGCAGCAGGAACTCCAGTCAAAAATGCAGAATGTGTTAGCAGACTGATGTTTGCCCTGTCCAGGCCAAGACAAGTTGCCATCTTGAAGGTCCAAGCCCATGGACCCTAGACCACAGAAGTTGCTAAAGGAAATGCCTGCGCTGACAAGAAAGCTAAAGAAGCCGCTTTAATGAAAGTGGAAGAATATAAATGCTATATGGCCATGGTTACGACCAGAGCACAGAAGAAGAGGATTCTACAAGACCTATCTTTAGCTGAACCAGAAGATCCCAGAGACCGCATAAATGTTGGTAGAACACCAATGGATCGACTCAAGGCAGAACAAAGACTAGTCACAAGAGAAGAACTGCAGACATGGATGAAAGAAGGAGTCAAGCTAGAAGGTGACGTCTGGAAGGTCAACAGTCTACCCTGCCTTCCTAGAAGAATGTATGCCGCCATAGCTTCCTGGGGACATGGCCCCACCCACAGAGGAAAAAAACAGAGCCTAGAAGTGATACGCAAGTTCTTCTATGCCCCTGGGACATCTAGCATGCTTGCTGCCTATAATAAGAGCTGCCATGTTTGTCAAACTTGTAACACCGGAAGGACAGAAGAAGTCCCACCCAAACACATAGCAAAGCCCCTGTACCTGTTCCAGAGGATCCAAGTCAACCACATCCAGTTGCCCAATTATGGGAGATACGAATACTGCCTAGTTGTAGTGCATGTTTTCTCCAGTTGGCCTGAAGCCTTCCCAGTGACCAATACGGCCAGAACAACAGTAAAGAAATTAATCAGTGAAGTTGTATGCAGAAATGGAGTACATGTAGTAATTGTAAGCGACCAAGGACCTACCTTTGTAGCAACCGTCTATCAAGAACTATTGACCATGGTTGGATCACAAGTTCTCCTGCATACCCCGTATCATCTCATTCCAATGTGAAGGTGGAAAAAATGAATGGCACCCTTAAGAGGAAACTGACAAAAATGGTGCAGGAGTCAGCCGAGGGATGGCCGGATCTACTCCCGGTTGCTCTGTTTCATGTGACAACGACCCCATTGGGTAGACACAGGTTGTCCCCTTATGAGATTTTGTTTGGGTCAATTCCCCCGATTGAGGGGTTCAGCCCCCAGGAATTGTCAGAATCAAATGATAAGATTAGCAAGATTAACCACAAACTGCACAAAGAACTAACTAACACACATGCTATAGTTTCTTCCTCTCTCCCAGACTCTACAGGAGATAACACTTGCCACCATTTGAAGCCAGGAGACTCGGTGTTGGTCAAGAGACACGTCAAGAGACATTGCCTAGAGCCACTGTATGACGGTCCCTACCAAGTATTGCTGGTGACTCCCACATCTGTTAAATTGGAAGGAAGAAATACCTGGGTCCACGCCTCCCATTGCATGCTTGTTCCAGCTAAAGAATGAAGATTAAGATCCTTCTTTTCACCATGATATGTGTCTTGCTAACATGGAGATAAAAAACCCCAGTGGTAAACCCTATGAACTATGGGTCAATATGAAATTACCTGTGAACACTTTCTTTTTGACTACTGCTCAGTGGTGGACTGTTCGGGGACTGCCTTGGCGCGGAGGGAAGCACAATTTATATTTTATCTGTGCATAACGCGTACAGGGAATGTGAATTGCAGATCATGGAATGATGTGGGATGGAACACAGGGGAAGATTGGGGATATAGACATAACTGGAGTCCCAAGGAGGGTTCCAAATGAGTATAAAGCAAGAGACGAAGTAGCAGCGGGGGTTTGAGTCACTTATTCCAATCACCACAGTTAACAAAAATGTTGCATGGATAAATTATAATTACTGTTTACTGGATTTTGCTTTGCTGTAAGAAGATTTGTAATAACGGGACAAACGAGGCTATAGCCATGGCAACCTTCCCTTCAGTAATACATACACCAGTAGCCCCCTCCAATTCTGACACAATGGTTACCATCAAAGCACAACGACCCAAAGTCAAGCTTAGGCCCTGTGCGCACTGGAAAACGGAATTTTCTTAAGAAAATTCCGCAGGGTCTGAAAGATTACCGCACCCGCGGTAAAACAACGCGGCAAACCGCACCCGAAAACCGCATACGGTTTGCCGCGGTTTGACTGCGGTATTTCCGCGGTTCTGCCGTGGGTTGGTACCTGTATTTTAATGCATTCAATGCAATAAAGCACATTGAAAAAAAAAAAAAGTAATTTCCTTCTGAGATAGATAGTAGATAGATAGATAAATAGACAGATAGAAGACTAGATAGAGGGATAGATAGAGGTATATATAGATAGATAGATAGAGGACAGATCAATCAACAATCGACACGCTGCATTTCTCCCGAGCGGTAGTGTGTTCACATTACCGGCCGTGGCAAATGACCTGTGGTTACCTCTGCAGGCTCGTTGCAAGGCTGCATTCTGTACAGTTTCAGTCGCGGCTGGATGCAAGGGACCTCGGTGGATTACGCCGGAGCTGTGTGTTTGGGGAGGAGTTAATAAAGGGGTGAAAGAGGGGCTTTTTTGTGTTTTATTTAAAATAAAGGATTTTTCGGTGTTTGTGTTTATTCACTTTACTTACGGGTTAATCATGAAAGCTGTTTCATAGACGCTGCCATGATTAAGCCTGGACTTAGTGGCGGCGATGCGCTGCCATTAACTCATTATTACCCTGATTGCCACTGCATCATGGCAACAGGAAGAGCCGGGGACACTCCGGGACTGCCGCATAATGGATGCGACAGTCCCGGGGCAGCTGTGGGCTCATATTCTCGGCTGCGGGAGGGAGGGGGCATTAACCCTGGCCCTCGCCCTCCCCAGAGTGAGAATACCGGGTCGCCGCTGTGTGTTTACCTCGACTAGACGGTAAAAATACGGCGGAGCCCACGTTTTTTTATTTTGTTGTCTGTTTGATTTCTATATGTATTCTATATGTCTGTGTCTGTGTGTGAGTACGATGTGCGTGTGTTTTCTATATGTCTGTGTGAGTGTGATCTGTGTGTGTTTACTCTCAGCTCCACTTCCTCTTCCTGTCATAATGACATCACTTCCCTGCAAACCGCAGGCAGTGATGAACATTATGTCCCGAAACCGCGAAATACCGCAGGGAATAATGCAGGAAAACGCAGTGAACCACACAGAATTTGCTACCTGCGTTATTCCCTGCGGGATTTCCCGATTATATTGCAGTCAATGGAGTGAAATGCCACAGCGACGTGCGGAAAAGAAGTGACATGAAATTGTTTTTGCTTCGGGAATCCTGCAGCAAAACATGCAGCTGTCAAAATCCGCATAGTGCGCACAGCATTTTTTTTTCCCATAGGATTTGATGGTGAATCACTGCAGAGATGTTATGAACATAACATGCAGCGAAACATGCAGCAAAACCACAGGAAAACCACAGCAAAAAATGGTAAGTGCGCACAGGGCCTTAGAAGGTTATTATAGAAGGGCGCCACAGGGCTCAGATCCCCTCTGTGGGAACTGAGGTGAAGATGTTAGGAAAGACCCGAGGGCGTAATTAGCATGCACCTATATACTATAGCTGTGGGATACTGTATTCTCTGGTTAGCCCTCAAGGAGAAAGAAGACAGATAATCTTATTAAGTGGGGACTGTGAAAGCCTAGGCTATGAATCGTTTGTCCACTGTAATAATAAGATAATCTGTCCTTTGAATGTTTTATGTATTGCTTCTCTATGTATACCTAATTGAAATATTAACGGAATGTATAACCAAAACAATGCTTAGGGCTAAGTAGAATAAGTTTTAGTTCATGAATAAGTAACTGACATTCATGAATGGAAGAGATACTTATCTGTGGTTTCAGATAGGTAACTAGCATTCTTCTGTTCATAGAAGAATGCTTATCTGTAGTTTCAAATAGGTAACTGACATTCATAGATAATGTGGATGTATTAAGTAAGCTGTATATATATGCTATGTTTTGAATACAAGGGTAAAGGCCACTTTACACACAGAGATTAATCTTTGGCAGATCTGTGGTTGAAGTGAAATCATGGACATATTGTTCCATTTGTACATAGCCACAAACCTGGCACTGATTGTCCACAATTTCACTGCAACCACAGATATGCCGCAGATTTATCTATGTGTGTAAAGTGGCCTTCTGAAAAGCATTGAGCTTCTTCCGGATAGAGATATGGTGTTTACTTGCCGCGCCAACGGATCACTTAGACAGATGTTTAGATCAATGTCACTTTATTTTCATATAGGTCGATGCGTTTCTGGAGCTTCTGCCCCCTTCATCAGGACCATCAGGAACCAAATAACATCAAAGATTTGATGTTATTTGGTTCCTGATGGTCCTGATGAAGGGGGCAGAAGCTCCAGAAACGCGTCGACCTATATGAAAATAAAGTGACATTGATCTAAACATCTGTCTAAGTGATCCGTTGGTGCGGCAAGTAAACATCATCTCTCCTTCACTTTCTGTTATCTGCTGTTTGGTGGCTGCAGCCGTGGATCGACATCACATGCGGTTATAGTAGTTGTGACTTTCACAACTACATCTGGTGAGTGTAACTCCCCCCTCCCCACCCTATATATATTGGGGTAAGACCCTATTTGCGCTTTCTTTCCACAGTCTTTTCCGGATAGAGATATGTCATTTCTCCTGGTTCATCTACGCAGTTTTGATTTGGAATCCTCCTCCGAGTCCCTGAGAGAGACCCCCTGGAGGTCTCCCCCAACAATCTCTAGTCTGAATACTTATGACCATGTGATATTTCTTGTTTATAAATTTTGCAAAAAATTCTACATTTCTGTTTTTTTCTGACACAATGGGGTGCAGAGTGTATATTAATGAGAAAAAAAAGAATATTTTTGAATTTACCAAATAGTTGCAATGAAACAAGAGTGACAAATTTAAAGGGGTCTGAATACTTTTTATACCCACTGTATACCAGGATGGGGACATGATGGGGCAATATATACTATGATGAGGACATACTCCAGAATGGGGCCATGATGGGGGCATATACTGTATACAGGGATGGGCCATGATGGGGACATATATACTAGGCTGAGCCATGATGGGAACATATACCAGCATATAGTCATGATGAGGTCATACACCTGAATTGGGGACATATTTACCAGGAAGTGGCCAGGATGGGGAGAGATTAGTACAGGATGGGGGGTCATGTTAGGGCCAGGTGGACGGGCAGACCCAGGAGGTGGATCCACTGGGCCGAACTCCTTGATGAAGGCAAGGGGTCCGGTAGCCGGAGCACTCACGGGTAGCAGGACAGTCCGTGTACAAGAGTAGAATGGTGAAGTCCCTGGGACCACGGAGTCACTGATGGTAGTCCGGGTGACGGAGCTCAGGTTCGGAGGCCGAGATGTTGTCAGGCGGAGTCCGGAACCGATGGAGCGAGAGGACGGGTCACCACAGGGATCAGAGGTGGTACGGACTGACAGGATGGCAGATAGTCAGCGTTCGGGGTTCGGGAATCGGCAGGACCGGATGGCGAGGCAGGAACGGCTCTAGAAGAGAGATAGATAAGTATGGCACAGAGACACAAGGAGACCTGACTCCTAGCTTGGAAAACACGAAGAACAGGCCCCGCCCACTTGGACACTAAACCCCTTTATACCCTGTACCTGTGTGCTCAATTTCCTGTCAGTGGACGCTGGCCCTTTAAGAAAGGGTCAATGACCGGAGCGCGGCCTAATGCGCATGCGCGCAGCCCGGGTGCCAGAAGCCAGGGCAGGGAGCGGTGAGCAAGAAGCAGGAGAGCCGGGCTGGGGCTGTGTAGCCGACGGGCGCCGGGAGCGGGGACCGGGACGCCTGGAGACCGCGGGCAATGGAGGCTGGAGACCGGGGAGAGAAGCAGGGAAGTCGGGGAGCGTGGCAGGTGAGCCGGGGAGCAGGGCAGGGGACCCGGAGAGCGTGACAGTACCCCCCCCCCCCACGCCCCCCTCCCCGCAACCGGGACAGGAAGGCACGGATCAGAGGAGTACCCACATTCTCCCGGGGCTCCCAGGACCTATCCTCAGGACCATACCCTGCCCAGTCTACCAGGAAGAACTGTCGGCCCCGTACGGTTTTCATGGCCACGATATCCCTTACCGCATAGATGTCATCATCGGCAATAGGAGGAGGAGCCGAACTGGCAGCAGCGGAGAAGGGACCAAGGACAACCGGCTTGAGCAGGGAGACGTGGAAGGAGTTGGGTATCCTCATCGTGACCGGGAGCTGCAGCTTGTAGGAGACCTCATTGATCTTGCTGAGGACCTTAAACGGCCCGATGTAGCGAGGACCCAGCTTGTAGGATGGTAGCTTCAATCGGACGTACTTGGAAGCAAGCCAGACGAGATCTCCTGGAGAGAAACACGGAGGGTCCAGACGCCTCTTGTCTGCGTGTCAATTCATCCACAGGGAAGCACGTCCAAGGGACGCCTTGACAGAGCCCCAAATGGTTGCAAAGTCACGGGCTACAGCATCAGCAGCAGGGACATCCGAGGAAGAGGATACAGGTAATGGGACGGAAGGCTGAAGTCCATAAACGACATGGAAGGGAGAGCTGGAGGAGGACTCACTGACATGGTGGTTATGGGAGAATTCAGCCCAAGGAAGAAGCGTGGACCAGTCGTCATGATGGGCGTTGACGTAGTGACGTAAGAAGGAGGTCAAGATCTGATTGACCCGTTCCACTTGGCCATTCGACTGAGGATGGTAGGCTGAAGAAAAGTCCAGAGTCACTCCCAGATGTTTGCAGAGAGCCCTCCAGAAGCGGGAGGTGAACTGAGTTCCTCTGTCGGACACAATGTGTGATGGAAAGCCATGCAAGCGGAAGATGTGTTGTATATAGGCGTCAGCGAGTTCCTGGGCAGAGGGCAGTCCAGCCATAGGGACGAAATGAGCCATTTTGGAGAACCGATCCACCACGACCCATATGACTGTGTGTCCGGAGGACAGGGGCAAGTCCGTAATAAAGTCCATCGCAATGTGTTGCCACGGAACTGAGGGTATAGGCAGAGGCAGAAGACGGCCATATGGCAGATGTTTGGGCGTCTTGTTCCTGGCACAAGAGGAGCAGGCTGAGACAAAAGAAGCGACGTCCGTGCGAAGGGATGGCCACCAGTAATGACGTACAATCGTACTCCATGTTCTCTTCTGGCCAGCATGGCCGGCTGTTTTCGAGGCATGGCCCCAATGCAACACTTTTTTGCCTGTCGGTCTCAGAGACATAGGTCTTCCCGGGCGGTATCTGGGCCAGGGTGACAGGGGCCACCGGAATGATCTTACTAGGACAGATGATGGGCTGGGATGTCTCCTCCTCCTGTTCCATGGGCAGGAATGACCTGGACAAGGCATCTGCGCGTACATTCTTGTCCGCAGGTCGGAAATGGAGCTGGAAGTCGAACCTGGCAAAGAACAAGGACCACCTGGCTTGCCGTGGGTTCAGTCGCTGAGCGGACCGCAGGTATTCCAGGTTCTTGTGGTCCGTGTAAATGATCACGGGGTACACTGCTCCCTCTAGAAGGTAGCGCCATTCCTCCAGAGCCAGTTTGACTGCCAATAGCTCTCGGTCCCCGATGGTGTAGTTGCGTTCAGGCGCTGAGAAGCTCTTGGAGAAGAAACCGCAAGTCACCATCTTCCCGGAGGAGGACTTCTGCATGAGCACTGCTCCGGCTCCCGAGGAGGAGGCATCCACCTCCAAGGTGAACTGTCGGTTTAACTCCGGACGGTGGAGCACAGGGGAGGAGGCAAATGCCCGCTTCAGAGAGCCAAACGCGGCGTCGGCCGCAGGTGACCAGTCCTTTGGATTAGCCCCCTTCTTGGTCAAGGCGGAGAGAGGAGCAGTCAGAGCCGAGAAGTGAGGGATGAACTGGCGGTAGTAGTTTGCGAATCCCAGAAAGCGTTGGATTGCCTTCAGTCCAGAAGGAGGAGGCCAGTTGAGAATGGAAGAGACCTTCTTCGGATCCATCTGCAGTCCGGTATCGGAGATAACGTAACCCAGGAAGGGAAGAGAAGACTGCTCGAAGACACACTTCTCGTACTTGGCGTACAGACGATTTTCCCTCAGTCGTTGTAGTACCAACTGCACGTTCTCTCTGTGGGTCTGGAGGTCCGGAGAAAAGACCAGGATGTCATCAAGATACACTACCACACAGATGTAGAGAAGGTCCCGGAACACGTCGTTCACCAATTCCTGAAAGACTGCTGGTGCGTTACACAGGCCGAAGGGCATCACACAGTATTCATAGTGCCCATCGCGAGTATTGAACGCGGTCTTCCATTCGTCCCCAGAGCGGATGCGGACCAGGTTGTAGGCACCCCGAAGATCCAACTTGGTGAACACACGAGCTCCTCTAAGCCGATCAAACAATTCGGGGATGAGCGGCAGGGGGTACTTATTTTTCACGGTGATTTGGTTCAATCCCCGGTAGTCTATGCATGGGCGTAGGTCGCCTTCTTTCTTCTTAACGAAGAAGAAGCCTTCTCCAGCAGGAGAGGAGGATCTCCGAATGAATCCCCTTGCCAGGTTCTCTGTGATGTAGGTAGACATGGCCCTTGTTTCGGCAGGAGACAGCGGATATATCCGTCCTCGAGGTGGTGTAGTTCCCGGGAGCAGGTCAATGGCACAAATCGTAAGGACGATGTGGCGGAAGTACCTCAGATTCCTTTTTGTCAAAGACGTCCGCGAAGGACCAATAGGCCGAGGGCAGTCCCGGTAGGGACTCTGGAACCGGAGGTCGACAGATGGGCTGTATAGTCTTCAGACAGTTCTCGTGGCAAGAGGAGCCCCATCGGGTGATTTCACCAGTGCCCCAGCTGACTGACGGTTCGTGTGTCCGTAACCAGGGGAGTCCCAGCAGGATTTGATGGGACATGTGTGGGAGGACGTAGAGAGCGATGTTCTCGGTGTGCAGGGCACTGATACGCAGTTCGACCGGCCTGGTGATCCAGGAGATGGTGTCAGAGAGGGGTCTCCCATCCACAGAGGCAATCACGAGGGGTTTGTCGAGTGGAGTAACAGGCACTTGGTACTTGTCCACCGTGGCCTGCTGGATGAAATTGCCTGCTGCCCCAGAATCGAGGTACGCCTCGGCCGTGAACCGCGTCTCTCCCGTTGCCACTTGAACAGTCCACATAACCGGGTCTGAGAGAGTCCCAGCACCTAGGGTGGCCTCTCCTACCAACCCTAGGCTTTGGAGTTTCCCGGCTTCTCTGGACAGGAGCGTAGAAGGTGTGTGCCCTCTCCGCAGTAGAAGCAGAGGCCCTTGGCGAGCCGCTCTGCTCGGCGTTGTTCAGACTGCCGCACACGGTCGATCTGCATGGGCTCGGGGACGGAGACACCAGATGCCGTTGACTGAAGTACGGCGGGCTTCTGCGGAGGAGAGGAATGCCGTATCGGACGTATCTCACGGGACACCTCTTTGGATCGCTCCTGAAAGCGAATGTCCACTCGAGTCGCTAGGGTAATCAGGGCATCCAGGGTGGACGGTACGTCACGACCAGCCAGCTCATCTTTAATTCGACCCGAGAGTCCTTCCCAGAAGGCGGCGGTTAGAGCCTCATTGTTCCACCTGCGTTCCGAAGCCAAGGTGCGAAAACGGATGGCTTATTGACCCACCGTCAGAGTCCCCTGACGTAACCGGAGAAGAGATGAGGCAGACGCGGAGGCGCGTCCGGGCTCGTCAAAGGTGCCACGAAATGCCTGCAGGAACTCCTGGATGTTCGTGGTCACAGGATCCTCCTTTTCCCACAAGGGGTTCATCCACGCCAGTGCCTCACCCTCTAGATGGGACATGATGAACGCGACCTTGGCTTGGTCGGAGGCAAACAAATGCGGCAGCTGCGTGAAATGGAGGGAGCATTGGTTTATGAATCCCCTGCAGGTCTTGGGATCTCCGGCGTACCGAGGTGGTGAGGCCAAACGAAGTCTGGAAGCATCCGAAGAGGCTGCCACGGGAGCTGGAGCCGTGGATTGTCTAGTGGAAGCCCGAGATGCTGAAGATGTAACTGACGCTTGTAGCGTGTTCAGGCAGGCGTCCACAGAAGACATGAATTGCAGCATGCGGGTCTGAGTCTCACGCTGGCGTGTGAGTTCCTCCTGCAAGGCTGCTAGTGCTTCGGCGGGATCCATGGCCTGTTCTTACTGTTAGGGCCAGGTGGACGGGCAGACCCAGGAGGTGGATCCACTGAGCCGAACTCCTTTATGAAGGCAAGGGGTCCGGTAGCCGGAGCACTACGGGTAGCAGGACAGTCCGTGTACAAGAGTAGAATGGTGAAGTCCCTGGGACCACGGAGTCACTGATGGTAGTCCGGGTGACGGAGCTCAGGTTCGGAGGCCGAGATGTTGTCAGGCGGAGTCCGGAACCGATGGAGCGAGAGGACGGGTCACCACAGGGATCAGAGGTGGTACGGACTGACAGGATGGCAGATAGTCAGCGTTCGGGGTTCGGGAATCGGCAGGACCGGATGGCGAGGCAGGAACGGCTCTAGAAGAGAGATAGATAAGTATGGCACAGAGACACAAGGAGACCTGACTCCTAGCTTGGAAAACACGAAGAACAGGCCCCGCCCACTTGGACACTAAACCCCTTTATACCCTGTACCTGTGTGCTCAATTTCCTGTCAGTGGACGCTGGCCCTTTAAGAAAGGGTCAATGACCGCGCGCGCGCCCTAATGCGCATGCGCGCGGCCCGGGTGCCAGAAGCCAGGGCAGGGAGCGGTGAGCAAGAAGCAGGAGAGCCGGGCTGGGGCTGTGTAGCCGACGGGCGCCGGGAGCGGGGACCGGGACGCCTGGAGACCGCGGGCAATGGAGGCTGGAGACCAGGGAGAGAAGCAGGGAAGCCGGGGAGCGTGGCAGGTGAGCCGGGGAGCAGGGCAGGGGACCCGGAGAGCGTGACAGGTCATTACTACACAATTAAGGGGATTGGGGGCAACTCGTATGTCTTTACAGGATTTCAAATGCTACAATGGCCCAAATGGAAGGGGGGGGGGCGGATCAAACCCATCAAACTCTAGTTATACCAGTGCTCAGTAGCCACAATAAACGTTCTTTAATTTACAGGGAGAGTTGTTCACGTCATTCTTGGGAGACTTTCTTGTCAGTTGTATACAATTTACAAAACAAAATACTGTTTTTGTATTTCAAGTATTGCAAAGTAAAAAAAATGTCATATAAACAGCCCTATTCAATAACATTAGCTAATATGCGATTTGATTGCAACATGGGCCATACACATACGTGGAAAACTCTCATCTGAATGAGCCCTAAGAGGGAGGGATCAAGATTCCTTTAGTCATTGGACATTTTTTATTTCGATATTGAAAGTGAGCTAATTATAAAAAATCTAATAAACATTCAAAATACCATACATACACTTGGTGGCAAAACAGTATAAAATATCTTTAACTTCTACATGCCATTTAGGCTCTGGAAACATATTCTGTTTCTTTACTGACTCTTATGAGGGTTTACAATTATAGAGTGACTTAGAACATGAGTTGATATTTCCAGACAGTACTTAGCAGTAAGACACTAAATAAAGAAAGGACTTGTTATGAAACTGTGGCCAGAACTGGCATGGATGTTATTGTAGTCATTCCAGTGTTTCTATAACTAGCACATTATTTAAAGAGTTGCATGCATAAGTGCTATGTAAAGAAATACTAGGAGAGGTATATGTAGAGTACTTTAGAGCATGTTATGAGGCACTAATGTTCCTAGATGGTTTGTTATTTAAATTAACCATGATCAAGCCCCGTAATGTGGGAACATAAATATTAGAATCTTATATTTTATTTCTGTGTTTTTGTGGCAGCACTACTTCTTTGAATAAAGATCTAATTGCATAGTTCCAGCACCCACAAAAAGAAACATCAAACATAGAAAACTGTACTACATTGTGGGCTGATGCCGCATTTGGAAGCCATGTACCTGTGACACCCTGGCTGGGCCAGGTAGTCACAAATAGGTCCCCACACAACACCCGTCCCTCACAGGTGACATCAGCCAACCTTAAAACCCTAGTCCCCCCCCCAGGGCTTGATAGACACACCAGGGGGTGGAACCAGGTTGTTGGAAGACGCCCACCTAGGAGTTTTAGACAGCTCGGGGCGGGAAAAAGTTAGATTAGTTGTAGAGTTCAAGGAGAGTGGAGGTCAGGCCTGTGTCTGAGGCCTGAAGGAAAACTGACAGGTACCAGGGTAGGGGCCCTGGTGCCTTCGGCTAGGAGGCAGATGGCGGTCTCCGTCTGCAGGAGTCGGGAAGACGGCTCGGTGGAACCAAGGTGGACCGGGACAGGGTTGTAGCCCGCCGGTACCGACCCGGGGAACCGACTCAGAAACCGGAGCACACAGTGGGTTACTCAGACCCTGAAGCTAGGTCCAGAAGCGACTGGAACTGGTTAATTATCTGATTGCAGCCAGGACTAGAGGTCCTGTCCCACCCAAAGTCCCGATTGAAGGCCACAGCCCACCGAGGGGGATAATAGGCCACCGCCAGGGCTCAGAGATCCCACGGGCCAGCGTCTGCGGGCAAGGGCTCCTTAAGCCACATCCAGCCGGGAGCGGACTCCTGAAGTTGCAAGCACAGGCATCCACCGTTCTAAAAAAGGTGCAGGAGAAAGACAGAGACAACCAGCCGGGTGGGGGAACCAGAATGCAGCCGGCTGCGGGCACCGACCACCATCACCTTGGTTTACCAGAGACTTGTGTGTTTTCTTAATAGTGAGTACACCAGTACCCTGCACCACCAACCCCAACGGGTCCCGGGGCCACCATCCCTGCTCATGGAGGGGTTAACAACTTACTGTACAACATCTTCCCCAGGTGCCCCGTAACTGCAGCGGTGGTGTCCAATATCCCCACATACCGTGGGTGGCGTCACGAACCTAGTACGGCCAAGCCCGTACATATACGTCCACCACCCCCTGACCCTTTTCATTCGGAGTGTCTGCGGGATCCCCCAGGTCTGGAGACCCTCGAGCCACCCACCGGAAGGTCTGGACCCGAGCAGCGGCAGGCTGCTGGCACGGGGGCAGCACACCCTGAAACATTGGCATCACGAACAGGTTACTTACCCATCCACTTATCTTGTGGAAGTGCTCCTTGTATTGAAGTCAGCGGTGATCCGTTGAAAAATTTCCAGAAACCGCCATCTTGCCGCCATCTTTTGGCGCGAAGATTCCCGCCCAGGGTCTTCTTCCCCGCGAAAAGGGCGCGAAACCTGAAGCCCCGCCCCTGGGAACACGGCCGAAAAGCAAAGCCGGAAGTCGCAAAACGAAACTTACCGGCCTGAGAGAGGAGTGCCAGGAAAAGACCAAGGGGGAGCGGGCGAGAATGGCGGCATCTAAGTAGCGCTGCGGAGTGCAGGGACGCCGTTCCTGGACACCAACGCGGCAGGATGTGTCGGAAGATCCAGGCCAAAGCCCACTTCCTGCTGGCAAAGTGGACGTCGGGGATGAAGGGCCTGGCTGCAGCTGTCCGGGCGCGCAAAGTGGAGATGATCTCAGAGGAGCGGGTAAGCAGTGACCCACGCCCCTGTGTTCCCCAGGAACCGGCCGTTCCGGCTGAGGGCCCCGGCCTGCTCTCGTCCGCCACACCGTCTCCCTCGTCGCCCGTGTCCACAGCCAATGCCCCGACCGACCCGCTGCCTCAGTCCGTGGCAGCGGAGCCCGTACCATCTACGGGGGAGGACCCAGCTACTGGGCCCTCAGGCCTTGCCGTCACCATCGCTCCAGCACCGCTGACGACATCCCATGTGCGCCCGAGTCTGGCCGCAACGGTGATCACAAACCTAGTACGGCCCAGCCCGTACATATACGTCCACCACCCCCCAACCCTTTTCATTCGGAGTGTCCGCGGGATACCCTGGGTCCAGAGACCCTCGAGCCACCCACCGGAAGGTCCGGACCCGAGTAGTGGCGGGCTGCTGGCAGGGGGGCGGCACATACCTACCTCCTGGCATTTATTGTTTCTTCGTCCTTTTTTGGACAGGAAAAATGTCCTCCTTAACAAAAAGTCTGAAAAGAAATTACTACATTAACCTCTTCACGACCTTGAATGCACATATACGTCCTAGATTGGAGGTACTTACCGACCTAGGATGTATATATACGTCCTAGTAATCGCAGGAGTCCCGGTGCTGTGCCTTCCGGGGACTAAGCTCTCCCGACAACCGAACCCCAACTCTCAAAGCCAGGGATGGTGCCCGCAAGGGCCAGATCATTGCCATGGTGACCTGAGGTTGTCATGACGACCTCTGAGGAACCTGACTATGGGAAGCCTCAGTGATCCTGCAGCATGATCACTGAAGCTTCTGAGAGCAGCTTTGACTACTGCAGTGTACTGCAATGATCAATCATAGCAGTACAGTGAAATTAAAAAAAAAAATTCCAATAAATGCTTCCTTTTGTGTACAAAAATAAACAAATAAAGCACACATATTTGGTATCACTGCTGTTATGATCCGGTAACCGTGAAAAGATTACAAAAAACTTCCATTAGTGGAAAAACACCAAAAACAACAAGAGTAGTTGGAACCTGGGCTGACCGCAATCCCCTAACTATCAAACCACACTAGAAGTAGCCGTGGAGCGTTCCTATACACCTAGACGTCTCGTCACAGCCTGAGAAACTAGCTACGCCTCACAGATAGAAATGAGTAAATCTACCTTGCTTCAGAGAAGTCCCCAAAGGAGTAGAAAGTCCCTGACATATAAAGATTATGGTGATGTAGGAAAACACGATACAGAGATAGGAAAAATAGATTTCGCAAAGCCGAGGCCCAACTAACTAGATACAAAGAAAAGGAAAGGAAACTGATTGTGGTCAGTACAAAAATCCGCAGAAAAAAATACCAAAATCCTGATCGTAAAATGGCCCTTTAGGTCGAACGACCTCACCCCCACTATATCAAGTACTCTTGTAAATAATGGGAGAGACAAAATACCAAAGAAGAACACAGAAATACAAAAGTGCCAATAATCAATTTAGACAGGAAGAAACTCCCTTTTCTTGCAGAACTGATAGCAAAGGGGGAACACCCATGCTCACAAACTAGAAAGGCAAATATTCACCTGCAAGAAAACAGATACAAAACAAAACTAAGAAAACCAAACACCCTAAGTTGTAAACCAGGAAGCAAGGAAAAACCTAACAAACTTATCTGCAGAAGTCTTGCACAGGGAAATAGGGAAGGACAAAACTCCAAGCCAGGTCCAGAGACTGAAGAAAATTCAATTATAACCAGCACCAGTAAGGCAAAAAGTGCTCTCCTATATACACCAGGCTAGTCTGCAATAGGACTGCTTTAATTCCCAGTTAACGCCGACACCTGTCTGAGTCACAGGCTTAGATTCAGCTCCGCTACCATTCCTGGCCACCAGAGGGAGCTTCAAAACAGCACCCACACAGATGACATTCACTGCATACGTAACAACCTGTTCTATCAAGTTGTCATACTGTTTAACCCCATCAGTGAACACCATACAAAAAAAATTGCAAAAACTATGCTTTTTATCATACAGCTGACAAAAAAGTGGAATACAACGTGATCAAAATGTCATATATAATTAAAAATGGTACCGCTGAATTTGTCATCTTGTCCGCAAACAAACCGCCATACCGCTCCATCAGCGAAAAAATAAGAAAACTGTAGCTCTCAGAATACAGCAATGCAAAAACTATTTTTTTTCTATAAAATAGTGTTTATAGTGTAAAAGCATCAAAACACAAAAAAGTATATTAATGTGGTATCGCTGTAATCGTACTGATCAGAAGAATAAAGCTGTTTTATCACTTTTATTACACTGAACGGTATAAAAAAGGCTGTTTCTTCATGATTCTGAGTCACAAAATGTGGAATAGAAAGCGATCAAAAAATATTACATGGACCAAAATGGTACCAATAAAAACTCCAACTCATCCCACAAATACAAGTCCTCACATGACTGTCAGCAGAAAAATAAAAAATATAGCCTTCAAGATTCAGTGAAGCAAAAATCCTTTATTTTGTAAAAAATAAAATGTTTTTAGCATGATAGCAGCCAAACCTAAAAAAAAATTATACAGTATAAACCAAGTATTGCTGTAATTGTACTGTCCTGAGGAATAAAGACACCTTATCACTTATACTGCAAGGTGAATGGTGTAAAAAATAAATAAAGCCAATTCTTCAACTGCAGTTGATTTGTTTAATCTGCCTCCCAAAGATTGCAGTAAGGCTCAGCTCATATTTATCCTGCTGTCTACGCTGAGCGCTTACAGTGTGGATTATGTGTGAAAAAATGGATTCAAACAAAATTTCCAATGGAAGATTCACTGTAATGAGGTAGAGGGAGTCAATTTGAACTCCAGTCAAGTCTTTGGTGCAGTGGTGTCCATCTTTTTATATGCCTTTCTAGACGTGCACAAACGTGCAGTCATCAACAGTTTTGTGCACCTTTGAAAAGACGGACACTGCTGAACGAAGGCCAAACAGAGTCCAGAGTAACTCTGTTGCATCATTAGTGAATGGATCCATAGGGGGTTTAACCTTAATCACGTATTTTAGAGATGTAGCTGGAAACCTTAATGTAAGCGCTCAGCATAGAGCACAGGATAAATGTGAACTTATCCAAAATGTTCTCTACCACAAATTGCCACCAAATAGCATTTAACTGAATACACAAAAATACAAGACCCCATTCGGGTCCGTTATATGTTAACAGAAATATAGGGGGCTTCCATGTTACTGGTACCACAAAGGATCTGGGAAAATGCTATAGTTCCACTCTCAGAAAAGAAATCCAGCAATACCTTTCCATGCAAATCCAAATGCTTCCTCCCCTTTTGAGCACCGCAATGAGCTTAAACTACAGTTCGTGTTCTATAGTAAGGAGAGCTCGCTTAATTTATGGGGTGCGGGTCTCCAGACGCAATAGATGGGCACAATGTACGGGCTCTACAATGTACTAGGCATAAGAAGTGCTTATCTGCAAATTCGTTTGACTTCATGGGTGTTTTCAAGAGACTAAATTGTCATTACACCAGCAGATGAATTCCCAGACGGATGTAATTTCCCAAATTTTGTCACTTGAAGGGGTTTCATCTGTTCTGACACTTAGGGGCACTTTGCACACTACGACATCGCAAGCCGATGCTGCGATGCCGAGCGCGATAGTCCCCGCCCCGTCGCAACTGCGATATCCTTGTGATAGCTGCCGTAGCGAACATTATCGCTACGGCAGCTTCACATGGACTCACCTGTCCTGCGACCATCGCTCTGGCCGGCGACCCGCCTCCTTATTAAGGGGGCGGGTCGTGCGGTGTCACTGCGACGTCACACGGCAGGCGGCCAATAGGAGCGGAGGGGCGGAGATGAGCGGGATGTAAACATCCCGCCCACCTCCTTCCTTCCGCATATCTTACGGAAGCCGCAGTGACGCCGGTAGGAGATGTTCCTCGCTCCTGCGGCTTCACACACAGCGATGTGTGCTCCCGCAGGAGCGAGGAACAACATCGGACCGTCGCGTCAGCGTAATCATGGATTACACCGACGCTGCACCAATGATACGATTACGACGCTTTTCCGCTCGTTAATCGTATCATCGAGCCTTTACACACTATGATGTCGCATGCGATGCCTGAAGTACGTCATTTTCAATTTGACCCCACCGACATTGCACCTGCGATGTCGTAGTGTGCAAAGCCCGCCTTAGGGGCTCTGCGAATGGAGCCCGCAAACTATTTTAGGAAAATCTGTCTTCAAAAATTAAATATTGCTCCTTTCCTCTTGGGCCCTGTGGAGCGGCCAAACAGCACTATACTGTCACATGTGGGATATTGCCACATTCAGGAGAATTTAAGTAACACATTATGGGGCCATTTTTACCTATTCCAGTTGGAAAACTTGGAAATCTGGAGTTAAAATATTTTTGTGGTGAAAATTTAATTATTTTTTGTTCACCGTCTAATAGTATAACATTATGTGACACGTCTGTAGAGTCAATACGCTCACTGCACTCCTGGATGAATTCATTGAGGGATGCAATATGTAAAATTGGGTCACTTGTGGGGAATTCTGCTGTTCTTTCACCTCTGGGGCTCTACCAATGTGATATGACAGCCGCAAAATATTGCAACTAAATCTAAACTCAAATATGGCGCTTCTTCCCTTCTTCACTTTGTACTACTGTGCCTCAAAAATAGTTTTCAACCACGACCACATATGGGGTATTGGCGTACTTATGAGAAATTGGCCAACAAATTGTATAATCCATTATCTCCTGTTACTCTAGTGAATTAAAAGAATTGGGGTTAAAGCAACATCCTTGTGGTTTAAAATGTATTTTTTCATTTTCACGGCTCAACGTTATAAAATTTTGTGAAGCACCTGGGGTTTCAAGGTGCTCACCAAACATCTAAATAAATCATTGAGGGGTTTAGCTTCCTAAATGTGGCTACTTGTGGGGGAGCTCCACTGTCTAGGCACATCAGGAGCTCTCCAAACACGACATGACGTCCGCTATCTATTCCAATTACAATTTTGTGATCTAAAATTCAAATGCGCTCCTTCCCTTCCCAGCCCTGCCGTGCACCCAAACAGTAGATTTCCACCACATATGGAGTACTGGTATGCTCAGGATAAATTGCACAACAAATTTTATGGTGCATTTTCTCCCTTTTCCCTTGTAAAAATGAAATATCTGGGGTTACAGCAACATTATTGTGGTACTTTCCAAAATACGGTCACATGTGGGGAAGCTCCGCTGTTTAGGTATATCAGGGGCTCTCCAAATGTGATATGGTATCTGCTATCTATTCCGGACAATTTTACGCTCTAAAATTGAAATGATGCTCCTTCTCTTCTCAGTCCTGCTGTGCTCCAAAACAGCATACTTAGAAGATATTGCACAAAAATTTGTATTTTCTCTTATTACCCTTGTGAACATCAAAAATTTGAGGCTAAACTATACATTTTAACCCCTTCAGCCCCAAGCCTATTTTGACCCTAAAGACCAGGCCATTTTTTGCAATTCTGACCAGTGTCACTTTATGAGGTTATAACTCTGGAACGCTTCAGCGGATCCCGGTGATTCTGAGATTGTTTTTTCGTGACATATTGGGCTTCATGTTAGTGGTAAATTTAGGCCGATATTTTTTGAATTTCTTTGTGAAAAAAACGGAAATTTCGCGAAAATTTAGAAAATTTTGTAATTTTCAAACTTTGAATTTTTATGCTCTAAAACCAACGAGACATATGACACAAAATAATTAATAAATAACATTTCCCACATGTCTATTTTACATCAGAACAATTTTGGGAAAAAAAAAAAAAAATTTAAGGAAGTTATAGGGGTTCAAAGTTTATGAGCAATTTCTCATTTTTACAACAAAATTTACAAAGCCACTTTTTTTAGGGACCACATCACATTTGAAGCGATTTTGAAAGGTCTACATGACACAGAACACCCAAAAGTGACACCATTCCAAAAACGGCACCCCTCAGGCTACTCAAAACCACATTCAAGAAGGTTATTAACCCTTCAGGTGCTTCACAGTAACTAAAGCAATGTGGAAGGAAAAAATGAACATTTTACTTTTTGCAACAAAAATGTTAATTTAGCCTCAAATATTGCATATTCACAAGGGTAGCAGGATTAAATGAACCCCCAAAATTTGTTGGGCAATTTCTACTGAACACGCAGATACCTCATATGTGGCGAAAAACCACTGTTTGGGCGCACGGCAGGACTCGGAAGGGAAGGAGCGCCATTTGACTTTTTTGAACAGAAAATTAGCTGGAATCTTTATCCTCACCATGTTGCGTTTGGAGAGCCCCTGAGGTGCCGAAACAGTGGAGCTCCCCCACATGTGACCCCATTTTGGAAACTAGACCCCTCATGGAATTTATCTAGATGTTTATTAAGCACTTTGAGCCTCTGGGGGCTTCACAAAAGTTAATAGAGTTGAGCCGTGAAAATAAAAAAAACCTTTTTTACCACAAAATTGTTACTTCAACCAGGTAGCTTTTTTTTTCACAAGGGTATCAGGAAAAATTGCAGCATAAAATGTATTGTGCAATTTCTCCTGAGTACGCAGATACCTCATATGTGGTGGAAATCAATTGTTTGGGCGCACAGCAGGGCTCGGAAGGCAAGGAGCGTCATTTGACGTTTCAAACGCAAAACTGTCTGGGACAATTAGCGTATTCCATGCTGTTTGGAGACCCCCTGAGGTGCCGAAACAGTGGAGCTCCCTCACATGTGACCCCATTTTGGAAACTAGACCCCCATGGCATAGAAAAAAAAAAACAGCGGAAGATGGGGGTGGGGGGGCGGCAGCAGATGGGGGGGCAGCGGCATATAAAGGGAGCATCTGTGATTGTGAGACGGCGGCTGGGATAGGGTGGGGGCGGATGGGAGAGGGCGCAGTGGATGCAGGAGCGGCAGAGGATGGGGGGAGGGGGCGGGTGGGGGGGATGGGTGGGAAGGGGAGTGGGAGGTGAGATTGGGGATAGTTACCCTACAGGATGGATCTAGGCAGCTGGATCACAGGAGATGAAGGAGGCAGCAGATCGGGGAGGGTGAGAGGTGGGGGAGGGAGCGCAGCGCAGATCACGGAGGAGACAGGTGAGCAGAGCACAGATCACAGGAGACAGGTGAGCAGAGCGCAGATCACGGGGGTGAGAGGTGAGGGAGAGCGGACAGCAGATCACGGGGGTGACAGGTGAGGGAGCACAGATCACGGGGTGACAGGTGAGGGAGCACAGATCACGGGGGTGACAGGTGAGGGAGCACAGATCACGGGGGTGACAGGTGAGGGAGCACAGATCACGGGGGTGACAGGTGAGGGAGCACAGATCACGGGGTGACAGGGGAGGGAGCGCACATCACGGCGGTGACAGAGGAGGGAGCACAGATCACGGCGGTGACAGGGGAGGGAGAGCACATCACGGCGGTGACGGGAGGGAGCGCACATCACGGCGGTGACAGGGGAGGGAGCGCACATCACGGCGGTGACAGGGGAGGGAGCGCACATCACGGCGGTGACAGGGGAGGGAGCGCACATCACAGCGGTGACAGGGGAGGGAGCGCACATCACGGCGGTGACAGGGGAGGGAGCGCACATCACGGCGGTGACAGGGGAGGGAGCGCACATCACGGCGGTGACAGGGGAGGGAGCGCACATCACGGCGGTGACAGGGGAGGGAGCGCACATCACGGCGGTGACAGGGGAGGGAGCGCACATCACAGCGGTGACAGGGGAGGGAGCGCACATCACGGCGGTGACAGGGGAGGGAGCGCACATCACGGCGGTGACAGGGGAGGGAGCGCACATCACGGCGGTGACAGGGGAGGGAGCGCACATCACGGCGGTGACAGGGGAGGGAGCGCACATCACGGCGGTGACAGGGGAGGGAGCGCACATCACGGCGGTGACAGGGGAGGGAGCGCACATCACGGCGGTGACAGGGGAGGGAGCGCACATCACGGCGGTGACAGGGGAGGGAGCGCACATCACGGCGGTGACAGGGGAGGGGGCGGGTAGCTGACCACGGGGGTGAGAGGTGGGGGGAGCGTGCAGCACATCATGGAGGGGAGGGGGCGAGCAGCACATCACGGAGGGGAGGGGGCGAGCAGCACATCACGGAGGGGAGGGGAGGGGGCGAGCAGCACATCACGGAGGGGAGGGGGCGAGCAGCACATCACGGAGGGGAGGGGAGGGGAGGGAGCGAGCAGCACATCACGGAGGGGAGGGGAGGGAGCGAGCAGCACATCACGGAGGGGAGGGGAGGGGGCGAGCAGCACATCACGGAGGGGAGGGGAGGGGGCGAGCAGCACATCACGGAGGGCAGGGGAGGGGAGGGAGCGAGCAGCACATCACGGAGGGGAGGGGGCGAGCAGCACATCACGGAGGGGAGGGGAGGGGGCGAGCAGCACATCACGGAGGGGAGGGGAGGGAGCGAGCAGCACATCACGGAGGGGAGGGGGCGAGCAGCACATCACGGAGGGGAGGGGGCGAGCAGCACATCACGGAGGGGAGGGGAGGGGGCGAGCAGCACATCACGGAGGGGAGGGGGCGAGCAGCACATCACGGAGGGGAGGGGGTGAGCAGCACATCACGGAGGGGAGGGGAGGGAGCGAGCAGCACATCACGGAGGGGAGGGAAGGGGAGGGAGCGAGCAGACAATCACGGAGGGGAGGGAGCGAGCAGCACATCACGGAGGGGAGGGGAGGGGGCGAGCAGCACATCACGGAGGGGAGGGAAGGGGAGGGGGCGAGCAGCACATCACGGAGGGGAGGGGAGGGGAGGGGGCGAAGCAGCACATCACGGAGGGGAGGGGGCGAGCACCGATCACGAGGGGGAGGGGCCGGGCAGCAGATCGGAGGGAGCGGTGGCACTATGACAGATGGAGGAGGACAGGGTGCACGATCCCAGTCCTCCTCCATCTGTCACAGTGCCACCGCTCCCTCCGATCTGCTGCACGGAGGTGAGGGGCCGGGCAGCAGATTGGGGGGAGCGGTGGCACTGTGGCAGATGGAGGGCGGCAGCGGATCGGGAGGTGTGGGGGTGAGGGTGCGGGCAGGAGATCGGGGAGACAGGTGACAGATCGCGGTGGGCAGCGGCGGCGGCGGATCGGGACGCTTTTCATACAGTGCAATGGCAGCGCGGCAACTTCCGGGTCCCATGCTCCGGTCTCAGAACAGCATGGGACCGGAGCTTGTCGCCCTGCCATTGCACTGTGTACACTCACTGTGTGCTGGCGTGCTGCAGGGACGATGACGGGGGCGGTCACCGGCAACAGGTCCACTGTGATTGGAGAAATCGGTCACAAGACCGATCTCTCGAATCAGAGCAGTGGAGCTGGGGGAGGGTGATCCAGTGAGGTCACCCAGCTCCAGCCAATGGCCAGTGCTACAGCTGCACTGGCCAGGGCTGGAATTCAATGTTTCAGTCATTTTAAATGGCTGGAACATTACAGTGGCTGTGATTGGTTGAGCGGCGTTCGTCAGCCAATCACAGCCTCCGTAGGTCCGGGGAGGAGGCACCACCCCTCCTAAGGTCAGGAACAGGTCCCCTCCTCCCCGAATCTGCGGTTTATGTTAACCGATCGCAGTCACCGGAGGCTCCGGTGCCGCGATTCCGCCATGACGGAAAGATCCGTCCTTGGTCGTTAAGGCCCAGGGCACAAGGACGGATCTTTCCGTCCATGGTCGTGAAGGGGTTAATGAGAAAAGGTAAAATTTTCATTTTTTTTCCTTCCATGTTGCTTTAGTTCCTGTGAAGCATCTAAAGGGTTACTACAATTCTTAGATGTGGTTTTGAGCATTTTGAGGGGTGCAGATTTAGAATGGTGTCACTGCAGGGTATTTTCTGTCACCTAGACCTTTCAAAGTCACTTCAAATGTGATGTGGTCCCTGAACAAATGGTTTTGTAAATTTTGGGGGAAAAATGACAAATTGCTGATAAAATTTCAACCCTTCTAAGTTCCTAACAAAAAAAAAAATGTTTCAAAAATTGTGCTGATGTAAAGTAGATATGTGGGAAATGTTATTTATTAACTATTTTGTATGATATAACTTTCTGGTTTAAGGGTATAAAATTTCAAAGTTTAAAAATTGTGAAATTTTCCCCAAATGTCTGTTATTTCACAAATAAATGCAAAAAATATCGTCCTAAATTTACCATTAACATGAAGTTCAATATGTCACAAAAAAACATTCTCAGAATCACCTATAATCTGATTCAGATTTGACAGTGGGATAAGTGGAAAACTGCATTTAATACACCTGAGGATCAGTTTGAAAATCTGGTAATGCCATTTGGTTTAACCAACGCGCCTGTTAAAAAAAAAAAAAGAGAAAATTATATATATATATATATATATATATATATATAGTGAATCCATTAAAGTGAATAATATATATTAATATATACATATATACATATATATATATATATATATATATACACAGTACAGACCAAAAGTTTGGACACACCTTCTCATTCAAAGAGTTTTCTTTATTTTCATGACTCTGAAAATTGTAGATTCACATTGAAGGCATCACAACAATGAATTACCACATGTGGAATGAAATACTTAACAAAAAAGTGTGAAACAAATGAAAATATGTCTTATATTCTAGATTCTTCAAAGTAGCCACCTTTTGCTTTGATTACTGCTTTGCACACTCTTGGTATTCTCTTGATGAGCTCAAGAAGTAGTCATCGGAAATGGTTTTCACTTCACAGGTGTGCCCTGTCAGGTTTAATAAGGGGGATTTCTTGCCTTATAAATGGGGTTGGGACCATCAGTTGTGTTGTGCAGAAGTCTGATGGATACACAGATGATAATCCTACTGAATAGACTGTTAGAATTTGTATTATGGCAAGAAAAAAGCAGCTAAGTACAGATAAACGAGAGGCCATCATTACTTTAAGAAATGAAGGTCAGTCAATCGGAAAAATTGGGAAAACTTCGAAAGTGTCCCCAAGTGCAGTGGCAAAAACCGTCATACGCTACAAAGAAACTGGCTCACATAAGGACCGCCCCAGGAAAAGAAGACCAAGAGTCACCTCTGCTGCGGAGGATAAGTTTATCCGAGTCACCAGCATGAGAAATCGCAGGTTAACAGCCGCTCAGATTAGAGACCAGGTCAATGCCACACAGAGTTCTAGCAGCAGACACATCTCTAGAACAACTGTTAAGAGGAGACTTTGTGTAGCATGCCTTCATGGTAAAAAAGCCACTCTTACCTTGCCTGGTTGACAGAGCTACAAGCGAAACGCGCGTCCCTCAGGCTTGGTGTGAATCCCCTCCACCTCTGGGTACTGATATATATATATATATATATGACTGTTATCTGACTTGTTGTATATGTGCTGCAAAAATTCTTGTTTGATCCACTAGGATATGTATAGCACTTTATATGGGAC
This sequence comes from Anomaloglossus baeobatrachus, assembly GCF_048569485.1. Classification (NCBI taxonomy): domain Eukaryota; kingdom Metazoa; phylum Chordata; class Amphibia; order Anura; family Aromobatidae; genus Anomaloglossus; species Anomaloglossus baeobatrachus. The sequence goes on along the minus strand of NC_134354.1, from coordinate 399,313,351 downwards.
AGTGTGCAATGTTTCTGTAATCCCCCTGCTTTTGTAGTAACAGTAACTGTATTGCACATGACACTTTATTCCCTGTATCCTTTGTGGACATGTATTTTCTTGCAGCAATAATGTAACTTAATTACCTATATACTGAATACCTGGATACCCTTTTTTTACCCTTGTTTCCTACATGCATTTTAAGAGTGTCATAATATATATGGTATTTGCCAGTTAATAAAATATTCATTGTTATCCCTTAAACCACAATTCTTTGTTTTTTGTTGAATTATGCCTGTGGTGGGTTATTTACCTATTTGTCCTACAATATGATACGCCCTGTTACAGTTATTTGGATAATTTTTTTGCTAATGGTAAAAAAGCTGCTAGGAAACCACTTCTAAGGACAGGGAACAAGCAGGAGAGACTTGTTTGGGCTAAAGAACACAAGGAATGGACATCAGACCAGTGGAAATCTGTGCTTTGGTCTGATGAGTCCAAATTTGAAATCTTTGGATCCAACCACTGTATCACTGTGCGACGCAGAAAAGGTGAACAGATGGACTCTACATGACTGGTTCCCACCGTGAAGCATGGAGGAGGAGATGTGATGGTGTGCGGGTGCTTTCCTGGTGACACTGTTGGGGATTTATTCAAAATTGTAGGCATACTGTACCAGCATGGCTACCACAGCATCTTGCAGCGGCATGCTATTCCATCCGGTTTGCGTTTAGTTGGACTATCATTTATTTTAGGAGAGTGATGGGGTGCTACACCAGATGACCTGGCCTCCACAGTCACCAGACCTGAACCCAATCGAGATGGTTTGGGGTGAGCTGGACCGCAAAGTGAAGGCAAAAGGGCCAACAAGTGCTTAGCATCTCTGGGAACTCCTTCAAGACTGTTGGAAGATCATTTCCGGTGACTACCTCTTGAAGCTCATCAAGAGAATGCCAAGAGTGTGCAAACCAGTAATCAAAACAAAAGGTGGCTACTTTGAAGAACCTAGAATATAAGACATATTTTCAGTTGCTTCACAATTTTTCGTTTAGTATTTCATTCCACATGTGTTAATTCATAGTCTTGATGCCTTCAATGTGAATCTACAATTTTCAGAGTCATGAAAATAAAGAAAATTCTTTGAATGAGAAGGTGTGTCCAAACTTTTGGTCCGTACTATATATATGTGTGTATATATATATATATATATATATATATTTATTTTTCTCCTTTTTTCTTATACCCCCATTCTTTCTTTTTTCTGTATCTAAAAATAAATAAAATAGACACACGGGTTAATCAATCGGTTATATCCTTTTTTTACAACACACACACATGAGTTCCAGACCTTATGTATTTTTCATATCCTTTTTTTTCACAATTTTTCTGTAACTTGTTGCACCCTTCCTTCCAACTTAAAAACAAGCATCAAGCAGTGAATATGTTAATGTTTTTAAGTAAAATGGATTAACTGTTATCTCCGTTGTTGGACTGATAAAGATCCTGCCAACCTTTTGAAAGCAGAGGGAGGTTCTATGACTAAAGGCCCCGTCACACTAAGCAACATCGCTAGCAACATCGCTGGTAACGAACAACTTTTGTGACGTTGCTAGCGATGTTGCTGTGTGTGACATCCAGCAACAACCTGGCCCCTGCTGTGAGGTCGTTGGTTGTTGCTGAATGTCCTGGGCCATTTTTTAGTTGTTGCTGTCCTGCTGTGAAGCACAGATCGCTGTGTGTGACAGCGAGACAGCAACAACTAATGTGCAGTGAGCAGGGAGCCAGCTTCTGCTGAGGCTGGTAACCAATGTAAACATCGGGTAACCAAGAAGCCCTGTCCTTGGTTACCCGATATTTACCTTTGATACCAGCCTCCTCCGCTCTCACTGCCTGTGCTGCCGGCTCCTGCTCTGTGCACATGTAGCTGCAGCACACATCAGGTAATTAACCCGATGTGTGCTGTAACTAGGAGAGCAAGGAGCCAGCACTAAGCAGTGTGCGCTGCTCCCTGTTCTGTGCACATTTAGCTGCAGCACACATCGGGTTAATTAACCTGATGTGTGCTGTAACTAGGAGACTGGGGGCTGGTCACTGGTTGCTGGTGAGCTCACCAGCAACTCGTGTAGCCACGCTCCAGCGATCCCTGCCAGGTCAGGTTGCTGGTGGGATCGCTGGAGCGTCGCAGTGTGACAGCTCACCAGCAACCTCCTAGCAACTTACCAGCGATCCCTATGGTTGTTGGGATCGCTGGTAAGTTGCTTAGTGTGACTGGACCTTTAAGGTCCAGTCACACTAAGCAACTTACCAGCGATCCCAACAACCATAGGGATCGCTGGTAAGTTGCTAGGAGGTTGCTGGTGAGATGTCACACTGCGACGCTCCAGCGATCCCACCAGCAACCTGACCTGGCAGGGATCGCTGGAGCGTTGCTACACGAGTTGCTGGTGAGCTCACCAGCAACCAGTGACCAGACCCCAGCGCCGCGTGGAAGATGCTGCGCTTGGTAACTAAGGTAAATATCGGGTAACCAACCCGATATTTACCTTGGTTACCAGCGCACGGAGCTACACGTGCAGAGAGCAGGGAGCAGCGCACACTGAGCGCTGGCTCCCTGCTCTCCTAGTTACAGCACACATCGGGTTAATTACCCGATGTGTGCTGCAGCTACATGTGCACAGAGCAGGGAGCAGCGCACAATGCTTAGCGCTGGCTCCCTGCTCTCCTAGCTACAGCACACATCGGGTTAATTAGCCCGATGTGTCCTGCAGCTACATGTGCACAGAGCAGGAGCCGGCACTGACAGTGAGAGCAGCGGAAGCTGGTAACAAAGGTAAATATCGGGTAACCAAGGACAGGGCTTCTTGGTTTCCCGATGTTTACTGTGGTTTCCAGCCTCCGCAGAAGCCGGCTCCTGCTGCCTGCACATTTAGTTGTTGCTGTCTCGCTGTCACACACAGCGATCTGTGCTTCACAGCGGGACAGCAACAACTAAAAAATGGCCCAGGACATTCAGCAACAACCAACGACCTCACAGCAGGGGCCAGGTTGTTGCTGGATGTCACACACAGCAACATCGCTAGCAACGTCACAAAAGTTGTTCGTTAGCAGCGATGTTGCTAGCGATGTTGCTTAGTGTGACGGGGCCTTTAGTCACCCAGACATTTATATACCAGCTCATCCTCTCATGTCATACTTTCCTTGTCTGCTATATTCTCCTGAGGAAGGCGGCTGTGACCCCTGAAACGCATTGACCTGTATTAGCACATGCAATAAAGACTTGGATTTATCAATTCCTGGCTTACATTGGTCATTAGCGCAGCGGTGATACCCGTTTCTATTTCTGAGAATTTCATCCCATTTCTTTGGGGCTGCAGCTGTCTCCATCCACGATTATGCAGTTATAGGTGTTGTGATCTTTTCACAACCCCTATAGGTGAGTGCACCTTACTTTATTATCTCTACTCTTTATCTGGTAAGACCCTATGCGCCTTTTTGTTCCACAGCCTCTGATACCTCAACACTTTGTGAATGATGCATTTGCTCACCTGTTGGGGAAATTTGTTATCATATACAGTTGTGCTCAACATTTTACATACCCCGGCATATTTTTTGCTTTCTTGGCCTTTTTTCAGAGAATATGAATGATAACACAAAATCTTTTTTTCCACTCATGGTTAGTGGTTGGGTGAAGCCATTTATTGTCAAAATACTGTGTTTTCTCTTTTTAAATCATAATGACAACCAAAAACATCCAAATGACCCTGATCAAAAGTTCAAATATCCTGGTCATTTTGCCCTAACATGCAGAAAAGTTGACACGAATGGGTTTGAATGGCTAAGAAAGGTAACATCCTCACCTGTGACCTGTTTACTTATAATTGTCATGCTACCAGCCCAGGGGCATCAGCAGCAATCGTCACTCACCGCCCCCTGCTCCAGATCGCTGCCCTAGGGTCTCCCTGCAGCGCGAACCAGCGCTCCCTGCCCAGGGATCCCAGCGTCGCTCTCCACTTGGGTCCCCTCTGCACTTCTAAATAAACTGGAGGACAAGGAGTAAATGCTACAAAAAAAAATGTAATTGTATAAATATCACACCATGAAAAAGTGCAAAGTGCTTAATACAAAAACATAATCATAAAATCACATAAAGTGCAGGCTAGAGAGGATAAGGTAGATACCAATAACCCCTCAAAGGAACTCAGGTGACAGGATGTAGATGGTTGCAAAACCCGTCCTCTCTTTAGAGTAATACACTCATATATTAATAATCAGACAAATTAGATTAATAAGGGATGAGGGAAAAAATCCCTCTATATAAAGAACCCTTCGCACTTCTGTTGGAATTCTAGTGGGTCCTGGCTCCTGTGCACCAGCAGTCCACTTCAGCCTCGTTTCCAGTGCTTCCTGCTCTGGCATCCGGGTCTCAGGGCTTGCGTATGCGCACTAGGGCACAAGTGCGCACTTTTTCCTCTTCTTAAAGGACTATCATCTCTTGACCCGGATGTTTCTCTGCTGACCTCTGACAGGTGCTGGGTAATTAAGACATCCTTCCCCATTGTGTAGTGCTTGTTCAACGTGTTCCTGTAGCTTGTCTCTTGTGCTAGTTGTTCAGGTACGCCTGTGCTCCATACTGTGTTAACTCTGTTTCTGCCTGTAGACCCTGTGTGCCAGTCTTAGAGCGTCCATCTTCCTGTCCCTCCTGTGAGTCTCCTCTGCCAACCAGCTACCACCCGTGCCTGCCAGCTTCAGTCTCCATCTGACCCTGCCAGCCTGTTCCTGTCCGGACCTACTAACACCTCGCCTGGAGACCCGAACAGGACGCTATCCAGTCCACCTGAGTCTACTATGCTGGTCCTTGTCGTTCATTTAGGCCCTCTGGGGTTGCGCCCAACAGTCCCTGTATAGGGTTTAGCTTATGGTTAGCTCCCTCGGGAAAGTCCGATGCACGGTCCTGTGGGTCCCCTCCTGGACTGTTGTAACAGTAATCAGTGTGTGTGCATAAAAGCTGAGTGAGTTTCTGGGATTCCGACAAACTCTTGCATCTTTTGCATCTTTCATCCAGCCACTAACGTTTCTGGATTGTGAGTCATGGGAAAAGCAAAAGAATTGTCCACGGATCGTCAGGAAAAGATAGTTGAACTGTATAAAACAGGGATGGGATACAAAAAGATATCCAAGGAATTGATAATGCCAGTCAGCAGTGTTGAAACTGTGATTAACAAATGGAAAATCAGGGGCTCTGTAAAAACTAAACCACGATCAAGTAGACCAACAAATATTTCGGCCACAACTGCCAGGAAAATTGTTCTGGATGCAAATAAAACCCCACAAATAACATCAGCTGAAATACAGGACTCACTGAAAACTAGCGGTGTGGCTGTTTCAAGATACACAATCAGGAGGCACTTGAAAAAAAATGGGCTTCATGGTTGAGTTGCCAGAAGAAAGCCATTACTGCGAAAATGCCATAAAGTATCTCGCCTATGTGGCGCCCTGGACTAGTCAGGTCATCACAGGGTTCTGCACAATCTTTCTCTCCCCGTGCAGGGCTCAACCCCCCATGGTTCTGGGAACCCAACCTGCAGTACTGCATCCACCAGCATTCACAAATCCTAGATACACCTTGCACCACACCCTGTCAGGCACAGCAGTGGGCTGCTTAAGCTGGAATAGGGCCGCCCACCTAGGGGTCAGGCAGGGAGGTGGGAGGTGTCAAGTGAGTGCAGTGGTAGCCCTCGAGCTGTGAGGAGCTCTGAGGAAGCTGGGAGTTGTATTTCCCAGGGGAAAAACAGACTAGGTCGCAGACGGTGGTCTGGACCTAAAGAAGTCGGACCCCCGGTCACAGGGGATTGAGGTTAGGTGCCTGGGACCTGTCTTGGAGGATGGTAAGCAGCTTGGGCCTAATCACCAGTCTGGGACTGAAGGGATGATGGGGTAAACGGACCCTAGGTTGGGGAGAAGCTTCAAGCAACCCGGCAATTAACCTGCGGAGGACAGGGCCTCTATGGACTGTTCCCACGAAGCTCAGAGATTGGGGGCACTAGCGCAACGAGGGGGATAGGACCGTCCAAGCAAGTGGCCCACTAAAATCCCAAGCGTGATCCCCTGAGAGCGAGCTCTTCTACTTAGCCACAGTGGGGAGCGGGGCCTGGAAAGCTCCAAGCTAACGGGCCACAAAGGACACTCTAAAAATACGGTGCCAGGAGGCAGGTCACAGACCACCAGGCATTGCTGCAGGGGACGGGACCCGGACAAGCTCCCCCAAGAGAGCAGCAGCATCCAGAGACTTGGTTTACCCTGTTGTCAGCGTCTGCTTTATTGCTGAGTGAGTACCAGATGAACCCCTGCAACCAGCGAGCCTGCGCTCCCGCAGCACCCCATACAACCATCCAGAGTCCCGGGACCTTTCCCTACCCGTGGAGGGTCACGTCTTGCCGCCCCACACCATCACCCTGGGTTCTCCCAACAGCAGCGGTGGTACTCCCAATTACCGTACACCACTAGTGGCATCACAAACTATATATATATATCTCCCCTGTAAATAGCTCCTTCTTCATTTGAGTGTGGCTCCTAGCCCCCGAGTCTGGAGACCCTCGAGCCATGAGCAATCACCCCAGGATCCGATCGGTTCGACCGCTGCAGGGGCGGCACACCTACAATACTCCAAACAACAGAGAGCCAAGCTTCCAAACTTCTGGAACAAGGTAATTTGGAGTGATGAGACCAAAATCAAACTTTTTAGCCACAACAATAAACGTTACATTTGGAGAGGTCAACAAGGTCTATGATGAAAGGAACACCATTCCTACTGTAAAGCACAGAGGTGAATCACTGATGATGTTGGGATGTGTGATCTACAAAGGCACAGGAAACTTGGTCAAAGTTGAAGGAAAGATGAATGCAGCACATTTTCAGCAAATCCTGGAGGCAAATTTGCACTTATCAGCCCGGGAGCGGCGCATGGGAAGTACTTGGACGTTCCAACATGACAGCGATCCAAAACACAAGTTCAAGTCAACCTGTCATTGGCTACAGCAGAACAAAGTGAAGGTTCTGGAGCGGCCATCTCAGTCTCCTGACCGCAATATCATTGAGCCACTCTGGGGAGAACTCAAGCGCGCAGTTCATGCAAGAAAGCCCAGGCCTTTACAGGAACTGGAGGCTTTTTGCCAAGAAGAATGGTCAGCTTTACCATCTGTGAAAATAAAAAGTCTCATCCACAACCACCATAAAAGACTTCAAGCTGTCATTGATGTTAGAGGCGGCAATACACGGTATTAAGAACTGGGGTATAAAAACTTTTGATCAGGGTCATTTGGATGTTTTTGGTTGTCATTATCATTTAAAAAGAAAAAACACAGTAGTTTGACAATAAGTGGCTTCACAAAACCACTGACCATGAGTGAAAAAATTTTTTTGTGTTATCATTCATATTCTCTGAAAAAAGGCCAAGACAGCAAAATATCTGCCAGGTATGTAAACTTTTGAGCACAACTGTACTTAGATGACATTCTCATTTATTCTCTAGTGTTTAGGTCACACGTGAAACATGTTAAACAGCTTTTGCAGATATTGAAGGCAAACAAGTTGTACCCTAAGTTAGAGAAACTACTGCTTCTGGGTTACATTATTTTCGCCTCTGGTTTTCGGATGGTTAAAAGCTGAAGGCTATTATCCTGAAAATCTTAAGGCACTGCAATGGTTCTTGGGATTTGCTAATTATTACAGAAAGTTTATAAAAAAAATTCTGCCATAGCTAGACCTCTGACTGACATGATGAAGAAAGGTACAGGCTATTATAACTGGTCTGAGAGTGCTTTACATGCGTTTGTCTGTAAAAATGCTTTGCGTCAGCACCTGTATTGATATAGCCAGATGTGTTAATTCCCTTTACTGTGGAGATTGATGCATCTGAGGTAGAGGTGGGGGGCTGTTTTGTCTCTGGGTCTGTCGATTGGTAAACTTCACCCATGTGTCTTCTTTTCTATGAGGATATCACCAGCCGAACGTAATTATGACATTGGTAATAGGGAATTACTCACCATCAAATTGGGATTTGAGAAATGGCGACACTTATTGGAGGGAGCTATTCACCGTCACTATAATTACGAACCATAAAAATCACCTGGACTTCGAGTCAGAAAGGCGCCTTTCTCAGGGACAAGCTTGGTGGTCATTGTTCTTTAACAAGTTAAAGGTTTAAGTTTAAGGTTTAATTTTTTCATAACCTACCGTCCTGGTCAGGGCCGGCATCAGCACCCGGCAAACCCGGTCAAATGCCGGGGCCCTGGGCTGCCGGGGGCGCCCACTCACGTTGGCAGGAGTGGTGTACCGCTACTTAGGGGGGCCCGATGCCTGAGCTATCACCAAGCCTCCCCCCGCCGAGGATCGTGCTTTCAATTGTATCGGCATCACAGTTGCCGATACAATTGAAAGCAATGATGAGAGAGGGAGCAGCGCGCTCCCTCTCTCATCATTCTCCCCACTGTGACTGTCGGCGCTCTGACAAACATGCAGCGGAGCTTGGTGACGTCATCACTGCGTGCCTGCAGTGAGGTCAGAGTGAGCGACAGCAGTGGACGCGCCGAAGAGACCGGGGCAGCGGGGGAATGAGTAGAATTGAGTATGTATTTCATGACTGTGGCCAGATGACCATGGGGGCTGTATACTACCATGTTTTTCCAAAAATAAGACCTCCCCCAAAAATAAGCCCTAGCAGGGATTTTCAGCATTTTCGGAGAAAGGCTTAAATATAAGCCCTCCCCTGAAAATAAGCCCTAGTTGCGAATCAATAATGAAGTGTCCATGCAGTGTGAGACTGTGACCGGGGTTATCTATGACGGCCGGTATGTCTCGCCCCGGTTGTGCTCACTCCATGATAATCCACTATAGGGTTAATACTGTTTCCCTACAGGCTGAAGGAAGGGTTAAATAGATTCAGGAACAAGGGCAGGTGTGCCGGGTGTGAGGGGGTGATCACATCTCCCTGAGTTCTCTGCCGGAAAGGCACCTATGTACTATTGTGGACTTTTTCTTTGGAATAAACCGTGTGCTGTGAACCTTGGTGCCTGGATCCCGTGTCTTCTGCAGCGCAGTCGACGACGCTACCTCACATATGGTGGAGAATCGGCGGGCATGACAGCCGGTGAGGTGTAGCATCCATCCCTGGTGACCCAGCTGCGCATGTCCTGGATTCGAGCGGCTATACTACAGCCCAAACCCGGCGACGCCATGGAGGACATACTAAAGCATTTGGCTCAGGCTAATGCACAGCAGCAACAGACCAATGCACACCTGCTCCAATCCTTGCAAATGCAGGAAAAAAAATTCCAAGAACAGATGGATCAGGCCAATGCACGTCAGCAGCAATCCTTGCAAGTGCACCAAGAACAGATGGAGCAGGCCAATGCACGTCAGCAGCAAGCCTTGCAATTGCAGGAAAAAAGGCACCAAGAACAGATGGTTCTCCTGGCCAAGTCGATCCGTGCCAGACCGGCAGCAACAACCCCGGGACCGGATGACGACGGCAGCGTCCGGAAAGCGGTGAGACAAGCGTTGCAAAAGATGACCCCGGGTGATGATGTGGAAGCGTTCCTGGCGGTGTTTGAGCGGGTGGCCGAGCGGGAAAAGCTGCCGACCCCGCAGTGGGCTGAGGTATTGTCGCCCTATCTGACGGGGGAACCCCAAAAAGCGTACCTGGACCTCTGTACCGAGGACGCCATTGACTATGTGACCCTGAAAGCCGAAATACTGGCTCAGTTGGGGGTGAATACCTATGTACGGGCTCAGCGGGTAAATCAGTGGTTCTTTGAGGAAGCCAAACCCGTACGCTCCCAGGCCTATGACTTGTTGCATCTTGTAAAAAAGTGGTTGCAGCCTGACACTCTGAGCCCGGCGCAAATGGTGGAAAGGGTAGTAGTGGATCGTTTTGTGCGCACTTTACCCGTCACCATTCAACGGTGGGTCGGACAGGGTGACCCGAGTACCCTGGACCAATTAGTGTCCCTGGTAGAGCGGCATGTGGCTACGCAGGACTTGATACGGGACACTGAGACTTTGCGTACCGCCCGTCGGTCCGGCCCCTCCAAGCCTAGGGCCAAGGACCCACCGCTGACACCGGTGCGGGAGTCCGCTACCGTCCCGTCTGAAACCGCACCCTCCGTCCCTGAGGTCCGGAAAACTATGTACCCTAAACGACAACTCGTCAAGGGGGTGTCCTTCCCTATTAGATGTTGGCGGTGCCAGCGGGTGGGACATATGGAAGCCCAGTGTCCACTCACCCCGGAGCCCATGGATTGTGGGGTTACCCGGCGGGGTTCAATGTATGCTCAGGTGGTGTGTACCGCTGACCTGGTCTACCCAGAGACTGAGCCCCACTTGTGCCAAATTCAGGTGAATGGATGTCCGGTTACAGGCTTGTTGGATTCCGGAAGCTTAGTGACCCTTGTGCGATCAACCCTAAGGGCTAAAGTAAAGGCCACAGGACGTACCGTGGGGGTGGTTTGCATACATGGGGACCGCCGAGACTATCCCACGGGGATAGTCACCATCACAGCACCTTGCGGTCAGGTGCAACATGAGGTGGGACTTATTAATACTCTTCCCTATGATGTGATCCTAGGAAGGGATCTGCCCTGTTTTTGGACTTTATGGAAGGGACCTCCTAAGTCCCCTCAGATATTGGTCAGTCCGGGACCTGAGCCCTACAATCCTGAATCCGGGACGCCTGCCGTAGGGGTCCCCATGATAGGGACAGGATGTGAACCTGATAGGTCGCCCCTAGAGGTATTGGCAGGAGAGGCTGAGACGGTCGAGCCCATCCCGGAGTTGGAGGCGTCCCCGGATACGTTTGGGACAGCCCAACTCCAGGACCCTACATTAATACATGCCCGGAGTCGGGTGACAGTAGTTGACGGGGTGGCACAGCTGCCTGGTGCCCAGGTAAGATACCCCCATTTCGCTCTTAAGCAGGATTTACTCTACCGGGTAGATGAAATACGGGGCGTAGGGGTGGAGCAGTTGGTGGTGCCCCAGCCGTATCGCCGGCGGGTCCTCGACTTGGCTCATAAACACCTGATGAGTGGTCACCTAGGGGTCAAGAAAACGCAGGAGCGAATATTGCAAAGGTTCTATTGGCCCGGGGTCTTTGGGGAGGTAAAACGGTTCTACGAAACCTGCCCGGAGTGTCAGCTTACCGCACCCCTGACCCACTTTCGCAGTCCGTTGGTACCGTTACCCATTATAGAAGTCCCTTTTGAACGGATAGGGATGGATCTGGTGGGGCCCCTCGTAAAGTCTGCTCGAGGGCACCAGCATATCCTAGTGATCGTTGACTATGCCACCCGGTATCCAGAGGCGATACCTCTCAGACATACTGCAGCCAAGCTTATAGCTCGGGAGTTGTTTGCTGTGTTCTGCCGGGTGGGGTTGCCCAAGGAGATCCTTACGGATCAGGGGACCCCATTCATGTCTAAAGTGACCAAAGAGCTATGCCGGCTACTCCAGATCAAGCAGTTGCGTACGTCTGTGTATCATCCTCAGACGGATGGTTTAGTGGAACGATTCAATAAAACCCTTAAAACCATGCTCAAAAGGGTGATTTCCAAAGACGAGAAAGACTGGGATATGATGCTTCCCTATTTGATGTTTGCCATACGAGAGGTGCCACAGGCATCCACGGGGTTTTCGCCTTTTGAATTGTTATACGGGCGACATCCCCGGGGATTGTTGGACCTGGCAAAAGAAACCTGGGAGCAGGAGCCCACCCCCCATAAAAGTGTCATTGAACACATTTTGGGTATGCAGAACCGCATAAGCGCGGTCATGCCAATTGTGAAGGAGCATTTACAGGAGGCTCAGGCCGCGCAAAGCGGCCGCTACAATAGACAAGCCACCGTGCGGACCTTTAATCCCGGGGATCGGGTGTTGGTATTGATTCCCACGGCGGAGAGTAAATTCCTGGCTCAGTGGCAAGGCCCCTACGAGATAAAGGAAAGAGTCGGGGTGGTTAACTATAAAGTATTGCAGCCCGGTAGGCGGAAACCTGAACAAATATACCATGTCAACCTATTAAAACCTTGGCAGGAACGGGAAAGCCTGATGGCTGTTTTTTCCCCACCTCCCTCCTCTTCGGGTCGTTCACATCCGGCTCCAGCGACCTCCGGAGAGGACGAACCGGAAGTAAGGATTGGAGAAGCCCTCACCAAGACACAGAGGCGAGAGGCCAGACGGTTGGTTCAGCAGAACCCCGATGTCTTCTCCGAGCTGCCCGGTAGGACCAGTCTGATACGACATGATATTGTCACCGAGCCCCACCTGAAGGTACGCCTGAAGTCATACCGAGTACCGGAGGCTCGACGACAAGCCATATCGGAGGAAGTAAAGACAATGTTACGCCTGGGGGTCATCGAAAAATCCCGGAGTGAATGGGCTAGTCCGATTGTCCTAATACCAAAACCCGATGGCTCCTTAAGGTTCTGCAATGACTTTAGGAGATTGAACGAAATATCCAAGTTTGATCTCTACCCCATGCCCCGGGTGGATGAGCTGATTGATAGGCTGGGACAGGCGCGATATTTTACCACGCTCGACCTGACCAAGGGGTACTGGCAGGTGCCACTAACGGAGTCCGCCAAGGAGAAAACCGCTTTTGTTACGCCGGAGGGTCTCTTCCACTATGTTGTCTTGCCTTTTGGGTTACATGGCGCTCCGGCCACGTTCCAGAGGTTGATGGACTTAGTGCTGGAACCCCACCAGGCGTATGCATCAGCGTACCTTGATGACATCATTATTTACAGCTCCGATTGGCAGACTCACTTGGAACAGGTACAAGCGGTGGTGGACGCGCTTCGAACAGCCGGATTGACAGCCAATCCCAAGAAATGTGCATTGGGACTCACGGAAGCCCGCTATTTGGGCTACGTGATAGGCCAAGGAGTGATTAAGCCCCAAATTAACAAGGTTGAGGCGATCCAGAAGTGGCCTAGACCCCTGACCACGAAACAGGTTAGGGCCTTCCTGGGTATCGTGGGGTACTACAGGAGGTTTGTAAAAGATTTTGCGGGACTATCAGCCCCCTTGACGGACCTTCTCAAAGGCAAGAAGTCCGTCATGGTGCGCTGGACTCCGCAGGCCGAGGACTCCTTCCGGGCCCTGAAGGAGGTCCTGTGCGGACAGCCCGTTCTGGTCAACCCTGATTTCCGGAAGGAGTTCATAGTACAGACTGACGCCTCGGAGGTCGGCCTGGGGGCAGTGCTGTCTCAGGTGGTTCAGGGGGAGGAACACCCCGTCACCTTCTTAAGTAGGAAGCTCACCCCTCCCGAGCGGAATTATAGCGTAGTGGAGAAGGAGTGCCTGGCGATTAAGTGGGCCTTGGAGTCCCTACGCTATTACCTGCTGGGACGTCAGTTTCGCTTGGTGACGGATCCCTCTCCACTGGTCTGGATGAGGTCCGCCAAGGAACGGAATGCCCGGGTTACCCGGTGGTTCCTTTCTCTGCAGAACTTCCGGTTTACGGTTGAACACCGGGCCGGTAGGTTGCAGGGCAACGCCGATGCCTTGTCCCGCGGCCCGTGTTTGATGGCAGGAGTTCAACCCCGCTCGCTTGAACTGAGGGGGGGGTATGTGAGACTGTGACCGGGGTTATCTATGATGGCCGGTATGTCTCGCCCCGGTTGTGCTCACTCCATGATAATCCACTATAGGGTTAATACTGTTTCCCTACAGGCTGAAGGAAGGGTTAAATAGATTCAGGAACAAGGGCAGGTGTGCCGGGTGTGAGGGGGTGATCACATCTCCCTGAGTTCTCTGCTGGAAAGGCACCTATGTACTATTGTGGACTTTTTCTTTGGAATAAACCGTGTGCTGTGAACCTTGGTGCCTGGATCCCGTGTCTTCTGCTGCACAGCCGACGACGCTACCTCACAGCAGCTACAAAAGGTTTCAAATACTGCAGGACACTTCATTATAGACAGTGGCACCCGACAATTACACTCACCCGACACTGAGCGGCAGGACCGGCAGTGATCACACACCCGCACACATCAACTCTCACACACACACACACACAATAGATCTCACACACAAACATCGTATCACACACATAATCAGATCGCACACATAAACATCGGATCACACGCAAACATCAAATCACACACACAAACATCGGATCGCACACACAACGGATCGCATACACACTCACCTCATCCAGCGACATCGATCTCTTCTCGCCAGGAGAATCCTGAGAGGCAATGCGGTGGAGCGCAACGAACAGGACCTGCGGCCGGACACGTGACTTGCTCTCATTCCCTGCTGCCGTAAGTGGTGGATGTGATATGATGTGATGTGTGTGTGTGATCTGCTGTGTGTGTCTGCAATCGGCTGTGTGTGTCTGCAATCAGCTGTTTTTCTGCGATCGGCTGTGTGTGTCTGCGTTTGGCTGTGTGTGCCTGTGATCGGATGTGTGTATCTGTGATCGGCTGTGTGTGCCTGTGATCAGCTGTGTGTATCTGTGATCGGCTGTGTGTGCCTGCGATCGGATGTGTGTATCTGTGATCGGCTGTGTGTGCCTGTGATCGGATGTATCTGTGATGGCTGTGTGTGCCTGCGATCGCCTGTGTATCTGTGATCGGCTGTGTGTGCCTGCGATCGGATGTGTGTATCTGTGATCGGCTGTGTGTGCCTGCGATCGGCTGTGTGTATCTGCGATCGGCTGTGTGTATCTGCGATCGGCTGTGTGTATCTGCGATCGGCTGTGTGTATCTGTGATCGACTGTGTGTATCTATGATCGGCTGTGTGTGCCTGCGATCGGATGTGTGTATCTGTGATGGCTGTGTGTGCCTGCAATCTGCTGTGTGTGATCTGCTGTGTATATCTGCGATCTGCTGTGTGTGTGTGTGATCTGCTGTGTGTGTGATCTGCTGTGTGTGCCTGCGATCGGATGTGTGTATCTGCGATCGGCTGTGTGTATCTGTGATCGACTGTGTGTATCTATGATCGGCTGTGTGTGCCTGCGATCGGATGTGTGTATCTGTGATGGCTGTGTGTGCCTGCAATCTGCTGTGTGTGATCTGCTGTGTATATCTGTGATCTGCTGTGTGTGTGTGATCTGCTGTGTGTGTGTGTGTGTGTGTGATCTGCTGTGTGTGTGATCTGCTGTGTGTGTGATCTGCTGTGTGTGATCTGCTCTGTGTGCCTGCGATCTGCTGTGTGTGTCAGCGTGTCAGCTAGCAGCAGGGTAGGACGGCATGCAGCACCGACCGGAGATCACAGGAGGCCCTGGGAACCACGCAGACGTCCTTGTCTGGTGAGTATGAGTCTCCTGGGAAGTGGGGGGGGGTCTGCTTTTTTGGGGGGCAAACTTACCCCCAACCGTGTTTCTCCAAGAATAAGACCTCCTCCAAATATAAGCCCTAGTGCTTTTTGGGGGGGGCAAAAAAAATATAAGACAGTGTCTTATTTTTGGAAAAATACGGTACATGAAGGTGCCTAATGCTATCTGGGTCTGTACTGTGCTATATGGGGCTGCATACTACATGAAGGTGCCTAATACTAACTGGCTCTGCACTGTGCTGTATACTGGCTGTATACTACATGAAGGTGCCTAATGCTATCTGGGTCTGCACTGTGCTAGATACTGGCTGTATACTACATGAGGGTGCCTAATGCTATCTGGGTCTGCACTGTCCTATAAACTGGCTGTATACTACATGAAGGTGCCTAATGCTATCTGGGTCTGTACTGTGCTAGATACTGGCTGTATACTACATGAGGGTGCCTAATGCTATCTGGGTCTGTACTGTGCTAGATACTGGCTGTATACTACATGAGGGTGCCTAATGCTATCTGGGTCTGCACTGTCCTATAAACTGGCTGTATACTACATGAAGATGCCTAATGCTATCTGGGTCTGCACTGTGCTATATGGGGCTGTATACTACATGAAGGTGCCTAATGCTATCTGGCTCTGCACTGTGCTATATACTGGCTGTATACTACATGAAGGTGCCTAATGCTATCTGGGTCTGTACTGTGCTAGATACTGGCTGTATACTACATGAGGGTGCCTAATGCTATCTGGGTCTGCACTGTCCTATAAACTGGCTGTATACTACATGAAGATGCCTAATGCTATCTGGGTCTGCACTGTGCTATATGGGGCTGTATACTACATGAAGGTGCCTAATGCTATCTGGCTCTGCACTGTGCTATATACTGGCTGTATACTACATGAAGGTGCCTAATGCTATCTGGGTCTGCACTGTCCTATAAACTGGCTGTATACTACATGAAGATGCCTAATGCTATCTGGGTCTGCACTGTGCTATATGGGGCTGTATACTACATGAAGGTGCCTAATGCTATCAGGGTCTGTACTGTACTATATAGGGGCTGTGCACTACATGAGGGCGACTAATGCTATCTGGGTCTGTACTGTGCTATATGGGGCTGTATACTACATGAAGGTGCCTAATGCTATATGGGGACTGCTGAATGTTATATGGGGGTTGCATAGTGCCATATGGGGGCTGCATAATGCCATATAGGGGCTGCATAATGCTACATGGGTCTATATAATACTATAGATAATACTCAGAACTGTTTGTCCTGCCACCCCAGAGCCACTGCCCCTCTCTAGAGCTGTATGCCCCCATTGCTGTATACCCCTTTTCTCAGTAATTTGTATGCCCCCAGTAATGTGTATGTCCCCAGCCTCTCTTGTGATGTATATACAGCAGTGTCAGTGTGCTCTATGTGTGGCCATGTCTGTTAGTGACGGCCACCAATCAGCGTGGCACAGACACATGCCCAGGAGGAGCTGGATGGAGACAATCGGGGGAGGTGAATGAGGCTGTTGCCGGCTTTCCAATATTAGAATAATCTCCCTTGGGGTGAAGGGCACGCTGAATCTCCTGTGGCATCGTTTTTGGTAACCCAAAATCAGGAGGTATGTGGTCTCTTATGCGCCTGCTTGTACCACTTGTGTGCGTTCTAAGTTATTGCACTCTTGTCTGTCTGGTTGTTTGCTGCCATTAAGTGTACCTAACAAAATTTGGATGGAAATTTCCATGGATTTCATTACAGATCTTCCTCCTTCTGCTGGTAATAACTTTATTTTTGTTGTGGTTGACAGGCAGGGCCGGCTCCAGGTTTTTGTGGGCCCTGGGCGGAAGAATCCCAGTGGGCCCCATCCACACACAGACACCGATACGAACACGTACATATACATATTTAAAGACAAACTCACAAAAATACATATAAACAGACAAATCTATACAGTCATATACACTTACAGACAGACACACACACACACACACACACACACACACACACACACACGTCTGCTGCATACAGACAGACACACACACACAAGTCTGCTACATACAGACAGACACACACACACAAGTCTGCTACATACAGACAGACACACACACACACAAGTCTGCTACATACAGACAGACACACACACACAAGTCTGCTACATACAGAGACAAACACACACAACTCTGCTACATACAGACAAACACACACAACTCTGCTACATACAGACAAACACACACAACTCTGCTACATACAGACAAACACATACAACTCTGCTACATACAGACAAACACATACAACTCTGCTACATACAGACAAACACATGCAACTCTGCTACATTCAGACAAATGCACACAACTCTGCTGCTCTGTGGGGCCCACACCCGCGGCTCGGCGGAGACAGCACCCGCGGCTCGGCGGAGACAGCACCCGCGGCTCGGCGGAGACAGCACCCGCGGCTCGGCGGAGACAGCACCCGCGGAAGCACCCGCGGCTTGGCGGGGCCAGCACCCGCGGCATCGGCGGGGGGGGGGGATTGGCAGGGCATACATCTGGGGGGTTAGAAGCAGCTCACCGGGGCCCATAATGGGGAGGCGGGGAGGGCACTTACCCGATTAGGTCACGGTGGAGAGGGGGCCCACACAGCGCCGGACAGAAGCTCGCCTCCTTCATCTGTGGGACTGAGAAGGCGGTAGCTCCGCCCACAGATGAAATTCAAACCAGGATGTCTGCGCGCCTTAAAGTGACGGCGCCGCAGATTGCTGCCGAGGACTGCAGTCCCCGGAACTCGGCCGGGGGCAGCAGAACTGTAAAGGCGAGTGGGCCCCGGCCAAGGGACAGGAGAACTGACGAGGCCGAGTGGGCCCCCCGGCTCTCCAGGGCCCCGGCATTTGCCCGGGTTTGCCGGGTGCTGACGCCGGCCCTGTTGACAGGTTTTCCAAAATGACACATTTTATCACCTTGCCATTTTCACTGGATGCTAAAACGTTAGCTCAGGTATTTATAGATGAAATTGTCAGAGTCCATGGAGTCCTGCTCTGATAAGGGCTCGTTTATAGAGGGCATTCTGCTCTCGCTAAGGCCTCTTTCACACGTCAGTATTTTGCATCAGTGTTTTATCAGTGTGTAATCAGTATTTCGATGCCAAAACAGGTAGTGTCTCCAAAACACAGAACAGGTGTCAGTCTTTCAATTATAGTTCTTGTCTGTAAGTTCACTCCTGGTTTTGGCATCCAAACACTGATGAGACACTGACGAAACAGTGATGGAAAATACTGACGTGTGAAAGAGGCCTTAGGGATTAAATTGTGTCACTCATTGGTGTTCCATCCACAGCCTAAGGGCCGCTTTACACGCTACGACATCGCTAGCAATTACTAGAGATGTCGAGCACGTTAGCACACGCCCCCGTCGTTGTAACGATATGTGGTGATCGCTGCCGTAGCGAACATTATTGCTATGGCAGTCTCACATGCACATACCTGCTCTGCGACGTCGCTGTGACTGCCGAACAATCCCTCCCTCAAGGGGGAGGTGTGTTCGGCGTCACCGTGACGTCACTAGGCGGCCGCCCAATCAAAGCGGAGGGGCGGAGATGAGCGGGACGAACATCCCGCCCACCTCCTTCCTTCCTCATTGCTGGCGGAACGCAGGTAAGGAGAGGTTCCGTGTTCCTGTGGTGTCACACATTGTGATGTGTGCTGCCGCAAGAACGAAGAACAACATCGTTACTGCAGCAGCAATGATAATTGAGATTAGGGGGGATGTCACCGATTAGCGATTTTGAACGTTTTTGCAATGATTCAAAATCGCTAATAGGTGTCACACGCAACGACATCGCTAATGCGGCTGGATGTGCGTCACAAAATCCGTGACTCCAACGACATCGCTTTAGCGATGTCGTAGTGTGTAAAGCGGCCTTTATGGACAAACAGCACATGAATCAGAAGATGGAGCAGTATTTGCACTGTTTTGTCATTGATAATGAGGAGGAGTGGTCCTCATTCCTTCCTCTGGCAGAATTTGCTTGTCATGATTCCTCTGCTGTGTCTCCCTTCTTTTGTGTGTATGGTGAACATGCTGAATTCTGTACTTTTATTAAAGGGAAGGTATCGTCAAAAAAAAAAAAATCCAATAACTGAAAAAATGTAAAGTAATAATGTTTTGTTTAAATATTATTTGTTTTTAATTGAGCAAAATCTAAAAAAAAAAATTAGAAAGTTTGATATTTTCCACTGTTAAACACTAGGGGGAGCAGCTGCTAAAATCCTACAGAAATCAGACTGTATAAAAAGCTCAGATTACAGCCTGCCGTAAAGTGGGCGGAGTCTGCTCTCCTGTGTGTGGTGGCACTCCTCCCTCTCCTAAACTGAGTGTATACAACAGATAACAGAGAATGACATATAGAGACATAGTGCAGAGCCATTTTCCTGGTGACCAGAAATGTCTAAAGTGTCACCAAGGACAGCAGGAGTATCACACAGGATAGGATTAGATACACAGCTCAGCAGACAATATCACACAGGAGAGGATTAGATACACAGCTCAGCAGACAGTATCACACAGGAGAGGATTAGATACACAGCTCAGCAGACAGGATCCCACAGGATAGGATTAGATACACAGCTCAGCAGACAGTATCCCACAGGATAGGATTAGATACTCAGCTCAGCAGACAGTATCCCACAGGATAGGATTAGATACACAGCTCAGCAGACAGTATCACACAGGATAGTATTAGATACACAGCTCAGCAGACAGTATCCCACAGGATAGGATTAGATACACATCTCAGCAGACAGTATCACACAGGAGAGGATTAGATACACGGCTCTGCAGACAGTATCACACAAGAGAGGATTAGATACACGGCTCTGCAGACAGTATCACACAGGATAGGATTAGATACACAGCTCAGCAGACAGTATCACACAGGATAGGATTAGATACACAGCTCAGCAGACAGTATCACACAGGATAGGATTAGATACACAGCTCAGCAGACAGTATCCCACAGGATAGGATTAGATACACAGCTCAGCAGACAGTATCACACAGGAGAGGATTAGATACACAGCTCAGCAGACAGTAGCCCACAGGATAGGATTACATACACAGCTCAGCAGACAGTATCACACAGGAGAGGATTAGATACGCGGCTCTGCAGACAGTATCACACAGGATAGGATTAGATACACAGCTCAGCAGACAGTATCACACGATAGGATTAGATACACAGCGCTGGAGACAGTATCACACAGGAGAGGATGAGATACACAGCTCAGCATACAGTATCACAGGAGAGGATTAGATACACAGCTCAGCAGAGTATCACACACCATAGGATTAGATACACAGCTCAGCAGACAGTATCACACAGGAGAGGATTAGATACACAGCTCAGCAGACAGTATCACACAGGACAGGATTACATACACAGCTCAGCATACAGTATCACACAGGAGAGGATTAGATACACAGCTCTGCAGAAAGTATCACACAGGAAAGGATTAGATACACTGCTGAGCAGACAGTATCACACAGGAGAGGATTAGATACACAGCTCAGCAGACAGTATCACAAAGGAGAGGATTAGATACACAGCTCAGCAGACAGTATCACACAGGAGAGGATTAGATACACAGCTCAGCAGACAGTATCACACAGGACAGGATTAGATACACAGCTCAGCAGACAGTATCACACAGGAGAGGATTAGATACACAGCTCAGAAGACAGTATCACACAGGAGAGGATTAGATATACAGCTCAGCAGACAGTATCACACAGGAGAGGATTAGATACACAGCTCAGTAGACAGTATCACACAGGAGAGGATTAGATACACAGCTCAGGAGACAGTATCACACGATAGGATTAGATATACAGCTCAGAAGACAGTATCACACAGGAGAGGATTAGATACATAGCTCAGCACACAGTATCACACAGGAGAGGATTAGATACAGAGCTCTGCAGACAGTATCACACAGGAAAGGATTAGATACACTGCTGAGCAGACAGTATCACACAGGAGAGGATTAGATACACAGCTCAGCAAACAGTATCACAAAGGAGAGGATTAGATACACAGCTCAGCAGACAGTATCACACAGGAGAGAATTAGATACGCGGCTCAGCAGACAGTATCACACAGGATAGGATTAGATTCACAGCCCTGTAGACAGTATCACACAGGAGAGGATTAGATACACAGCTCAGCAGACAGTATCACACAGGAGAGGATTAGATACACAGCTCAGCAGACAGTATCACACAGGATAGGATTAGATTCACAGCCCTGTAGACAGTATCACACAGGAGAGGATTAGATACACAGCTCAGCAGACAGTATCACACAGGAGAGGATTAGATACACAGCTCAGCAGACAGTATCACACAGGAGAGGATTAGATACACAGCTCAGCAGACAGTATCACACAGGACAGGATTAGATACACAGCTCAGCAGACAGTATCACACAGGAGAGGATTAGATACACAGCACAGCAGACAGTATCACACAGGAGAGGATTAGATTCACAGCCCTGTAGACAGTATCACACAGGAGAGGATTAGATACGCGGCTCAGCAGACAGTATCACACAGGATAGGATTAGATTCACAGCCCTGTAGACAGTATCACACAGGAGAGGATTAGATACACAGCTCAGCAGACAGTATCACACAGGATAGGATTAGATACACAGCTCAGCAGACAGTATCACACAGGAGAGGATTAGATTCACAGCCCTGTAGACAGTATCACACAGGAGAGGATTAGATACACAGCTCAGCAGACAGTATCACACAGGATTAGATACACAGCTCAGCAGACAGTATCACACAGGAGAGGATTAGATTCACAGCCCTGTAGGCAGTATCACACAGGAGAGGATTAGATACACAGCTCAGCAGACAGTATCACACAGGAGAGGATTAGATACGCGGCTCAGCAGACAGTATTACACAGGATAGGATTAGATTCACAGCCCTGTAGACAGTATCACACAGGAGAGGATTAGATACACAGCTCAGCAGACAGTATCACACAGGAGAGGATTAGATACACAGCTCAGCAGACAGTATCACACAGGAGAGGATTAGATACACAGCTTAGCAGACAGTATCACACAGGACAGGATTAGATACACAGCTCAGCAGACAGTATCACACAGGAGAGGATTAGATACACAGCTCAGCAGACAGTATCACACAGGAGAGGATTAGATACACAGCTCAGTAGACAGTATCACACAGGAGAGGATTAGATACACAGCTCAGGAGACAGTATCACACGATAGGATTAGATACACAGCTCAGAAGACAGTATCACACAGGAGAGGATTAGATACATAGCTCAGCACACAGTATCACACAGGAGAGGATTAGATACACAGCTCAGCAGACAGAATCACACAGGAGAGGATTAGATACAGAGCTCTGCAGACAGTATCACACAGGAAAGGATTAGATACACTGCTGAGCAGACAGTATCACACAGGAGAGGATTAGATACACAGCTCAGCAAACAGTATCACAAAGGAGAGGATTAGATACACAGCTCAGCAGACAGTATCACACAGGAGAGGATTAGATACGCGGCTCAGCAGACAGTATCACATAGGATTAGATTCACAGCCCTGTAGACAGTATCACACAGGAGAGGATTAGATACACAGCTCAGCAGACAGTATCACACAGGAGAGGATTAGATACACAGCTCAGCAGACAGTATCACACAGGATAGGATTAGATACACAGCTCAGAAGACAGTATCACACAGGAGAGGATTAGATACACAGCTCAGCAGACAGTATCACACAGGAGAGGATTAGATACACAGCTCAGTAGACAGTATCACACAGGAGAGGATTAGATACACAGCTCAGGAGACAGTATCACACGATAGGATTAGATACACAGCTCAGAAGACAGTATCACACAGGAGAGGATTAGATACATAGCTCAGCACACAGTATCACACAGGAGAGGATTAGATACACAGCTCAGCAGACAGAATCACACAGGAGAGGATTAGATACAGAGCTCTGCAGACAGTATCACACAGGAAAGGATTAGATACACTGCTGAGCAGACAGTATCACACAGGAGAGGATTAGATACACAGCTCAGCAAACAGTATCACAAAGGAGAGGATTAGATACACAGCTCAGCAGACAGTATCACACAGGAGAGGATTAGATACGCGGCTCAGCAGACAGTATCACACAGGATAGGATTAGATTCACAGCCCTGTAGACAGTATCACACAGGAGAGGATTAGATACACAGCTCAGCAGACAGTATCACACAGGAGAGGATTAGATACACAGCTCAGCAGACAGTATCACACAGGAGAGGATTAGATACACAGCTCAGCAGACAGTATCACACAGGATAGGATTAGATTCACAGCCCTGTAGACAGTATCACACAGGAGAGGATTAGATACACAGCTCAGCAGACAGTATCACACAGGATAGGATTAGATACACAGCTCAGCAGACAGTATCACACAGGAGAGGATTAGATTCACAGCCCTGTAGACAGTATCACACAGGAGAGGATTAGATACACAGCTCAGCAGACAGTATCACACAGGAGAGGATTAGATACGCGGCTCAGCAGACAGTATCACACAGGATAGGATTAGATTCACAGCCCTGTAGACAGTATCACACAGGAGAGGATTAGATACACAGCTCAGCAGACAGTATCACACATGATAGGATTAGATACACAGCTCAGCAGACAGTATCACACAGGAGAGGATTAGATTCACAGCCCTGTAGACAGTATCACACAGGAGAGGATTAGATACACAGCTCAGCAGACAGTATCACACAGGAGAGGATTAGATACGCGGCTCAGCAGACAGTATCACACAGGATACGATTAGATTCACAGCCCTGTAGACAGTATCACACAGGAGAGGATTAGATACACAGCTCAGCAGACAGTATCACACAGGAGAGGATTAGATACACAGCTCAGCAGACAGTATCACACAGGAGAGGATTAGATACACAGCTCAGCAGACAGTATCACACAGGACAGGATTAGATACACAGCTCAGCAGACAGTATCACACAGGAGAGGATTAGATACACAGCTCAGCAGACAGTATCACACAGGACAGGATTAGATACACAGCTCAGCAGACAGTATCACACAGGACAGGATTAGATACACAGCTCAGCAGACAGTATCTCACATGATAGGATTAGATACACAGCTCAGAAGACAGTATCACACAGGAGAGGATTAGATACACAGCTCAGCACACAGTAGAGGATTAGATACACAGCTCAGCACACAGTATCACACAGGAGAGGATTAGATACACAGCTCAGCACACAGTATCACACAGGAGAGGATTAGATACACAGCTCAGCACACAGTATCACACAGGAGAGGATTAGATACACAGCTCAGCAGACAGTATCACACAGGAGAGGATTAGATACACAGCTCAGCAGACAGTATCACACGATAGGATTAGATACACAGCTCAGCAGACAGTATCACACGATAGGATTAGATACACAGCTCAGCAGACAGTATCACACGATAGGATTAGATACACAGCTCAGAAGCCAGTATCACACAGGAGAGGATTAGATACACAGCTCAGCAGACAGTATGACACAGGAGAGGATTAGATACACAGCTCAGCAGACAGTATCACACGATAGGATTAGATACACAGCCCTGCAGACAGTATCACACAGGATAGGATTAGATACACGGCTCAGCAGACAGGATAGGATTAGATACACGGCTCAGCAGACAGTATCACACAGGAGGATTAGATACACAGCTCAGCAGACAGTATCACACAGGAGATTAGATACCCAGCTATGCAAACAGTATCACACAGGATTAGATACACAGCTCAGCAGACAGTATCACCGTACACACACAGGTACTCACATGCAGTGGCACACACACACACACCCCTGATGGGGACCTTGTGCCACACACACACGCACATCACCCTGGATGGGGACCTTGTGCCACCCACACACACACACACACATCACCCCTGATGGGGACCTTGTGACACACACATCACCCCTGATGGGGACCTTGTGACACATACACACACACACACACACACACACATCACCCCTGATGGGAACCTTTTGCCACCCACACACACATCACCCCTGATGGGGACCTTGTGACACACACACATCACCCCTGATGGGGACCTTGTGCCCCACACACAGACACACACACACACATCACCCCGAATGGGGACCTTGTGCCAGACACACACACACACAGACACACACACACACAGAGCTGGGGTGAGCGGCGGGCATCGCTGGGTGAGCTGCGGCGGCGGGTATCGCTGGGTGAGCTGCGGCGGCGGGTGCTGCCACCCCCTTTCTTCCTCTTCTGTTTACCATTTGCATAACACCATATTCTGGATGTTTCTTCTGGTTTTGTAATTCACAAGGTGTTTCACCTATTCTTTTGATCCCTGGACATAGTGCTTTCGCTTTTCGAGTCAAATACGTATTCAATTGCTTTTTCTCTGCTTTTCACTTGTCCCTACTGACAGTCTTGGAAAAAAGACAGATTCTGTCGAAACGTTGATACCATTATTACTGATGGACATAAAAAGAAAAAATTGTAGTAATAATCAAAAAATAAAAATTAATACAGAGCAAAAAACATCTGGATTCTACTTTTTCTTGTCCCGTTTTGAGTGCCGGACTTATTTTTCTTGTATATATTAAAATAAATACAGTCGTAGCAAACAAACGTTTTGTTGGTTGAAAAAGAAAAAGGCATCAATCCAATTGTAAAACAATTTCTTTTTTATTTACAACTGTTGTACACAGAAAAGAAAACATTTTTATTTTTTACCAAAACGAGAAATGTGTTCTTGAGCAGGAGCACAGAGAATGTCAGGGGAGGTGAGCGCTGATCTGACAGGAGCTCACAGACAGACACAGAGGAAGGAGCAGGTCCACAGCAGCACAGAGGATGTCAGGGGAGGTGAGCACTGATCTGACAGGAGCTCACAGACAGACACAGAGGAAGGAACAGGTCCACAGCAGCACAGAGGATGTCAGGGGAGGTGAGCGCTGATCTGACAGGAGCTCACAGACAGACACAGAGGAAGGAGCAGGTCCACAGCAGCACAGAGGATGTCAGGGGAGGTGAGCACTGATCTGACAGGAGGCTCACAGACAGACACAGAGGAAGGAGCAGGTCCACAGCAGCACAGAGGATGTCAGGGGAGGTGAGCGCTGATCTGACAGGAGCTCACAGACAGACACAGAGGAAGGAGCAGGTCCACAGCAGCACAGAGGATGTCAGGGGAGGTGAGCGCTGATCTGACAGGAGCTCACAGACAGACACAGAGGAAAGAGCAGGTCCACAGCAGCACAGAGGATGTCAGGGGAGGTGAGCGCTGATCTGACAGGAGCTCACAGACAGACACAGAGGAAGGAGCAGGTCCACAGCAGCACAGAGGATGTCAGGGGAGGTGAGCGCTGATCTGACAGGAGCTCACAGACAGACACAGAGGAAGGAGCAGGTCCACAGCAGCACAGAGGATGTCAGGGGAGGTGAGCGCTGATCTGACAGGAGCTCACAGACAGACACAGAGGAAGGAGCAGGTCCACAGCAGCACAGAGGATGTCCGGGGAGGTGAGCGCTGATCTGACAGGAGCTCACAGACAGACACAGAGGAAGGAGCAGGTCCACAGCAGCACAGAGGATGTCAGGAGAGGAGAGCACAGATTCTGACAGGAGGCTCACAGACAGACACAGAGGACGGAGTGTGTTGCCCTGGACGGGCCAGGGGCCACAGGGCACAACACTTACACACCCCACACTCCCTGCAGGCACATCAAGGTCAGACACAAAACCCTTGTTGCCTTCCTCCAGGGGCTGATGTCCACACCAGGGGGCGGAGCCAGGCGGTTGGTCTCCACCCACCAAGGAGTTCACAGTCCTGGAGGAGGGAAAAGGAGCAGATTAGCTTGGACAGTGAAAGTGGAAGGAGGGAAAGTGAGCAGTAGTGAAGTGGCAAGAGAGCAGACTGAAGTGAGTCCGGGTGTGTGGCCCGGACGGAGCAGCAAGGTTGGCAGACAGTGGTGACCGTCTGCAGGAGTGGCCTATCGGAGTTTGCCGTAAGGACCGTGGACGGGCGGTGGCCCGGCGGTACCGGACCGGTACACAAGGAGAAGCCAGCACCATTGGCAGGGGCCTTTCGGACCCCGGCAAGGCTAGGAGTCGCCGTGAAGTTGCCGAATCCGTTAGTGAAGGGGACCTCCGGGTTTCCAGACAGTCAAGTCCCGACAGAAGGCAACCGTCCAACCGTGAAGGGGAGACACCGCCACCGCCAAGGGCAACCGTTTCCCAGGGCCAGCGCCTGCGGGCAAAAGGGTCTCCCCCGGACTACATCCAAGTCGGGGAGCGGGTTACCGGTGGGAACCCATCGGAATCAACATAGAACATAGGTGCAGGGAGAGACAGTCACCGCTAACCTGCAGGGAACAACAACACCGCAGCCGTCCGAGGGACCCGTCCATCCAGCCGCTTGTTTTACCGTGAACTGTGTCATCATCATTGGGCTGAGTGAGTACCTCCGTGCCGTGCGGCACAGCGCTGCCCCTGCGACCCTGCACCTCATCAGGCCCCGCAACCCGCCTGTCATTCACTCCTACCCCATCACCGTGCCCCGGGACAACCAACCCCCTACCCACGGAGGGGAGAAATAATAACAAAGCTGCTCCCTTTCACCGCTCCTGGGATCCCCGTCCAGAGCAGCGGTGGTGTCCACACAATCACCACAACCGTGGGTGGCGTCACGGACAATATCCCCAAAACCAAACCACCCCTTTTCACTCACGGGCGAGGAGCGCCGCTCGAGTCCCCGGGATCCGGCCCATCGCTCGAGCCACCGAGCAGCAGCAGCCGCGGAGTAGCGGCAGCCGGACCCAAGCAGTGGGAGAGCGTAGCGTCCCCTCCTCCGCCCGCGACAGGAGCAGGTCCACAGCAGCACAGAGGATGTCAGGAGAGATGAGCACTGATCTTACAGGAGCTCACTGAGACACAGAGGAAGGAGCAGGTCCACAGCAGCATAGAGGTTGTCAGGAGAGGAGAGCACAGATTCTGACAGGAGGCTCACAGACAGACACAGAGGAAGGAGCAGGTCCACAGCAGCACAGAGGATGTCAGGAGAGATGAGCACTGATCTTACAGGAGCTCACAGAGACACAGAGGAAGGAGCAGGTCCACAGCAGCACAGAGGATGTCAGGAGAGGAGAGCACAGATTCTGACAGGAGGCTCACAGACAGACACAGAGGAAGGAGCAGGTCCACAGCAGCACAGAGGATGTCAGGAGAGATGGGCGCTGATCTGACAGGAGCTCAGACAGACACAGAGGAAGGAGCAGGTCCACAGCAGCACAGAGGATGTCAGGAGAGATGAGCGCTGATCTTACAGGAGCTCACGGAGACACAGAGGAAGGAGCAGGTCCACAGCAGCACAGAGGATGTCAGGAGAGATGGGCGCTGATCTGACAGGAGCTCACAGACAGACACAGAGGAAGGAGCAGGTCCACAGCAGCACAGAGGATGTCAGGAGAGATGAGCGCTGATCTTACAGGAGCTCACGGAGACACAGAGGAAGGAGCAGGTCCACAGCAGCACAGAGGATGTCAAGAGAGGAGTGCGCTAATCTGACAGGAGCTCACAGACAGACACAGAGGAAGGAGCAGGTCCACAGCAACACAGAGGATGTCAGGAGAGATGAGCGCTGATCTTACAGGAGCTCACGGAGACACAGAGGAAGGAGCAGGTCCACAGCAGCACAGAGGATGTCAGGAGAGGAGAGCGCTGATCTTACAGTTTAGGTGTATATGGGTACCTTCACACTTAGCGATGCAGCAGCGATCTGACCTGGTCAGGATCGCTGCTGCATCGCTACATGGTCGCTGATGAGCTGTCAAACAGGCAGATCTCACCAGCGACCAGTGAACAGCCCCCAGCCAGCAGCGACGTGCAAGCGACGCTGCGCTTGCACGGAGCCGCCGTCTGGAAGCTGCGGAGACTGGTAACTAAGGTAAACATCGGGTATGGTTACCCGATGTTTACATTAGTTACCAGCGCACACCGCTTAGCTGTGTGTGCAGGGAGCAGGGAGCCGCGCACACTGAGCGCTGGCTCCTTGCTCTCCTAGCTACAGTACACATCGGGTTAATTAACCCGATGTGTAATGCAGCTACATGTGCAGAGAGCAGGGAGCCGCGCACACTGCTTAGCGCTGGCTCCTTGCTCTCCTAGCTGCTGTACACATCGGGTTAATTAACCCGTTGTGTACAGCAGCTACATGTGCAGAGAGCCGGAGCCGGCAGCACAGGCAGCGTGAGAGATGCGGAGGCTGGTAACTAAGGTAAATACCGGGTAACCACCTTGGTTACCCGATGTTTATCTTGGTTACAAGCTTACCTCAGCTGTCAGACGCCGGCTCCTGCTCCCTGCTCGCTTCATTTGTCGCTCTCTCACTGTCACACACAGCGATCTGTGTGTCACAGTGGGAGAGCGCCTTTGAAGAAAACGAACCAGGGCTGTGTGTAACGAGCAGCGATCTCACAGCAGGGGCCAGATCGCTGCTCATTGTCACACACAGCGAGATCGCTAATGAGGTCACTGCTGCGTCACAAAAAGCGTGACTCAGCAGCGATCTCGGCAGTGAGCTCGCTGTGTGTGAAGCACCCCTATGTGTTGTGGCTCTGTGAACAGTGTGTATACATATGGGGGGGGGCTCTAAGCATAGTCATATATATATAGGGGGAAGGGGCTCTAACCACAGTCATATATTATATATATATATATATATATATATACATATATATATACATACATACATACATACATACATACATACATACATACATACATACATACACACAGACAGAGACTGTGGTTAGAGCCCCTTCCCCATATATATATATATAAATATAATAAAATTTATATATAGGGAAGGGGCTCTAACCACTATATATATATATATATATATATATATATATATATATATATATATATATACATACATACATATATAGTGGCTAGAGCCCCTTCCCTACATATTATATTGTATTTATATATATGGGGAAGGGGCTCTAACCACAGTCAGTATATTTATACATATACCATATATATATATATATATATATATATATATATATATATATATATATATATATATATATATATATACATATATACATACATACATACATACATACATACATACATACATACATACATACATACATACATACATACATACACACACACACACACACACACACACACACACACACACACACACAGACAGATCGGTGGAGGAGCGGTGGCGTGCAGCGGCGCTGATCGGTGGAGGAGCGGCGCTAATCGGTGGAGCGGCGGCGTCCAGCGGTGTAGGAGCGGCGCTGATCGGTGGAGGAGCAGTGGTGAAGGAGCGGCGCTAATCGGTGGAGCGGCGGCGTCCAGCGGTGTAGGAGCGGCGCTGATCGGTGGAGGAGCAGCGGTGAAGGAGCGGCGCTAATCGGTGGAGCGGCGGCGTCCAGCGGTGTAGGAGCGGCGCTTATCGGTGGCGTGCACCTGAAGATAATAAACCACAGGAGAGTGACGGTGACAGATAACACACATATACATACTGTTACACATATACACAGACAGATCAGAGCCCCCACATATATACAGACTGGGGTTAGAGCCTGCTAAGTCTGTATATATGTGGGGGCTCTGATCTGTCTGTGTATATGTGTAACAGTATGTATATGTGTGTTATCTGTCACCGTCACTCTCCTGTGGTTTATTATCTTCAGATGCACGCCACCGATCAGCGCCGCTCCTACACCGCTGGATGCCGCCGCTCCACCGATTAGCGCCGCTCCTTCACCGCTGCTCCTCCACCGATCAGCGCCGTTTCTCCACCGCTGCACGCTGCCGCTCCTCCACAGATGAACGCTGCTCCTCCACCGCTGAACGCTGCCGCTCCTCCACAGATGAACGCTGCTCCTCCACCGCTGCACGCTGCCGCTCCTCCACCGCTGCACGCTGCCGCTCCTCCACAGATGAACGCTGCTCCTCCACCGATGAACGCTGCTCCTCCACCGCTGCACGCTGCCGCTCCTCCACAGATGAACGCTGCTCCTCCACCGATGAACGCTGCTCCTCCACCGCTGCACGCTGCCGCTCCTCCACAGATGAACGCTGCTCCTCCACCGCTGCACGCTGCTCCACAGATCAGTACCGGTCCGCCACCGCTGCACGCTGCTTCTCCACCGTTCAACGCTACTCCACAGGTCAGCTCCGGTCCTCCACCGCTGCACACCGCCCCTCAACGGATCAACGCTGATCTTCAGCTGTCGGTAAGGCTGGGTCTGTTCTAGGAGGCGGAGCTGTTAGGACAGAAGCTGGTGCTGCTTGTTCCTTCAGATCCTGGCGGTAGGGGGAAAAAATACAGCCCAGCCAAAATCGTGGGCTATGGAAAAATGGCGGCTGAACCCACCCACGGCTGGGAATTGGGCAGCCCACATAGGCGTTACCATTTGAGTAGTAACAGAACTAAAGGGGTCGGGATCCGACTACTATCCCCTATGTCCATGAGGTGCTGTAAATTGAGGCTGCACTGTCGTGCTAGAACTTGGAATGTGACATGGCAGCCCCCATTGCCAGCTTTCAAAGATTATAAAAACTGAAAGACATCTTTATTTATTGCAAGATAACATTATAACTTCATGTTATCTTACAAGTAATCATTGTTTGGATTATAAAAATCCGCGACACCTTCCCTTTAAAGGTATCAAGGTACCAAAGAGGAACCAATTAGGTTCAGGATTATCATCTACATGGAGAAACGTTCAGCAGCATTTGCTTAACATGGGCTCTAGGTATAAGCGTGTGGCTGACTGTGGATATGTGCCTGCTCCGAACCTGTGTATGGGTTATTTGGTGTGGTAATCCACTAATATTAAGCTTAAGAAACCTTCACTTAAGTTAAGATCTTGTTTCAATGGTCAGTTCATAAATACTGCTATCATCAACCCGTTGGCCGTCCGTTTGGCCTTACTTGTGGTATATAAAAAACATTATGTTTTTCATAAGTCTCTGAAGTAGTTTGTGGGAATCCCCCTCCCCGCCCCTCCACCCCTGGTTTTGGATGATGTTTCTTTGGAGTTTAAGGTGTGAAGAATTATTCATTCCAGGGCCTTTCGTCGTTCTCTGCAGTATCTGGTGCACTGGCAGGGTTATGGTCCTGTGAAAAGGACTTGCATGCTAGCTTCGGTATCCATGCAGAGCGCCTGGTTAGGGCATTCCATCTCCGTCATACAAAGTGACCTGGTCCAGAGGCCTCTTATAGAGGGAGAGGGTGCTGTAACACAGTTCAGCACTAAACTCACCGAGTGTCATGGCGACTACTGAACCTGTTCACACTGCAGAGTCTGACACTTCACACTATGGTTTCCCTGGTACTTTGGAGTTGTACAGTCAGACTCAGGCATCGATCAGTCATGTGCTTATTAGTGATCGGTCTAGCAGGAGTTAATTTCTGCTAGCCTTTGGATTGCTGCTAGGGTCACAGGTTACAGGAGACCTATCACAGCTGCCTCCAACCTTTAAAAGAATGTGGGGCCTGTTTCCCCACGCCGATTATAGCTTCATTTGTGAGTGATAAAGGTCCTTGTGTTGCGGTGAATTCCTGTATGTTATTTGCTGTGTTGTGGAAATTTTCTCATTGTCTGTTTATTTCCTCTCTGATTCTTTATTGCCTCTTGAGCTATGTGTGTGCAGTGAGTTTGAGTTTTGATTTTGCTCTGTCTATTTGTGTGGGATAAACCACTCTTGGCCTGGCACTCCCCAGGGGTGGGGGAGGGGGTATTTAACAAGGCTACTCAGGAGCTTGGGTTAGGAAGGCAGCCTAAACATTGTAAACATTAGACATATTTTGGGAACAGGGACAACTAAGGCTACCCTAGCCCTTTTTGACTTTTGCCACCTTTCATGCAGGCCTATAGAAAAATTACATCTTTATTATTTCATCATCATTATTACATTGTTAGTCTATTACATCGTCTATTAAAGCTATTGAGCCTTTAGTATTCGATCATCTTACGGTGACCAATCAAAAACATCCAACTCAGCCCTGATGATGTAATCCTAATTAGTTGCATCACCTTTTATAAATGCACTCTGTATAAGGTATACAGTTTCAGGATTTCT
Organism: Anomaloglossus baeobatrachus; assembly: GCF_048569485.1. Lineage (NCBI taxonomy): Eukaryota > Metazoa > Chordata > Amphibia > Anura > Aromobatidae > Anomaloglossus > Anomaloglossus baeobatrachus. Next base: position 399,279,794 of record NC_134354.1, on the reverse strand, counting down.
TAGCTTAGTATCTTAGCATATTAATCGTTTAATAATGTTTAAGGTTGAAGGTAGACTTAAGTCCATGGAGTTCAACTCATGACCAAACCTAACATGTTGATCCAGAGGAAGGCAAAAAACCCATGCAACAGAGAGTAAGTGCCATATTAGGGGGGACAATTCCTTCCCGCTTCCACATACGGCTAGTTTCTTGGATCAACGCCCCATCACCGAATCAAGTGCACATAAGCAGTAATATATTTTTCAAGAAAGGCATCCAGGCCTCTCTTAAATTTTAGTAGTGAATCAACCATTACAACATCATGTGGAAGAGTTTCATAGTCTCACTGCTCTTACAGTAAAGAATCTGTGTCTGTGATTATGATTAAACCTCCTTTCCTCTAACCGTAGTGGATGGCCCCTTGTCCTTGTTGCAGGCCTAGGTGAAAAAAAATGATTAGAAAGATCTATGTACATTGTAATGAGATCGCCCCTAAACCTTTGTTTTTCCAAACTGAATAACCCCAAGTTTAATCCCTGTCTTGGTACTGCATTCTACCCATTTCTTTAATATCCTTGGTTGCTCTTCTCTAAACCCGCTCTAGTTCAGCTATGTTCTTCTTATATTCCTAAGACAAAAATTGTACAGAGTATTCTAAGTGTGGTCGCACTAGTGATTATGTATAGGGGTAAAACCATGTTCTTCTCATTAGCATCTATGCTTCTATTCATGCATCCCATTATTTTATAGCCTTGGCAGCAGCTGCCTGACACTAGTCAGTAAAGTTGAGTTTGCCGTACACTCAAGTCTTTTTCAGTGACAGTTTAAACAGTGTATTATAATTGAGTACATAGTTATAGATTTTTACTTCCTCTGGCCATGTGCATGACCTTACATTTATCCACATTAAACTTCAATTGCCATTTCTCAAAACAATTCTTCAGCCTACACAAATCCCTCTGTAATATTAAATTATCCTCCTCTGTAGTAATTAACTTGCATAGTTTAGTATCATCTGCAAATACTGAAATTCTACTCTTAATGTACCCTACAAGGTAATCAATAAATATGTTAACAAGAAGAGGGCCCACCACTGATCCCTGTGGTACCCCACTGTTAACTGTGACCCAGTCCGAGTGTGTTCCATTAATAACCACCCTTTGTTTTCTATCACTGAGCCAATTATTAACCCAGTTACACATATTTTCCCCTATTCCCATTAATCTCATTTTATGTATAAACCTTTTGTGTAGCACTGTATCAAACGCCTTTGAAAAATCCATAGAGACATCATGCACTGCATTTCCCTGGTCCAATCTGGAACTTAACTCCTCACAGAAGCTGATCAAATTAGTTTGACAGGACCGATCCCTCAACTTATGTTGAAACTGGGTCAGAAGGTTATTCTTCTAGTGATACTTCAAGATGACATCTCTTAGGAAACCCTCAAGGATTTTACCCATAGTAGAGTTTAAACTTACCGGCCAATAATTTCCAGGCTCAGATTTTGTCCCCGTTTTGAATATTGGCACCACATTTGCTATGTGTGTGTCACTTATGCGGTACTGGTCCTGTTATTATGGAATTTGTGAAGATTAAAAATAGTGGTGTGTTTAACACCGTACTTAATTCCTGCAGTACTCGTGAGTGTTTGCCATGCAAGCCTGGGGATTTATCTACCGTATTTTTCGCTTTATAAGACGCACTTTTGTTCCCCCAAATTTTGGGGGAAAGTAGGGGGTGCGTCTTATAAACCGAATATATGGATTATATACTGCAGGGTCCGGGGGAGGTGGGGGCCGCTCTGGAGCGGTGCTGGGGGGGGGAGTGGTGGAGGCTGGTGAAGCTGAGGGAGGGAATCTTTGATCTCCTGCTCCCGCTCATATAATATGCAAAGCCTCTGTCCATAGCTGTGGTGCTGAAACCGCACCGTGGCGATGGGCTGGGGGAGCGGCGCATATTATACCTGCCTGCGCCCCTTTGATCGCACATGCACCCCTGTGTTAGCTATATGGCCCCCATGGTGCTGCCCATAGTAAAATAAAAAACTCTTTACTTATCCCTCCAGCGTGTCTCCCTCCTGGTGCTGTGATCAGGCACGCAGAGATTTCACTACCGACAAAGCGGTAGCGAAACGCGTCGAGGTGCAGGGTGGTGTGTCTGCATGGGGTCTGTGGTGACACCAGGGTAGGTTATTATACCTGGATTTGGTCCTGGGTGATATCGCACCCCTCCATGTGTGACAGGCTTTGGCATTTCAGCGGTCTGTCAGCAGGTTATCTAACTGGTTAATATGTCTTGCACTGGTCATCTGAATTGTGATACTCACCACTAATACAGGTGTATTTTACATCTGATGTTTATGTACATCATTCTGGTCGATCATTGATGTGTTATATTTATAACTGATCTCTCATATGACTGATATGCTTACATGTTGACATGGTGATTTCAATTTTATTCATGGAGGGTTGTGATGACTATTTTTGATATATTACGGTTTCCCTCAGACGCTGTTTGTTCAGACACCCCCCCTGCAGTTTTGCAGTATTATATGTGCACGTCTCTGTACCTTATTCTGCCCATTTTTGTATCCTTGTAATATCATGTTAAAATTGTGGATGAAATAAAGTATATATTTATTAGAAAACCGATATAGTTTAACTGCTGTTGAGGTGCCTGAATTATGACCAACAGTTGTGGCTCCTCTGTGGAGACTTTTAAAAGGTGGTTGAACTGTTACTTGGTCTCCAGGGTGGATACACAAAGTGCTGCTACTTTCTGTGAGTGGGATAGTTGTGCAACAGAATATCACTGTAATAAATGAGACTGGCCTCTCTGACATCCACTTCAGCCAGGGAGTAAAATATCCTACATACAGCACATTTGGTGACTCACATAAGATTTTGTTGCCACCATTGCATATAAGGTTGGGCCTTATGAACTTTGTAAAGGCAATGGATAAAAATGCAATACTATTGAAGTACTGTATCTCATTGATAAATTTCCAAGCTGGAGAGAAGCAAAGGTAAAGAGTCTTTATTAGACCTCAGACCTGTAAGCTTCTTTTAGATTTGAGGTCTCAAACACGCGGCCCGCGTGCCGCATGTGGCCCCTGAGGCTGCTTGTTGCGGTCCGAGTGCCCGCAGACCCCGTGACTATCGCTTTACTATGCAGGGGGCCCGCGCCGGCGGCTTTACTACAGTTGATGCATTTGCGGCACAGTGCGGGCTAGGAGCTCTCTGCACTACACCAATCAGGACTGGAACAATCGCGGTCGCAGGGGTCGCCACACAGGAGTCACAGGAGGCAGCAGCAGCCCTGGAGCTCACACATGTCCCGGCTACTTAAGCAATTGCTTATTCCCTGCTCTCTCCGCCCATAATCCTGCCCACCTCTTTCCACTGAAGCCGAGGCTGAGAGGTGGGTGGGATTATGGTCACAGTGATCACCCGGTCGCTGGCTTTGAGCATCTGCTGGGTGATGGATATCCCACTGGGCCCCTGACAGTCTCTCCTCCAGCATACAGCACATATGCTGCATGTTCCATCCATCAGAAGAGGGGGGAAATGCTGAGCACAGCCATTCCCGCATTCACTGCTCTGAAGCCTCGCAGGAGTAATCCCTGCCTACCGGGAGTAAGCCCCGCCCACCGGCACAGAGCTGCTGTGGAGTCTCAAGCGGGCTTTAAAAGCTACGATATATCTAACGAGATGTCGGCGGGGTCACGTCGTGACACACATCCGGCCTCATTAGTGATATCGTAGCGTGTGACAGCTATGAACAAGCAGAAATACTCACCTTCTCGTTAATCGCTGACACGTCGCTCATTTTCTAAAAATTGAATGTCCTGTTGTTCATCGTACCCAGGGCAGCACACGTCGCTCCGTGTGACACCCCGGGAACGATGAACTGCAGCTTACCTGCGACCGCCGGCAATGCTGAAGGAAGGAGGTGGGCGGGATGTTTACATCCCACTCATCTCCACCCCTCCGCTTCTATTGGGTGGCCACTGTGTGACGTCGCTGTGACGCCGAACGTCCCTCCCCCTTAAGGAAGTGGATGTTCGCCGCCCACAGCGAGGTCGTTTGGAATGTAAGTACGTGTGATGGGGGGTTACATCATTGTGCGACACGGGCAAGAAATTGCCCGTGCCGCACAAACGATGGGGGCGGGTGCGATCGCAAATGCGATCGCACAATACATTGTAACGTGTAAAGCAGGCTTTAGGCCTGTGCAGGGAGTACTGCAGAAATATGAGAGACTTCTGAGTGTGTATTCCTCTCTTCTGCACTGCCATTGCTCTGTAGTCAGCAGTAGCAGAGGCTCCAGAGGAACACAACGCGACCTGAAGTGAGTACTGGAGCTCCCTGAATGATGACTCCAGCCCCACTGCCCTCTTCTATTCTCCTATTTGCCTCTCACAGCTGCACTCTTCTGCCCCCCCTCCCTGCATTATCCTGCCCTTCTCCCCCACAGCTGCACTATCCTGCCCACCTCCTCCACAGCTACACTCTCCTGCCCCCTCCCCCACAGCTGCACTTTCCTGCCCCTCCCCCACAGCTGCACTCTCCTGACTCCTCCCCCACAGCCGCACTCTCCTGACCCCTCCCCCACAGCCGCACTCTCCTGACCCCTCCCCCACAGCCGCACTCTCCTGACCCCTCCCCCACAGCCCTGTAACTGATGATATGCCTCACCGCTGTCCTGTGATGGTGGCCCACCCTCCTCATCTTCATGGTTTGCTGTCAGACATCCAACTTTCTTCTTTCTTTGTATATACAGTGTGTACAAAATGCTCACATATACAGTATATAAAGAGAAATCTAGTGTATATGGCTGCATTTGGGTGAATGTGTACATGTCTGGCATTTTTAAAATTCAGATACTAAAAAAGCAGAATTAATACTAAAAGGGCCAAAAAACCCTTAAAAATACCAAAACTTGTGTACCATTAAAAAATCTACCATTTTTAGATGCAACATGAATAAATCTTTAATGTTATTTATAGCACAAATATAATGTACAGAAAAAAAAAAGATGGATAAGGCTATATAACAGGATGGGGGACAAAGATACAAGCATGGGATGGGAAAGCTGTGTGCTGAGGGAAAGAGGCTTTCCCATGCTTCGCTATACATTTTTCCCTCAGCACCCAGCTTTCCCATGCTCTAATATCCCTCAGAACCCAGATTTCATATATTCTGATATCTATCTTGTCCTCAGCGCCCAGCTGATGCTGAGTGCTGGGTTACCCATCCATGCTCTGCTATACATCTTTCTCTTAGCAGTCAACACTCCCATGTTTTGCTATACATCTTTCCCTCACCACCCAGCTTTCCCATGCTCTGATATCAAGGGCAAGCTGGGTGCTGAGGGGAAGTTGTATAGCAGAGCATTGGAAACCTGGGTGCTGAGGACAAGGTGGATATCAGAACATGGCTGGGTACTGAGGGGAAAAAGGGATATCTGAGCATGGGAAAGCTGGGTGCTGAGGGAAAGAGCGTGTCAGCATAATCATCCTATATCCCAAAAGAGGGGCCCCCGATCGTAATTTTGCACCGGGGCCCATCGAGCGCTAGTTACGCCACTGATACCAATGTCAAGCAGGTAACATCGCTGTATGAAGTCACCTGCTTGCCTGTGAATGGTAGAGAGCAGAGAGCTCCTAAGTGCGTGCTGTGCCGCAAATGAATAAAGTGTAGTAAAGCCCTGCCAGTGCCAACCCCTGCATAGTAACACGATCATCACGGGGTCTATGGGTCTGCAGGCCACAACAAGCAGTTAGGAGAAAACAGGGAATGGAGGCAAGGTGAGAATAATATTTTTTTTTGTGTATGTCAAGAACGGCATAATAGGGAACTAGGATGAGGACTGGAGACATTATTACTTGAGCACAATGCTGCAAGGAATGGCACAATGCTACAAAGATGGGCACAATGCTAGAAGGATGGGCACAATGTTACAAGGATGGGCACAATGCTACAAGGATGGGCACAATGCTACAGGATGGGCACAATGCTACTGGGCACATTACTACTGGACACAAAGATGGGCACATTACTACAAGGCACAAGGATGGGCACATTATTACTGGGCACAAGGATGGGTACATTACTACTAGGCACAAGGATGGGCACATTACTACTGGGCACAAGAAAGAGATAAAATAATTTTTTACCATAAAAAATGCTTTTTTACATATAAACGTAACAAAAAAGTGCAGGTTTGTTTTAATAAACAAGCAAAAAATGTTCACAAAAAGTGATCATAAAGTGTATAGAAGAAAATACATGGAATCACTAAAATGTCACTTGCCCCTGCAAAGAATGCGGCAACCCAAATAATTTTTTTTCTATGTGCGGCCCATACACCCAGCCGAGTTTTAAACCCCTGTTCTAGATGAAGTGTTTCTCTGTTTGTTGCAGGTCAAGGAACAGGCTGCATGACAGCATTCACAGTAGTGGTAAATCATTTTTGGGCAAACTCAAGAGGAGATAACTATGAAAAATTGGGGGAAAAACTCAAAACATAAGGCTCTTGGGTGTAACATGACCTTAAAGATTAATTTCTTTCATTTGCATCTAGACTTTTTTCCACCAAACTGCGGAGCAGTTAGCATCGAGCACAGTGAGATATTTCACCAAGATATTGTGGCTATGGAGAAAAGGTATCAAAAGAAAATGGAATCCATCACTGCTACAGATCACGGTTGCACAATTGTAAGAGATGATCCAATGCAGGAGTACAAGAGACAAGGAACAATGAGAGTTGTCACTGAATGAGGACCAAATTTTGTAGTGCAATTTCTGTAACGGTTTAAATTCGCAATAGTGTTTTGTTTTAGTTATTTGAAATGTTGCGGAGTCTCCAATAAATAAATGTTTGAAAATTGGCACAAGAAATGTTCTGTAACTTTGTACTTGCAAAAATAATATGTTTCAAAGTACTTTCAAACTTATTTGCATTAATTATATGTATACCAATTCAAAAATTTTAAAAATAAATCCCTCAAAAGAGTATATTAAAATCTCGAATATTTTATTAATTCAATAAATTTAAAATAGATTCATAATACATAAATAAATGTGATAAACAAGGGTTGCTGGAAAAGGCAGGCCGTGGACAAAATATACCTAGCTCAAAATGGCACAGTAATACTCAGCTGATAATCTCTTCATGTTACAATTATATAATCCCTGGCTCTAGTTAGAGACAATACATAAATTCACTAATAAAACCAAAAGCACACTTGGCAAAATGTCATTAGTGTCTGTGGCCATCTAGTGGTGAAATAATATTATTGCGTCCTATCAAGGCTGCCACTGTTTGCCAAAAGGGATGCACAAATATAAATGTCGGTTATCTGAAAAGTAATGAGCTACTTACAATTAATATGGGATATCTGCCAGATTCCTGCCGCCTGAGGCAAACCATTGTTTATCACATTTATTTATGTACTAGCTGTAGTACCCGGGCGTTGCCCGGGATAGTAACTGTCTGTCTCTCTCCCAGTCTTTGTCTGTCTCTTTCCCTGTCTGTGTCTATCTCTCTGTCTGTCTCTGTATCAGTCTCTCTGTCTCTATCTGTGTCTGTCTCTATTTCTCTATCTTTCTGTCTCTCTCTTTCCCCATCTCTTTGTCTTTTTCCAGGTCTGTCTCTATCTCCAGCTGTCTCTTTCCCTGTCTCTCTCTCCCCGTCTGTCTCTCTTCCCGTCTGTCTCTTTCCCTGTCTGTCTCTTTCCCCGTTTGTCTCTTTCCCTGTTGGTCTTTTTCTGTCTCTCTCTTTTGCTGTCTGTGTCTTTCCAGGTGTGTCTCTTTCCCCATCTGTCTTTTTCCTCGTGTCTTTGTCTGTCTCTTTCCTTGTCTGGCTCTTTAACTGTCTCTCTCTGTCTGTCTCTTTCCCCATCTCTTTCCCTGTCTGTCTTTGTCTCTTTTTTCCTATCTGCCTCTGTCTCTTTCCTTTTGTGCATCTGTCTGTCTCTCAGTCTGTCTGTCTCTCCACCGATATCCTATTACCTCACACATAAGCTTCTTATACTATGAATGTCCTTTGTTCCTATAGCAACCACTCACAGCTCCTATTAATAGCCTGTAGCTCACAGCTCCATTCACTTTAATGGAGGTTTTTTGGAGAGTAACTGTAAAGCACGGGGTTAAATTTTCTTGTCAAAACATAGTCTATGACGTTCCCTGGGTCACATGTGGCGTCTGTACAAAATTTTGTGATTGTAAATGAGACGATCCGGATTCCTTTAGCGGACACACACACACACACACACACACACACACACACACACATACTCACACACACACATACTCACACACACACACACACACACACACACAGCTTTATATATTAGATTATGAATCTATGTCGTGTATGAATAAAATATTTGAGCTTTTGATATACTCTTTTGAGGGATTTATTTCCTAAATTTTTGAATTAGTAGGTTAATTGAGTTGAGCCCATGAATAATTTAAAGGTACCCTTTGATTATAAATGGTAATCATTAATTACATATATGTCTGCGCAGGGTTCCATTCTTTACACTGTAACAACACAATCGTTCATTGGTAAGGATTTCCAACAATTGGAGTTGTATAGAAGTGTCTACTTAAGGCCGGAGTTCACTTGTGTATGACTCGTGCGAGTCTCGCATCGGTATCACCCGGCACGGCCTGACACTCTCTGGAACACGAGTGTATCAGCTGACCCGCTCTTGTCAGGAGAGTGTGCGGCTGTGCCGGGTGATGACGATGCGAGACTCGCATGAGTCATACGTAAGTGGAACTCCGGCCTAACAGTCCAGTACCTGCTGTGTACCAGTGCTGCCATCTGCTGAGGAGTTACGAACGTGGAGACATTATTTTTAATCAACCCTTGTAACAGTGTTATGGGTGACATTAAAAAAAGTTCTAAGTTGATTCTTCTAGCTATGATGTTTTTACGTCAAAAACCTGGCATTTTAACAGGGGTGTGAGGACTTTATGTGTGTTAAATGTGTTGCTTACAACATGCACCCTTTTATCATATTCGTTGGGAAATGTTTAAATTTATTTTAGGAAACAAGCTGTGGATATAAGGAGCGCAATAGGGTCTAACCAGCGTATAAGATGGTGACTTTTTAATAGGAAAACCGTTCACCTGGAATGGTTGTGACTTGAGACTAACAGCCAGTATAGAGACATATAACAGCTGCAGCCGATCCCACGTGCCAAAGGCAGAAGTAAAACAAAAATCAAGATAATTGTGGCATACTCCACGCTGCTTTACAAAGAAACACTCCAAAAAATAAAAGCAATATGGATGGTTTAATCTATGCGTTTCGAAGAGATAGCCCCTCTTCTTCCTAAGGAAAATCCACCGATAAACATAGTGATACATTGATATAGGGGAAAAAAGGAACCCGTCCAACAAGCACATGATAAGTTCAAAATTCAAGGGCTCACATGTGTTCCCTACATGGCATTGCAGAGGAACCAACCTACACATTGCAAAAACAACAAAAATGTACTGATGAAAATTAAAAATAAAAACCAAATTGTAATAGAACACACTCTCATTTGTAAAAAAAGAAAACCAAAAAAATAATAAAAAAAGAGAATTTTGTTACTTACCGTAAATTCTTTTTCTTATAGTTCCGTATTGGGAGACCCAGACCATGGGTGTTTAGCTTCTGCCTCCGGAGGACACACAAAGTACTACACTTAAAAGTGTAGCTCCTCCCTCTGAGCTTATACACCCCCTGGTAGCCAGTCCTAGCCAGTTTAGTGCAAAAGCTGAAGGAGAATAGCCACCCACAAGTAGAACCGAGTAAGAACCGGAACAACCGGAGACTCTGTCCACGACAACAGCCGGTGATAACACACGGAACAAGAAAATTGCCAACAGGCAACAGGGAGGGAGCTGGGTCTCCCAATACGGAACTATAAGAAAAAGAATTTACGGTAAGTAACAAAATTCTCTTTTTCTTTATTGTTCCTTTGGGAGACCCAGACCATGGGACGTTCCAAAGCTGTCCCTGGGTGGGAATAAACAGAAAAAACTAAGAAGTAGGCGGAGCCTAACTTCACAAGTGGGCGACAGCCGCCTGAAGGATGCGTCTGCCCAAGCTCGCATCTGCCGAATCATGAGCATGCACTTGGTAGTGCTTCGAAAAGGTATGCAGGCTAGTCCAAGTGGCAGCCTGACAGACTTGTTGAGCCGTAGCCTGGTGCCTAAAAGCCCAAGAGGCACCGACAGCTCTGGTCGAGTGTGCTTTGATCCCCGGCGGGGGAGGCACCTGAGTACTCTGGTAGGCGTCCGAAATGGTCGATCTAATCCAACGGGCCAAGGTCGGCTTAGAAGCAGAGAGACCCTTGCGCCGCCCTGTGGTTAGCACAAAAAGAGAGGTGCACCGCCTAAGCGCAGCGGTGCGAGACACATAGATCCGGAGAGCACGCACCAGATCTAGAGTATGCAGTGCTTTCTCAAAGCGATGAACAGGGGCCGGACAGAAGGAAGGCAAGGAAATATCCTGGTTAAGGTGGAAGGGAGAGACCACCTTAGGAAGAAAGTCCGGGGTCGGACGGAGAACTACCTTGTCTTGGTGAAAAACCAAAAAAGGTGACTCCGAGGAGAGCGCAGCCAAATCAGAGACTCTCCTGAGAGAAGTTATGGCAACTAGAAAGGCCACCTTTTGAGAAAGACGATACAAAGAAACCTCTCTAAGGGGCTCGAAAGGGGGTTTCTGCAATACCGTGAGGACCAAGTTAAGGTCCCAGGGATCCAAGGGCCGCCGATAAGGCGGAATGATGTGAGACGCACCTTGCATGAAGGTGCGGACCTGAGCCAGCCGGGCGAGACGCCGCTGGAACAGCACTGATAGAGCTGAGACTTGTCCCTTGAGAGAGTTGAGGGACAGTCCTAGCTGCAGACCGGACTGTAAAAAAGACAGAAGGGTCGGCAACGAGAATGGCCAAGGAGAATGGCCGGAAGAGTGACACCAGGACAGGAAAATTTTCCAAGTCCTGTGATAGATCTTCACGGAGGAAGACTTACGGGCCCGAGTCATAGTGGAGATGACTTCAGGAGGAATACCAGAAGCCGTCAAAATCCAGGACTCAAGAGCCATGCCGTCAATTTGAGTGCCGTAGAATTCGGGCGGAAAAACGGACCTTGCGAGAGTAGGTCTGGATGGTCCGGAAGATGCCACGGCATCTCCACGGACAGTTGGAGCAGGTCCGGATACCAAGCTCGCCTGGGCCAGTCCGGTGCAATGAGGATGACTCGACGGCCCTCCATTCTGATCTTGCGCAGGACTCTGGGCAAGAGAGCTAGAGGGGGAAACACGTAGGACAGACGAAACTGGGACCAGTCTTGAACCAGAGCGTCCGCGGCGAAGGCCTGAGGATCGTGGGAGCGAGCCACGTAAACCGGAACCTTGTTGTTGTGACGGGATGCCATTAGGTCCACGTCCGGAGTGCCCCACTTGCGGCAGATTGACTGAAACACTGCCGGGTGCAGGGACCACTCGCCACCGTCCACGGATTGACGGCTGAGATAATCTGCCTCCCAGTTTTCTACGCCAGGGATGTGGACTGCGGATATGGTGGACTTGGAGTCCTCCGCCCATTGAAGAATGCATTGGACCTCCAACATTGCCAGGTGGCTGCGTGTCCCGCCTTGGTGATTGATGTAGGCAACCGCTGTCGCGTTGTCTGACTGGACTCGAATGTGCCTGCCCGAAAACAGGTGGTGAAAGGCTAGGAGAGCTAGAAGCACAGCTCTGGTTTCCAGCACATTGATTGAAAGGGCTGACTCGGACGGAGTCCAAGTGCCCTGTGCTCTGTGGTGGAGATGTACCGCTCCCCAGCCGGATAGGCTGGCATCCGTGGTGAGAATCACCCAGGACGGAGTCAGGAAGGAGCGCCCTTGGGACAGGGAGAGGGGTCGAAGCCACCACTGAAGAGAGCTCCTGGTCCGTGGCGACAGAGCCACTAACCTCTGTAAGGAGGAAGGCCGCTTGTCCCAACAGCGGAGAATGTCCAGCTGCAGAGGACGCAGATGGAACTGGGCAAAGGGAACCGCCTCCATGGAGGCCACCATTTGACCCAGCACCTGCATCAGGCGCCTGAGGGTATAACGGCGGGGCCTCAGGAGAGAGCGCACCGCTAGTCGGAGAGACTGCTGTTTGATTAAGGGCAACTTCACAAGTGCCGGGAAAGTCTCGAACTGCATCCCTAGGTACGTGAGACTCTGGGTCGGAGTCAGAGTGGATTTGGGAAGATTGACAATCCACCCGAATTGGGCTAGGGTGGCGAGAGTGAGCGAAACACTCCGCTGACAGTCTGCACTGGATGTACCCTTGACCAGAAGGTCGTCCAGATAAGGAAGCACTGCTAACCCCTGGAGGTGCAGGACCGCAATCACTGCCGCCATGACCTTGGTGAATACCCGAGGGGCCGTGGCTAACCCGAAGGGGAGAGCCACGAATTGGAAATGATCCTCTATCGCAAAACGTAACCAACGCTGATGTGACACTGCGATTGGCACATGTAGATAGGCATCTCTGATGTCGATGGACGCCAGGAACTCCCCTTGGGTCATAGAGGCAATGACTGATCGCAGAGACTCCATGCGAAAATGCCGCACCCGGACATGCTTGTTGAGAAGCTTGAGATCCAGGATGGGCCGGAAGGTACCGTCCTTTTTTGGAACTAGGAAGAGATTTGAGTAAAAACCTCTGAACCGTTCTTGAGCGGGAACTGGGACAATCACTCCGTTTGCCTGCAAGGACGCCACGGCCTGCGAGAAGGCGGCGGCCTTGGAGCAGGGGGGAGTTGAGAGAAAAAAATCTGTTTGGAGGACTGGAAGAGAATTCTATCCTGTAGCCGTGAGATATGATGTCTCTCACCCACTGATCGGAGACTTGCTTTAACCAAGCGTCGCCAAAGTGGGAGAGCCTGCCACCGACTAAGGACGTGGCTGGAGCGGGCCGAGACTCATGAGAAAGCTGCCTTAGTGGCAGAACCTCCTGCGGTCTTCTGCGGACGCGCTTTTGGGCGCCAGTTGGATTTCTGATCCTTGGCTGAGTTAGCGGACGAGGCGGAAGGCTTAGAGGATGACCAGTTGGAGGAACGAAAGGAACAAAACCTCGATTGATTCCTACCCTGGGCGGGTTTCCTGGTCTTGGTTTGTGGCATGGAAGTACTCTTCCCGCCAGTAGCTTCTTTAATGATTTCATCCAGCTGTTCACCAAACAGCCGTGAACCAGCAAAAGGGAGCCCAGCAAGAAACTTCTTGGAAGAAGCATCTGCCTTCCACTCTCGAAGCCACAAAATCCTGCGGATAACAAGAGAATTAGCTGAAGCCACCGCATTGCGGTGAGCAGCCTCTAGCATGGCAGACATGGCATAAGATGAAAAAACTGAAGCCTGAGCAGTTAAGGTAACCATCTCAGGCATAGATTCCTTGGTGAGGGAATGCATCTCCTCTAGAGAAGCAGAAATGGCATTGAGAGCCCACACTGCTGCAAAAGTCGGGGAAAACGCGGCCCCCGCAGCTTCATACACAGATTTGGCCAGAAGGTCAATCTGACGGTCAGTGGAATCCTTAAGTGAGGTGCCGTCAGCCACCGACACAACGGTCCGGGCTGATAGCCTAGACACCGGAGGGTCTACCTTTGGGGAGTGAGACCACTCCTTGACCACCTCAGATGGAAATGGAAACCGGTCATCAGAACCACGCTTTGGAAAGCGTTTGTCAGGGCAGGCCCTGGGTTTGGTCACAGCGGTCTGAAAACTGGAGTGGTTAAAGAACACACTCTTCACTCTCTTAGGCGAGGTAAACTGATGTTTTTCTGCCAAAGAGAGTTGCTCCTCTGACACTGGCAGATTGAGATCCAGCACAGAATTAATAGAAGCAATCAAATCACTAAGATCTGAGTCTCCCTCAGAGAAATTGATGGGATACATAGCCTCTGAGCCCCCAGTGAGGGCATCCTCCTCATCTTGAGAGTCAGCTCTTGAGACAAAGCCGTGGGATGGGGAGGGGGGGGGGAAACCCTGCGCCTTCTCTTAGAAGGACGGGGTCTGGGATCAGATGATGAATCCTCCGTGAGCTCCGATGGACGGAGGTCAGAGGATAGGAGTCCTCTGTCAAGAGTATTAGAGGCACCCTGTGAGGGAGGCTGATGCATATTCATCAAAGTCCTGGACAAAAGTCCCATGGACTCAGCAAATGACTGGGATATGGACCTAGAAAAGGACTCTACCCAGGCCGGGGGTTCAGTCACAGGTGCAGCAGCAGCCTGAGAGACCACTGGGGGTGAGACTCCAGGCTGTGGCACCGCCAAGTTAGAGCAACCATCACAGTGTGGATAAATGCTCGGCTCAGGCAGCAGGAGCTTACATGCAGTGTATGCAGAATAAAGCTTTGGAGCCTTGCTCCTTGTGTGAGACATGCTGCTGTAGTGGGGGCTTTGCAGAGAATGAACCCCAGGGAGAATATACAGAGGTCCACAACCGGAGACCGGCTGTGGCTTACCAGACCGCTGAGCGCGGTGTTGTGTGCCCTTCAGATCCCGAAGCCCGGTCTCCCAGTGCGCAGCACCTCAGCAGAGATGCAGAATGCAGGATGTCCCAGAGCAGAGTGAACTCTGCCTGAGAAATGGCCACCGGAGCGAAGAGAGGGGGCGGGACTAGGGGCGTTCCTATAAAAGAGCGGGAACTGGAGGACTATAGAGACCTGCAGGGAAGGAGGGACGCCCCAGCAGTGGGGAGTGTCCCTCCCCTGTGTAGAACGGCCGCCGGGAGGAGCCGAACCTGTCCCTCTGCATGAGTGACATGTGAGGGCAGGAAAATGAAACTAGGCCTCCGGCGAAGCTGGGGCCTAAATTTAAGCGGCGAGGCCGACAAGCAGGCACCATCGGCGCGGTTCTCAGGCAAAAGCTAGAGAACCCGCCAGAAAAGTTAAAACAATCACATACAGCATACTCTCCCCTTACAATAAAGAACCGGGACCCCCAACATAAACGTCTCAGGTACTTAGCTGCTGAGACACAGGGCCATGTCCCTGTGGATGAGTGCTCCAGTCCAACAGAATCCTCAAGGGGCTGTGGATGGAGACCGGACTCCTGCCAGGCATGGAGACCGTGCTGGCTCCCACTTCAAGCCAGAGCCCAGAAGGGATGAAGGAGCACGGCATGTAAGGCTGCAGCCTTGTAAATCAACCTTAACAACGCCGCCGACACAGTGGGGTGAGAAGGGACATGCCGGGAGTCCAGACATGGACCCGCTTTTCTTCAAACTCTTTCCAAAAGTCAAACAAATCAGATGAGAATGCATGTGTGGATGTATGCCTCCTGACACAAAGCGATAAACTGGCTAGGACTGGCTACCAGGGGGTGTATAAGCTCAGAGGGAGGAGCTACACTTTTAAGTGTAGTACTTTGTGTGTCCTCCGGAGGCAGAAGCTAAACACCCATGGTCTGGGTCTCCCAAAGGAATGATAAAGAAATAATAACTCACCCAATAAATGCGGTGAGTTTTAAAGCAAAATGTGCTCTGCAGTCTATAGAAAACTTACAGACATCACTGCAGACATCAGATATAGCCCTGCTGTGGTGAAATAAAGAAAAATGCTAATATTATAGAAAATCTTAAATTACTTACCGGTAATGATTTTTTCCAGAAGCCATGACAGCGCCACCAGAGAGAGATCGGTCTGCCCATCTTAGGACAGGAAACCCACTGAAATAAAAAGGGCGGCTCCTCTCTCCCACATCAGTTTGGTTACAGAGCACAGAGAGGAATACCAGAAAACATGGTAAACACAAAAATAACATACCAGCACCTCAAATTAGACCCCCGTCGAACCGTGGATACCAAGAACCCCACAGGGTGAAGAAAATTGAAAATGGTGGGAAGCAGTGGCACTGTCGTGGCTTCTGGAAAAAATCATTACCGGTAAGTAATTTAAGATTTTTCTCTTCACCACGACAGCGCCACCAGAGATTCTGAAGATAAACAACATTAGGGAGGGACCACAGCCTCTAGCACCCTTCTACCAAAGGTCAAATCCACCATGGCCGACAAATCCAAACAATAGTGATTAAAAAAGGTCATAGGAGAGGACCAGGTTGCAGCCTTACATATTAGATCCAGAGGCACATCCGCTCTCTCGGCCCAGGAGGTTGCCACTGCCCTGGTGGAATGAGCTGTAATACTTTGCAGGATAGGCCTATCCTGGGCTACATAAGCTACCTTAATAGCTTCCTTAACCCACCTAGCTGTTGTGCCTTTGAAAGCTGAGCACCCGTTCCTAGGACCCTGAAAACAAAGAAATAACACCTGGGACTTCCTCCAAGGCCTGGTGACCCCAATGTAATGGCTTAATGCCCTGCTAACATCTAATGTATGTAGCCTTTCCTCCTTGGGGTTCCTAGGTGTCGGACAGAAGGATGGTAGGAAAATTTCCTGAGAGTGATGGAAAGACCTAGCTACTTTGGTAAATAAGTAGGGTCGGTGCGAAGGAGGACCCTATCCTCAAAGAACTGAGTATAAGGGAGACTTACAGCAAGGGTCTGAAGATCACTAACTCTTCGGGCAGACGTAAGGGCGACCAGCAAAACAACCTACAGAGTAATGGACTTTATAGTAGATTGCGAAAGGGGTTCAAACGGAGGTCCTGTCAAAGAATCCAAAACTAGATTGAGATCCCAAGGAGAAAAAACTAGACCGGAAACTGGCTTGGCCCTCTGACAAGATGAGATGAACCTCTTTACCCATCGATTATCTGCCAAGTCTGAATTATTTAGTGCCGCCAATGCTGACACCTGGACCTTCAAGGTGCACACTGACAACCCCAAATCAGCACCCCTCTGGAGAAACTCTAGAATATCTCCCACCGGGGGCTCACCCACTGGACTTTTACCGGAAAAAGACAGAATTTGTTCCATACTTTTGCGTAAATCCTGGTGGTAGCCGATTTCCTACTACGCAAGAGAGTGGAAATCAAATTGGAGGAGAAACCTCGACCCTCTAACAATCACCTCTCAAATTCCAGGCCGTCAAATGAAGGCCTGAAACCTGAGAGTGAAGCAGAGGGCCCTGGGAGAGGAGATCTGGCCTCTCTGGGGGGGTTCCAAGGGTCCGATACTGACATCCTTTGGAGCCAGTAAAACCAAGGCCTCCTGGGCCACAAGGGAGCAATAAGTAGCAATTTTGCTTTGTCCTCCCGGGCCTTCTTCAAGACTGCCGGAAGAAAAATTAGAAGTGGGAAGGCATAAAGCAGACCCGATTCCCATGAAACCTGGAATGCGTCCACTGCCCAAGGTCTGTCGAGAGGGTTGAGGGAACAAAACTGTTGTTCCTTTCTGGTGGATCTGGTTGCAAAGAGCTCTACTGTCGAGCCCCCCCTAAAGACGTACTATTTGGTGGAAGAACACCACTCCCACTGCCGTACTTGATGCCTACTCAGGAAGTCGGCTGTGACATTGTCCGCACCCGAATATGAAGTGCCATAAGGGAGGAAAGGTGAACCTAAGCTAGGGGGAAAAAGAAGGGAATTTTGTTACTTACCGTAAATTCCTTTTCTTCTAGCTCTTATTGGGAGACCCAGACGATTGGGGTATAGCTACTGCCCTCTGGAGGCCACACAAAGCACTACATTAAAAGTGCAAGGCCCCTCCCCCTCTGGCTATACCCCCCCCGTGGTATCACGGGTTCTCCAGTTTTAGTGCCAAAGCAAGAAGGAGGAAGCCAATAACTGGTTTAAACAAATTAACTCCGAATAACATCGGAGAACTGAAAAACCGTTCAACATGAACAACATGTGTACCCGCAAACAACAAAAAAACATCCCGAAGGACAACAGGGCGGGTGCTGGGTCTCCCAATAAGAGCTAGAAGAAAAGGAATTTACGGTAAGTAACAAAATTCCCTTCTTCTTCAGCGCTCTATTGGGAGACCCAGACGATTGGGACGTCCAAAAGCTGTCCCTGGGTGGGTAAAGAAATACCTCATGTTAGAGCTGCAAAACAGCCCTCCCCTACGGGGGTGTCACTGCCGCCTGCAGGACTCTTCTACCTAAGCTGGCATCCGCCGAAGCATAGGTATGCACCTGATAATGCTTGGTGAAAGTGTGCGGACTGGACCAGGTAGCTGCCTGGCACACCTGTTGAGCCGAAGCCTGGTGACGTAATGCCCAGGACGCACCCACGGCTCTGGTTGAGTGGGCTTTTAGCCCTGAAGGAACCGGAAGCCCCGCAGAACGGTAGGCCTCTAGAATTGGTTCTTTGATCCATCGAGCCAGGGTGGCTTTAGAAGCCTGCAATCCCTTGCGCGGACCAGCGACAAGGACAAAAAGTGCATCGGCACGGCGCATGGGCGCCGTGCGGGAAATGTAGATTCTGAGTGCTCTCACCAGATCTAGCAAACGTAAGTCCTTTTCATACCGGTGAACCGGATGAGGACAAAAAGAAGGCAAGGATATATCCTGATTAAGATGAAAAGAGGATACGACCTTAGGGAGAAACTCCGGAATAGGACGCAGCACTACCTTGTCCTGGTGGAAGACCAGGAAGGGAGCCTTGGATGACAGCGCTGCCAGCTCAGACACTCGCCGAAGCGATGTGATCGCAACAAGAAACGCCACTTTCTGTGACAGCCGAGAAAAGGAAACTTCCTTCAGAGGCTCGAAGGGCGGCTTCTGGAGAGCAACTAGTACCCTGTTCAGATCCCATGGATCTAACGGCCGCTTGTACGGGGGCACAATATGACAGACCCCCTGCAGGAACGTGCGCACCTTAGAAAGACGTGCTAGACGCTTCTGAAAAAACACGGATAGTGCCGAAACTTGCCCTTTAAGGGAGCTGAGCGACAAGCCCTTTTCTAACCCCGATTGCAGGAAGGAAAGAAACTTGGGCAATGCAAATGGCCAGGGAGACACTCCCTGAGCAGAGCACCAGGATAAGAAAATCTTCCACGTTCTGTGGTAGATCTTAGCCGAATTCGACTTTCTAGCTTGTCTCATTGTGGCAACGACTCCTTGAGATAATCCTGCAGATGCTAGGATCCAGGACTCAATGGCCACACAGTCAGGTTCAGGGCCGCAGAATTCTGATGGAAAAACGGCCCTTGAGACAGTAAGTCTGGTCGGTCTGGCAGTGACCAGGGTCGACCGATCGTGAGATGCCACAGATCCGGATACCACGACCTCCTCGGCCAGTCTGGAGCGACGAGTATGATGCGGCTGCACTCGGATCTGATCTTGCGTAGCACTCTGGGCAAGAGCGCCAGAGGCGGAAACACGTATGGGAGCTGAAACTGCGACCAATCTTGAACCAAGGCGTCTGCCGCCAGAGCTCTTTGATCGCGCGACCTCGCCATGAATGCCGGGACCTTGTTGTTGTGCCGGGATGCCATTAGGTCGACGTCCGGCACTCCCCAGCGGCGACAGATTTCCTGAAACACGTCCGGGTGAAGGGACCATTCCCCTGCGTCCATGCCCTGGCGACTGAGGAAGTCTGCTTCCCAGTTTTCTACGCCTGGGATGTGAACCGCGGATATGGTGGATGCTCTGTCCTCCACCCACATTAGAATGCGCCGGACTTCTTGGAAGGCTTGCCGACTGCGCGTCCCTCCTTGGTGGTTGATGTATGCCACCGCTGTGGAGTTGTCCGATTGGATTCGGATCTGCTTTCCTTCCAGCCACTGTTGGAAGGCCAGTAGAGCAAGATACACTGCTCTGATCTCCAGAACATTGATCTGAAGGGTGGACTCCTGCGGAGTCCACGTCCCCTGAGCCCTGTGGTGGAGAAATACTGCTCCCCACCCTGACAGACTCGCATCTGTCGTGACTACTGCCCAGGATGGGGGCAGGAAGGATCTTCCCTGAGACAATGAGGTGGGAAGGAGCCACCATTGTAGGGAGTCCTTGGCCGTCTGGGAAAGCGAGACTTTCCTGTCCAGGGACGTTGACTTCCCGTCCCATTGGCGGAGAATGTCCCATTGAAGTGGGCGCAGATGAAACTGCGCAAAGGGAACTGCTTCCATGGCTGCCACCATCTTCCCTAGGAAATGCATGAGGCGCCGCAAGGGATGCAACTGGCCCTGCAGAAGAGATTGCACCCCTGTCTGTAGTGACCGCTGCTTGTTCAGCGGAAGCTTCACTATCGCTGCTAGAGTATGAAACTCCATGCCAAGATACGTTAGTGATTGAGTCGGTGATAGGATCGACTTTGGAAAGTTGATGATCCATCCGAAAGACTGTAGGGTCTCCAGCGTAGCATTCAGGCTGTGCTGACATGCCTCTTGAGAGGGAGCTTTGACCAATAAATCGTCTAGGTAAGGGATCACCGAGTGTCCCTGAGAGTGCAAGACTGCTACCACCGCCGCCATGACCTTGGTGAAGACCCGTGGGGCTGTCGCCAGACCAAATGGCAGAGCTACGAACTGAAAATGGTCGTCTCCTATCACAAAACGTAGAAAACGTTGATGTTCTGTAGCAATTGGCACGTGGAGATAAGCATCTTTGATGTCTATTGAGGCAAGGAAATCTCCTCTGGACATTGAGGCAATGACAGAACGCAGGGTTTCCATCCGGAACTTCCTGGCGTGCACATGTTTGTTGAGCCGTTTTAGGTCCAGAACAGGACGGAACGAGCCGTCCTTTTTTGGAACCACAAAGAGATTGGAGTAAAACCCTTGCCCTTGTTCCTGAGGAGGGACTGGGATCACCACTCCTTCCGCTCTTAGGGAGCACACCGCCTGCAGCAGAGCATCTGCTCGGTCTGGACGTGGGGAGGTTCTGAAGAACCGAGCTGGAGGACGAGAATTGAACTCGATTCTGTACCCGCGAGACAAAATGTCCGTCACCCACCGGTCTTTGACCTGTGACATCCAAATGCCGGAAAAGCGGGAGAGCCTGCCCCCGACCGGCGATGCGGAGGGAGGGGGCTGGAAGTCATGAGGTAGCCGCTTTGGAAGCGGTACCTCCATTTGCTTTCTTGGGGCGCGTGTGAGCCCGCCACGAATCTGAGTTTCTTTGCGTCCTCTGAGTCCCTTTGTACGAGGTAAATGGTGTCTTGCCCGAACCTCGAAAGGACTGAAACCTCTGCTGCCACTTTTTCTGCTGAGGTTTGGTTGTTCTGGGTTGTGGTAAAGAGGAGTCTTTACCCTTAGACTGCTTAATGATATCAGCCAATGGCTCGCCAAACAGTCTCTCTCTAGATAAAGGCAAACTGGTTAAACATTTTTTGGAACCAGCATCTGCTTTCCAGTCCTTTAACCACAAGGCTCTGCGCAAAACTACCGAATTGGCGGACGCCATTGAGGTGCGACTGGTAGATTCTAGGACCGCATTGATAGCGTAAGACGCAAACGCCGACATCTGCGTGGTAAGGTGCGCCACTTGCGGCACTGCTGGATGTATGATAGCATCCACTTTTGCTAAGCCAGCTGAAATAGCCTGGAGTGCCCATACGGCTGCGAATGCCGGAGCAAACGACGCGCCGATAGCTTCATAGACAGATTTTAACCAAAGGTCCATCTGTCTGTCATTGGCATCTTTAAGTGAAGCGCCATCCTCCACTGCAACTATGGACCTAGCTGCGAGTTTGGAAATCGGGGGGTCTACCTTTGGACACTGTGTCCAGCGCTTGACCACCTCAGGGGGGAAAGGGAAACGCGTATCTTTAGATCGTTTAGAGAAACGCCTTTCTGGGTGAGCGTCGTGCTTCTGGATTGATTCTCTGAAGTCAGCGTGATCCAACAAAGCACTCAATTTACGCTTGGGATAAAGGAAACGAAACTTCTCCTGCTCCGCAGCCGCCTCTTCTGCTGAAGGGGCTGGGGGAGAAATATCCAACAGCCTATTGATGGCTGAGATAAGATCGTTTACCATGGCATCCCCATCAGGGGTATCCAGGTTGAGAGGGGTTCCAGGAATGGATTCCTGATCACTCTCATCAGACACATCACAGGGAGACTGATTGCGCTGAGACCCTGAGCAGTGTGATGACGTCGAGGGTCTTTCCCAGCGAGCCCGCTTAGGGTGGCTGGGGCTATCATCTGAGTCATAATCCTCGGCCTGTGAAGCCGGGGACTCCCCTGTGGGCTGGATTAATTCCAAGTGAGGGGGACCTGAGGACAGAGGCCTCGCCGTGCCCAAAGACTGAGCCCCATGCATAGATTGCAAGGTTTCAAGTATTTTTGCCATAGAGACAGACATATTATCAGCAAAAACTGCAAAGTCTGTCCCTGTCACCGGGGCAGGACTTACAGGCGTCTCAGCCTGGGTCACTCTCCCTCCTGACTCCGGCTGGCGAAGCAGCATCGGGTCGGAGCATTGCACACAATGGGGGTCATCGGAGCCTGCTGGTAGATTAGCCCCACATGCAGCACACGCAGTATACACAGCCCTAGCCTTGGCAGCCTTGCGTTTTGAGGATGGCATGTTGTTGCTTCCACAGAGTGATCTGGGAGATGCAGCCAGAAGCGACCTTACAGTGCAAGAAATACAATATCTCTATATCCTACACAGTACACCAATACACCGTGAGGCACTAGAGGGACCAGCACAGAAAAAACGCTTACCGCCCGCTTAAAAAGCGGGTGTGTGGTCGCCAGATAGCCCCTAGTCCAGGTCTCCCAGAGCCTTGCGTCCTTCCTCCAGCCAGACTGCATGTAATGGCTGCCGGCATCCTGAGAGAGAAGGGGGGCGGGCCCTGGGCGTTCCTGGCTAAGAGCGGGAAGCCTGCTTCCCTCTGTGCCTAGTGTGAGGGCTGGAGCATGTAAATCAGGCTCCAGCCCTCGTCGCTGCTAGCGAACAGCGTCTCTCCCCTACCCTGAATGACAGGGTGGGGGCAGGAACGAATCGGAGCTGCCGGCGTCCTAGGCCCAAAAAGCCGGGGACTCAATTTATAACCGCCGCCGCCGTAAAAGCGCGGACGGCGGATCCCCGGCGCACCACAAGTCACAGCAGCGCCGCCCGGTCCAGAGGGGGTCGGCGCTGCGTTCCCATACACAAAAAAATCCCCCAGTAATCTGTAGGGACACTAACTCCAACGTTGCGGTCCCCGGCGCACTACAACACCCAGCCAGCCCGGAGTGTGTCTGTGCCTGCCGGGGACACAGAGTACCTGTATGATGCAGGGCCTGTCCCTGATCGTACTCCTGCTCCGAATCCATCAGGTTCTAATGGGTCTGTGGATGGAGCCCGGCGTCAGAGCTGAGAGGCCGGCAGGATCCCACTTCCACAGAGCCCTACCAGGGGATGTGGAAGGAAAACAGCATGTCAGGCTCCAGCCCTGTACCAGCAATAGGTACCTCAACCTTACAACACCATCCAGGGGTGAGAAGGGAGCATGCTGGGGACACTATATGTGTCCTCTTTTCTTCCATCCGAAATAGTCAGCAGCTACTGCTGACTAAAATCTGTGGAGCTATGCATGGAATGTCTGACCTCCTTCGCACACAAAGCTAAAACTGGAGAACCCGTGATACCACGGGGGGGGTATAGCCAGAGGGGGAGGGGCCTTGCACTTTTAATGTAGTGCTTTGTGTGGCCTCCAGAGGGCAGTAGCTATACCCCAATCGTCTGGGTCTCCCAATAGAGCGCTGAAGAAAATGGTGTTTGCTACCCCCATCAGGGAACAAGACTGTGTGCCCCCTTGGTGGTTGATATATGAGACTGCCACTCTGTTGTCTGAGAGTACCCTGACACGTATACTCACCAGATGAGGAAGAAAGGCATGTAGAGCCTTCCCAATTGCGCATAATTCCCTTGCATTCGAGGAGCATTGATTTTCTAGAGGACTCCAGGGACCCTGCACTGCCTGATCCCTCAGATGAGCCCCCCAATCCTGTGCGCTGGCGTCGGTCGTGATGATATCTGAAAGTGGAAGTGATCAGGGAACCCGAGCTGACAGATTCCGAACCTGCACCCATCAGCGGAGGGAAAGAAGAGTGCGGGAAGAAAGGGTGATGAGCCTGTCCAAGCACCCTCTCAACAATCTCTGTGCCCTCAACACCTCCCCTTGAAGTACCCGGGTATGCCACTGCGCCCAGGGAACTGCCGGGATACATGCAACCAGGGACCCCAGTAGTGACATGGCCTCTCTGAGGCTGAAAACTGGGTTTGCGATGACGAGAACACCCGTGTCCTGAGAAATGACACTTTCTCCCGAGGTAGGAGGCAGAGCTGAGTGAGAATCCAGAATGAGGCCCAAAAAACCTGTCTCGTGGAGGGCTGTAGTCTTGATTTTTTGAGATTCAAAATCCAACCTAGATTCTGCAGGATGGAGATCACTACCAGAATCTAGGACATGCAGTGTAACTCTAAAGTCCCCACTAATAAAAAATCGTCTAGGTATGGGACGATGAGGATCTCCTTTTTGTGCATGTGGGCCATCATCTCTGCTACCACTTTGGTAAAGACCCTCGAGGCCATGGCCGACCCGAAGGGAAGAGCTTTGAACTGGAAATGTCTTATCACACCCCTGATTTGAAGGGCTACTCTGAGGAACCTCTGATGGGAAGGGTGAATTGGAATGATAGTACGCGTCCCTGAGATCCAGAACCGCTATGAAACATCCCGGAAATAGTAGTTTTATGGCAGATTTCACTGACTCCATCTTGAAGTGATGATACACTATATGTTTGTTGAGGCGTCTCAAGTTGATAATTGTCCGGAATGATCGATCTGTTTTTTTACGAGAAACAGCGGAGAATAAAACCTGGAGCCCTCTTCTTCTTTGGGAACTTCTACCAGAACAGGCTTCCTGAGAAGGCCCTCTCTTTCTGCTGTAAAGAGAGCTGTTTTTCTTCCGACCTGCCGAGCGATGTAATTATTAATGACCCTCGGGGGGGTCGAATGGAAGTGCAGTTGTAACCCATCTTTAACCCCTTCACGACCATGGACGGAAAGATCCGTCATGGTGCCCTGGGCCTTAACGACCAAGGACGGATCTTTCCGTCATGGCGGAATCGCGGCACCGGAGCCTCCGGTGACTGCAATCGGCTAACACAAACTGCAGATTGGGGGAGGAGGGGACCTGTTCCTGACCTCAGGAGGGATGGTGCCTCCTCCACGGACCTACGGAGGCTGTGATTGGCTGACAAACGCCGCTCAACCAATCACAGCCACTGTAATGTTCCAGCCATTTAAAGTGACTGAAACATTGAAATCCAGCCCTGACCAGTGCAGCTGTAGCACTGGCCATTGGCTGGAGCTGGGTGACCTCACTGGATCACCCTCTCCCAGCAGCTCTGATTGGAGAGATCGGCCTTGTGACCGATCTCTCCAATCACAGTGGACCTGTTGCCGGTGACCGCCCCCATCAGTTTCACTTCCCTGCAGCATGCCAGCACAGTGAGTGTACACAGTGCAATGGCAGGGCGACAAGATCCGGTCCCATGCTGTTATGTGACCGGAGCATGGGCCCCGGAAGATGCCGCGCTGCCATTGCACTGTATGAAACTGGCGAAAAGCCTCCCAATCCGCTGCCGCCACCCTCCATCTGCCACAGTGCCACCGCTCCCTCCGATCTGCTGCCCTGCCCCTCCCCCTCGTGATCGGTGCCCGTCCCCTCTCCTCCGTTATGTGCTGCGCGCTCCCTCTCCTTCTCCATCTGCCACCGCTCCCCCCGATCTGCTGCACGGCCCCTCTCCTCCGTTATGTGCTGCTCGCCCCCTCCCCTCCGTGATGTGCTGCTCGCCCCCTCCGTGATGTGCTGCTCGCCCCCTCCCCTCCGTGATGTGCTGCTCGCCCCCTCCCCTACGTGATGTGCTGCATGCTCCCCCCACCTCTCACCCCCGTGGTCGGCTACCCGCCCCCTCCCCTGTCACCCCCGTGATGTGTGCTCCCTCACCTGTCACCCCCGTGATGTGTGCTCCCTCACCTGTCACCCCCGTGATGTGTGCTCCCTCACCTGTCACCACCGTGATCTGTGCTCCCTCACCTGTCACCCCCGTGATCTGCTGTCCGCTCTCCCTCCACCTCTCACCCCCGTGATCTGCGCTCTGCTCACCTGTCTCTCCCGTGATCTGCGCTCCCTCACCTCTCACCCCCATGATCTGTGCTCCCTCACCTGTCACCCCCATGATCTGCTGTCCGCTCTCCCTCACCTCACCCCTGTGATCTGTGCTCTGCTCACCTGTCTCCTCCGTGATCTGCGCTGCGCTCCCTTCTCCCACCTCTCACCCTCCCCGATCTGCTGCCTCCTTCATCCCCTGTGATCCTGCTGCCTAGATCCATCCTGTAGGGTAACTATCCCCAATCTCACCTCCCATCCCCCCATCCTCTGCCGCTCCTGCATCCACTGCGCCCTCTCCCATCCGCCCCCACCCGATCCCAGATGCCGCCGTCTTACATTTACAGATGCTCCCTTTATATGCCGCTGCCCCCCCATCTGTCGCCGCCCCCCCCCCCAATCTGCCGCTGTTCTGATCCATCCTGTAAGTATTGTTCGTGGCTCTTTTCTAACTATCCCCAACTGCATCTCCCACTCCCTCTCCCCCCCCTCCCCCACCTGCCTGCCGCCAAGTGCTGGTCAGCTATGTGATTGGCTGATCAGGTACGTAATTGTTGCTCTAGTTTTTGCTTTTTTTGTGCACCCCAAATAAAAAAACAAAAACATACTTGAACAATTAGGTACCTGATCAGCAATCGTCCTGCAGTCGTACTCGACTTTGGACAGGACTTCTTTTTTCCATCCCACCTAGTCCCCCCCCCCTTTTTTGCAGAACATTTGTGCGTGCGCCCTATTTTTTTTCTATGCCATGGGGGTCTAGTTTCCAAAATGGGGTCACATGTGGGGGAGCTCCACTGTTTCGGCACTTCAGGGAGTCTCCAAACACAACATGGAATACGCTAATTATCCCAGACAATTTTGCGTTTGAAACGTCAAATGACGCTCCTTGCATTCTGAGCCCTGCTGTGCGCACAAACATTTGATTTCCACCACATATGACATGTCTGTGTACTCAGGAGAAATTGCACAATACATTTTATGGTGCAATTTTTCCTGATACCCTTGTGAAAAAAAAGCTACCTGGTTGAAGTAACAATTTTGTGGTAAAAAATATTTTTTTTTATTTGCACGGCTCAACTCTATTAACTTTTGTGAAGCCCCCAGAGGTTCAAAGTGCTCAATAAACATCTAGATAAATTCCATGAGGTGTCTAGTTTCCAAAATGGGGTCACATATGCAACATGGTGTGGCTAACGATTCTAGCTAATTTTCTGTTCAAAAAGTCAAATGACACTCCTTCCCTTCCGAGTCCTGCTGTGCGCCCAAACAGTGTTTTTTCGCCACATATGAGGTATCTGCGTGCTCAAAAGAAATTGCCCAACAAATATTGGGGGTTCATTTAATCTTGCTACCCTTGTGAAATGCAATATTTGAGGCTAAATTAACATTTTTGTTGCAAAAAGTAAAATGTTAATTTTTTCCTTCCACATTGCTTTAGTTACTGTGAAGCACCTGAAGGGTTAATAACCTTCTTGAATGTGGTTTTGAGTAGCCTGAGGGGTGCCGTTTTTGGAATGGTGTCGCTTTTGGGTGTTTTGTGTCATGTAGACCTCTCAAAATCACTTCAAATGTGATGTGGTCCCTAAAAAAATGTGGCTTTGTAAATTTTGTTGTAAAAATGAGAAATTGCTCATAAATTTTGAACACCTATAACTTCCTTAAATTTTTTTTCCCCCAAATTGTTCTGATGGAAAGTAGACATGTGGGAAATGTTATTTATTAATTATTTTGTGTCATATGTCTCGTTGGTTTTAGAGCATAAATATTAAAAGTTTGAAAATTACAAAATTTTCGCGAAATTTCCGTTTTTTTCACAAAGAAACGCAAAAAATATCAGCCTAAATTTACCACTAACATGAAGCCCAATATGTCACGAAAAAACAATCTCAGAATCACCGGGATCCGCTGAAGTGTTCCAGAGTTATAACCTCATAAAGTGACACTGGTCAAAATTGCAAAAAATGGCCTGGTCTTTAGGGTCAAAATAGGCTTGGGGCTGAAGGGGTTAACAATCCCAAGAATCCAATCACTGGACGAGATGTTTCACCATGCTGGGTAGAAGGAGGAGAGTCTACCTCCCACCGGGACAGGTATCACCGAGCTGGCTTCTTACAGTCCATAGGTCTTAACATGAAGCCTGATCTCTTCCTTTTGTGGTCTCTCCACCCCTCCTTGGACACGGGTTGCTTCCCCTTGGTGAATCCCTTCCTCCTGAAGGTGCGGTGCCAAAGAGATACCCCCTCACAAGGCATAGCATAGTTTCGACTTTGAATCTGCCAGGCCATCCCTTCAACCAGAGCGATCGCCTTGCTGAATTGGACAAGGCTGCTGACTTGGCCGATAAACGAAGGGTATCTGCTGATGCATCGGACAAAAAAGCAGCCGCTCCCTTGGCTCGAGGTACATTAGCGAGGATCTGATCCCGCTGGGCCTTCTCTTCAATCTGGTCTTCCAGCTGCTGTAGCCAGACCATCAGGGACCTGGCTACACAGATACCTGCAACTCCCGGCCGAAGTGCTCCCGCGGCTGTCTTCCAAGCGGAGAGAAAGCCTTTCTGTCCAGTGGCTCCTTCAAGGAAGCTAGGTCTTCAAAGGGCAGTGAAGACTGTCTCGTTGTCTTAGCCACTGCCACATCTATCTTACAGCAATGGTCCCACAAGGAAGAATCAGACTCCTGAAAGGGGTACTTTTTCTTAAAGACGGGGGGTAAGCCCTCCTATGCAGGTTTTCCCACTGGTCTGCAATTAATTTCTTGACCTTGTCATGGAGATGGAAGGAGCGCCGCCATTTATGTTCCAGACCCCTGAACATCAGATCCTCAACAGATTCTGGATCCTTCATCTCTACCAGTCCCATCGTAGCTCTGACAGCCTTTACCAGGTGATTAACTTCAGCAGTTGGGAAACATGGTCTGCCCCCCACATCATCCTCGGAAGATGAAACCGAAGAGGATGAGGAGGAACCGGACGCGGAGTCTGAAGCCTCTCCTGACTCCCGATCCTGCACTCTGGTTCTGCTTGAAGTGCTAAGAATGGTTGGCAGAGAAAACCCCTTAAGGGACTCCCTGACCTCTGCTCTTATTACCTCCTCGAGGCTAGTCGCAATGTCCGGTGCTTCCTCTGCAATAGTCTTCTGGATACAGAATTTACACAATTTCTTCTGTCAGAGGTTAGCTGGGACTTACATAAAAGACATTCCAAGTGCTTAGTTTTTTCTGACCTCTTCCTAGGTTTGTCCTAAGAATACAGGGAAGAGAGAAGGGAATTCCCTATTAATGGGAATAGAGAAACCCCAAAGAACACTTACCTACCGCTGGCCATACGGTACCGGGTCAGGCGAACGAGTGGCTCTCTTGGGACTCCTGTGGGAAGCCGATGACCTCTTGTCGGGACATCCCCCCCAGAGAGACTACCACCGCTCCCACGCTGCTGCACCTGCGTCTGCGTTTGTTTCTCAGTCAGTTCATGATTGATATTGCATATGGCATGCAATTTTTAATGATACAATTTTGAGGTAGATATGATGATTTGATTGCTTCTTATAGCATTGTTATTCTTGGAAAGTGTTGCAGTGGCTAAAACTTTCCCCCACAATTCTGGCATTCATTTTTTTTCTCTCTTTATGGCATTTATCAATCAGATTAATTTTATATTTTGAAAAACTAGACTTACAGGCGCAGCTATACAAAACAATGTTTATATTTAATTGTGAAAAAGATGTGTAACTTGAAGATTACAAGAAAAAAAACCCCCAAACACCTTTTATTTTATACGATTTGTATCTACGATCATTCGACCAATTACACTATATAAACCTGTAAAAATGTTAGTAGACGAACAAAGATTCTTGTATAAAAAAAATATTTTATTTTAACATTTTTTTTCCCTGTACTGCTGACCCTCAGACCCCAGGTTGTTTGCACATCTGTCCTGTATTTTACTTCAGGTTTCATTTTCTGGGATCTCCTTTTTGGGTATTTTTGTCTTGCCTTTTTGGTTCTTTTACCAAGGTTTTCAGTTTTTCATCCAATACATCAGCAGTCTTTTTTTTTTTTGCATTTCTATATCAAAGCATTTTGTGTAAAGACTCTGATGAATTTCATTTAGTATAGCATCACTTCTTTGATAAGTGATTGTAAACTATATTATCTCCATCTAGACGTTCTCTACCTCAGATGAAGTTATTTTTTTCTAGCATGTGTTCATGCAGACTCCTTTGAATTGCTATCTGATGTCTTTTTGACAAATTTGTGAAATCATTTGCCATCTTGTGGACACTTGTTGAATGAATGTTCTGCTCTTCCCAGTAGTGAACCATTAGCATTGATACAGTGACTGCTTATGAAATAAGTATTATGGGGGGGAAAAAATGCCCATTATGCAACAGTTTTGGTCTATTGTGAGTGACCTTTTCTTCTACTTTATTATTAAAAATGTTGAAATATTTTTTTTTTAATAAAAGAATCCTCTATTTGTAATTTTTATAGGTTTATCTACTGAGTAAAGCCATTAATTATTCCAGGCCTCGTCAGAATTTCTTACACTATACTATACCACAGTTTCAGTATTCTGGGGAATTACAGTTCTCTTCTGAAGCTTTGTATGTGGCTTAATGTCAAATGTGGACTAACATGGCAACTCAAGAGGCTTCAGCAACCTCACTGGCTACCATGATAAATCATCAATTCCACTGTACGTAGCATCAGGTCAACTGACAGCAGCATTTAAACGTCACCTGTCATAGCTTGAACTACCTGCTGCTGTTACTGGAAGAGGTCAGCTGGGAACAGTTATATATAGTATGGTCTCTGCTCCTAAACTCGCTAAGTACAGAAAGACACTACTTTTGACAAGCTAGTATGTCACATGGTGGGAATAGGTAATGACACTTTGTTAATTTTCCTCACTAGTTAGGCGCTGTTCACATCATGTTTGCCTCTACCATGAGGCTGAAAAGTTTACTTTTCACATTCGTACTTGACGTTTAATATCAATTTGCATTAACTCTAACTTGTATGCAGTCATTCCCTGCTATTAAACATGAAAAACAAAAATTTCATTTTCTACTGAATTTCTGTTATGCCATGGCCTGCATGCATCATTTTCATGATCTTCTCGTTATCTAAAGAAGTCATAAAGGGGTTTTCCCATAAACAAAGTTAAAGTTTATTTTAATCAATAAATCTTGAAATGCTAAATTCCATATTTGGATGTATTTAATAAGAAAAAAAAATGTTCCTGTGCTGAGATAATTTTATGTGTCCCTGCTATGTACTGTGTAATGGCTGTGTCTGACTGTACAGGGACATGGTCTGATCATACCACAAATCCTGGGTCAGGGAGGACACAAAAAGACAATACAGCACAAGATCACAGCTGATTATTTTTGTGAGGTTTCGTTCTGGTTTTTAAAAAATAAAGAATTATTTTTTTTTCACTTCCTCGCCAGCCCAGGAGAAGTGGTATGATCAGACCAAGGTACTATTCGGGAGTACTGTTCCATTTTTCATATTTTCATTCTTACATGTAGCTATTGGATTTTTCATGTCAGTATTCACACAGCAGTTTCTGCTTTTCCTATATTCCCCTTACACATAGTCACTGGTATTCATACCTTCTCTCCATATAGTGTAGATTTTTTTTTTTAGGTTTTTGCACCCAGTTCAGACTCAGAATGGTGTTCCAGACGTTATTTCTTGATTGATTTGTAGTTTTTAGTTTGTGAACCTGGCCCCACCACACCTATTGCCAGTCCACATTATACGCATATATAGCCTGGGTCTCAGCTTCCCATACACGGTAAGTTTTTTTTAACTGCATGAGAGGACACACACTAGCTAGAGACCCCAACGTAGAGAAATACTTTGGCGTAGTGTTGGGGCTCTGTTGCATTGATCAATTCAATAGCTAAATTTCTCTTTATTCATATGTTCATGGCAGTAATGCAGATTCCATTTTTCATACTTTCACTCTTACATATAGCTATTGGATTTTTCATATCAGTATTCACACAGCAGTTTCTGCTTTTCATATATTCCCCTTACATAGTCACTTGTGTGCATACCTTCTCTCCATATAGTGTAGATATTTTAGGTTTTTGCACCCAGTTCAGACTCAGAATGGTGTTCCAGACGTTAATTCTTGATTGTACAGGGACATGGTCTGATCATACCACATGGCCAGGGAGGACACAAAAAGACAATACAGCACAAGATCACAGCTGATTATTTTTGTGAGGTTTCGTTCCAGTTTTAAAAAAAAAAAAAAAAAAAAAATTTTTCTCTTCCTCTCCAGCCCAGGAGAAGTGGTATGATCAGACCAAGGTACTGTTGGTGAGATAATCCCATTAAGGACAAGGCAGCTAATATCATTATGTCATGCTTTAGAAGGAGACTTGTGCTTGAAATTGTGGTCTTATTTTTAACACTATTCGCTCAATGAAAACATTTGCAGTCCTCACAGCTTTGTATCATAAGCGCTTTAAAGACAAAGACATCGTAGATCATCAGATTGCCCCTAGAATAAACTACTTATTGGATCAATAAGCAAGTTAAAAGAAGTTCAATTGCTGGGAAGCTATACTACCAAAGAAAGTTTAGCAAGTGTCATGACTGTCTAAAAAGGATTCGGCTACAGGATCGATTCAACACAAGTGCAAAGATTGCTCAGGAATGGCACCAGGCAGGTGTCAGTGCATCTGTATGTACAGTGAGGTGAACCCTTTCTGAGTCTGCTGCCCTTCTTGCCATCAGACTAAAGCAGCCACTTCTCTCCAAAGAAAACCATTGAGGACAAACTGACATTCTACAGGGATAGGATAAATTGGACTGTATAAGACTGGGGTAGTAGTTTTCTCTGATTAAACCCTATTCAGACTGTTTGGGATATTTTGAAAAATTGTCAGGAGAAACTAAAAGTGTGCACTACCATGAAGTCGTGTCATGCCAACAGTAAAACATTCTGAGACAAGAGATGTCTGGTCGCTTTTTAGTCAAGGGACTAGGCTCACTCACAATTTAGAATGAAAACGCTGGCATGAATAAATACTGATACTGAGCAATTTGATGATGAACAATTCTTTCTTCATCAAGATGTAGCAGCATGCCATAAGGCAACAGATATAACCGAGTGGCTCAGTAAGTTAAGCAGTGATATTTTAGTTCAGGGTCAGGAAAATCCCCAAATCTTAATCCCACCAACAGTATGTAATCAATCCTCAAAAAGTAGGTGGACAAAAAAAAAAACAAAACGGTGATAACATATTCTTGCCTAATCGGGCCTTGCAGTTCTCAGTCAGGATTTGGCCCAGAAGTGGATTTCCAATATGTCAAGGTGAATTGCAGACAGTTTGAAAATTAAGGATCAACACTGTAAATATTGAGTCTTTGCATAACTTGATGTATTCAATTAAAGTTTAAAAATGTATGAAATGCTGATAATTGTAATTAACCATAGAAATAGCCAACTAAAGATCCAAATAATGAAGGAGCAAGTTTTGTGGAAAATAAAAATTGTGTCACTCTTCAAACATTATAGCTACATTCTGCAGTCACTTACCAAAAATGCAGTGTGAAAAAAAATATAAAAAATTCTGGATAAAAAGTGAAAAGTACTAAAAAGAAACCCCAAACATTTCATTTTGTTACTTTTTTGTAACTAGTTTTTGGTGTTTTCAATTGTGCCATAGTCTTATAATAGTGCAAATTAACCCCTTCAGCCCCAGGGCACTTTCCGTTTTTGCATTTTTGTTTTTTGCTCCCCTTCTTCCGAGAGCCGTAACTTTTTTGTTTTTCCGTCAATCTTGCCATATGAGGGCTTGTTTTTTTGCGGGACAAGTTGTACTTTTAAATTAAAGCATAAGTTTTACCATATGGTGTACTGGAAAACAGCAAAAAAAATTCCAAATGCGGAAAAATTGCAAAAAAAAGTGTGATGGCACAATGGTTTTTGGGATGTTTTATCAACGGTGTTCACTATATATGGTAAAACTGATGTGTGGGTATGATGCCTGAGGTCAGTGCGAGTTTGTAGACACCAAACATGTATAGGTTTACTTGTATATAAGAGGTTAAAAAAAATTTCACACGTTTAATAAAAGTGGTGCACGTTTTGCGCCATTTTCCAAAACACGTTGCGTTCTTATTTTTTGGGATCTATGGCTCAGTGACTGCTTATTTTTTGGGTCTCGAGCTGACGTTTCTAATGGTACCATTTTTGCGCAGATGCTACGTTTTGATCGCCTGTTATTGCATTTTGCGTAAAACTTGCGGCGACCAAAAAAACGTAATTTTGGCGTTTGGTAAACGGCGTAGTGGCAAAAAAAATTCCAATCCGATTAATTGATTTTATATTTTGATAGATCGGGCATTTCTAAACACGGCGATACCAAGGATGTGTATATTTTTTTTTTTTTTGACCCTTTAATTTTCAATGGGGGGAAAGAGGGATGATTTGAACTTTTAGGTTTTTTTATTTTTAAAACATTTTTTTATTTTACTAGTCCCCCTAGGGGGCTATAGCAATCAGCAATCTGATCGCTCTTATCTGCTGATCACAGCTATACAGCTGTAAACAGCAGATTCAGTCACTTTGTTTCTCTCTGCTCGTAGCCAAGGGAAAACGAAAGTGAAACTTCATAGCTGCAGGCGTCATCACATGACCCTGTGCTACGATGGCAACCGATAGTCACGTGATCACGCACGTGACTTCCGGTGGGGGCAGCAAGTAAAAAAACATGGCCGCGCGCATATAGATCTTGCTGCCAGACTTTTGCAGCAAGATTTAAGGGGTTAATGGCCGCGGGTGGAAGAGATTCCACCCGCGGCTAGCAGGCACACATGTCAGCTGTTGAAAACAGCTGTGTGCCGACCGCCGCCGCCTGCCCGCGGCAGGGGGCAGGGCTTAATGGGACACGCTCCATGACTGATATATCCATCCATGGTCGTGAAGGGGTTAAAAGAATATTTTAATGTGGTAGCTTTTTTTGTTTGCCATTGAGGGTGGCTGTTTTTGTTTTTTTAATAAAAATTGCCATTATTTTGTGCAAATGTATTCTGACCCCTTAATTGATTTTATGTAATGTTTGTGCACATTTTGTAACATTTTAGTGAAACATGCGACTATAAAAATAAAAAGCTTAAAAAAAAATGTTAAATAAGAATTAAAAGCATTTTCTTTTTGCACAAAATTAAATGACCCATCTGCACCATTTTGAAAAATATCGCAAAAAAATTAAAAAAAAATTGATTAAAACCCTACACATGATTATGAATTAAACATCGAATAAATCATTTTAAACAGGATAAATGTAGATGAAGTGTCTGCTGTAAACACAAATTATGCAACTTTAGAAACGTAGTCAAGAACCCACCCCTTAAAAAAACCTTTAATAAAATAAAAGTGAAATTCCAGTGTTCCAAGTTAGCGGCTATTTAACAAAACGTATCCACAACATAGTGGGGAACAGAATGTGTTGAAAATAGCAGATTTTGAGGTAAACTGGTTTTAACGGCCTCACATACAGGAATAGAAAATCATGGCCATACTACAATATGATCACTAAGGCTAGTTTCACGCACCCGGCATTCGCCAGATTGCTGGATCCGGCACACTCCAGTACAGTGTATACAGTACAATGGCATCGCGGCAAGCTCCGGTCACATGCTGTCATGCCATTGTACAGTATTAACACTGTACTGGAGTTTTCCGGATCCAGCAATCCAGCGAAATGCCGGATGTATGAAACTAGCTTAAAGTAGAGTTGCTGTGAATTTATTCACATCTCTCTCAATCATCTCTTAGACCGTAGCACAGGAGCAGCACCCATCTTACTGGCCAGCTTCTTCGGCTTCTCTTTATTATCCGTCGTGGTGCGATGCTATTGTTCAGTGTGATATTGCACCAGACCGGCTAATCAATGGTGAAGGTGTTACGCAGAAATGGACGTCGCTACCACAGCCCAAAGTCAATAGCGATGCAATGGGACATGTGAATCAATCCACACCAACTCTATTAAATAGGTTTCCCAGGGAAATAATTGTTAGATAATTCCTGGCTAGATATGCATCCAACAGCTGGACCCCCACCCCTCCCCACAATCTAAAAGCTGTAATAGCAATTAGTCTCCTCAGAATTTATTTGTATTTACTATGTGTACTGGTACCACTCCATAAACAGAAGGTAATAGGTTCCCTTCTTAGTCTGGGAAAAAGTAAGGTTCCCATCTGCTGGATACTATCAACCATTTAACATCTAACATATCCCATTTCTTTTTGTGGAAAACACTCTACAGATTTAACAAAAATGCTTTTATATAGCAATCAAACACAGAAGCCTTCTTCTAACCTTTCATATACTTTTCATGTAATGAAAATAAACAACAGTCTGTACATTTTATTAAATCTGGAAAAAAGTATGGTATGACAATGGAAATATTAAAAGCAGAAAAAAGGGAAACATTTTACCAATCCAAATGCCAACAGTGACAGTACAGGATTGAGATAGTACAACAAAATGTTTAATGATTGCACGGACATTTCCATTTTAGCTGCAGGTGTTAACACTTCTCCCAGAACTGAATGAAATGATTAGATGCATGTAGTAAACCCCAGCCTATTTATTGGAATAATCTAACCTTCCAAATGCTTTAAATCAGAAAATAAAAACAAACTGAAAAAATACAAAACGAAAACAAAATACAATTTACACTTTGCAAATGAGACGTGTACAGAACTAGGATTGAGGAGAAACCTGCGCTTTTCTCATGGAACGCAGAGCCTTCTCTCGTAAATGCTTCTCCAAATCGTCTAGAGCTCCTTCTCCGTCACTTTCAGTCTCCTGGTGGGGGGGAAATGTATAGGATTTTTGTTTAGGGAGGTACACGCCCGGCATCAGTAGAATTTTTATTACGCTGCAGCAGAAGACAGAAAAGGAGGCAGAACAGTGATTGGTGACCAAAACTAGTCAATGGGGCCCACTATACTACCCACCACCCAATTCAATGCGTGCAGGAGAAAGGATGCTTCTATACAAACAGCCTTGGCAAACTATTTTTTAGGCAATGGATTGGGGTAGGGGGTTTCTACATTGCCAAAACAGGGTTAAACAAGAACCTTTACTCACCTTCTTGGTTTCAGTGTCCACATCCACCTCAGTGACCTCTGGAGAGGTAGTGGCAGCGGCAGCAGCAGCAGCTGCAGCTTTCTCTTTCTTATGTTTTTTGTGTTTCTTGTGCTTCTTTTCTTTTTTATGTTTCTTGTCCTTTTTCTTCTTTTTCTTTTTTCCTCCACCAGCTTCCTGATCTGATACCTACAAAGTAGAATAAAAAAAACAAACAGTATTTGGAGGTAGCATCTTAAAGAAAGTTAAATAATATACACAGTAAACTGAACACTAAGCTCCAAATAAGCTAATAAAATGATACCTGAGCAGGAGCTGGGCTTGGTGTAGTGCTCTTGGCTTTCTTAGATGGTGCTGGAGCCGGAGACCAATTGGCAGACCTGGATCGAGACCTAGCTGGTGAAACAGCTTGTATTTTTGGAGCAGGCTCAGGGGATGCTGAAACGGATCTTGATGAAGAGCCTCGTCTGGGACGTGGACTTGGAGAATCCCTGAAAAGTTGGAAACAGACACATTAATATTGAATTAAGCTGATAAAACAAAAATGCAAGTAAACTTAAGAAGATTACTTTTTCAGTTTCTTCGGTTCTGGTGTTCTGGATACTCGTCGAATAGGTCGTGTACTTGGGGAAGGTGACTGTTGCCGCCTAGGAGGAGAAGGTGTTTGTACTCTTCTGTGTGCTGGTGGGCTTTCAGAGTTACGTACAGCTCTTGGCCGTGGTGGTGAGGGTGATAAACGCTTAGGCTGCAGAGGAGACCGTGCCTCTCCCCTTCCAGGTCTGCTTGGAGAGGATACCTTTCTGTGCTTAGATGGTAAAGATGGTGACAGTCTTTTCCCTCCAGGAGATACTTTATGTTTTGGTGGAGGTGAATGCGATACTCTGTGTTTTGATGGAGGAGGGGACTGTGATATTCTACGTTTTGAAGACTGCTGAGGAAGTGGTGGTGAAGAAGTTCTTCTCTTAGGTGGTGGAG
This sequence comes from Anomaloglossus baeobatrachus, assembly GCF_048569485.1. NCBI lineage: Eukaryota > Metazoa > Chordata > Amphibia > Anura > Aromobatidae > Anomaloglossus > Anomaloglossus baeobatrachus. Next base: position 399,241,707 of record NC_134354.1, on the reverse strand, counting down.
AAGGAGAGTATCTTCTTTGAATTGGGGGAGAGTACCGTCTTTGTGCGGGGGACTGCCTCCGAGGAGAAGGTGACCTAAGTAAATAAAAAAAATTGCTTAAGTGTTAGACATACCAGGTCTTTGGACAAATCAAAAATCTTAAAGCTGGAAAATCCCTTTAAAAATGCAAGTACCACATACAATACAATAACATACTACATGACTTTTAGATGACAATCTATTTGGGTGGAAAATGTACTGTTTTCTAGCTGGATGTTTAAGAAGCATGCCCAGGAAATTATTTATTCGCTAAACCTGTCTAATACACAAGTGCAATAAAACTTGCTGTTCGCCGCCCTCTCTAGTAACAAGCACCTCTCTGGTCCTCTTTTTTCACTCGCGTGACAAATTCTAACTTGCAGGATAAGAAGGAGATGTGTGTGTGTGTGAGCGAAGTCTCTCTTTTACAATATAAGCCTATGGAGCATTGTTCTGACACTCCATAGACTTACACAATATAAAACCGACTCTGATTACACAAATCCCAGTGTGATATGAAGAGTCAGAATTTCAGCCACATGGGAAGAGGACCAGAGCGGTGCTAGAAGCAGAAGTCGGCGATCAATAATTATATTGCATTTACATTATACAACACGCATATATTACACGTTACAAGTTTAGCACATAAAACATGTTTTGGGAGTGGTTCTTTAACCCCTTTACGACCGCCGATACGCCTTTTAACGGCGGTAAATAAGGGTACTTTTTCCGATCCGCCGCTTTTTAACGGCGGTCGGAAAAAAGGGTCTAGCGGCCCCCAGAGTCAGAAAATTTCCGGGGTCTCAGCTGCCGGGGGTAGCTGAGACCCTGGAGATCATGATTCGGGCCGGTTTTTCCGGTCCCCGCTCACCTGATGACCGGTATACACCGTATACCGATCATCAAGTTATAGTAAATGACCGCGCCGGTAAAAAATGATTTATCTCCCATCTGGCATGTTCAAACATGCCAGATGGGAGATAAATCTTTTTCCCGGTTCCCTCCGGTCCCCCGGTGTCCCCAAAGTGCCCCCCCCCGACCCCCAACCCCCTCCCGAAAATCCAAGATGGCCGCGCGCACCGGCGATCACAGCAGCGCGCCGGCCGCATTTCCACTGTTCCTATGGTTTCTGTCGTATGTGCCATAACACATACGACAGAAACCTGCTCCCCAGGCCCCGCCGGGTCCCCCCCTACCCTCCCCCTGGTGTCCCCCGGTGTCCCCCGGTGTCATACATACCGGAGCGCTGATCCCCCGCGGCCCCCTCCTCCGGCTCCTTCTCTGCAGACGCCGGTCACATGTGCCGAGCAGATGACAGCTTCCTGTGTTCAGGACGCTGGCTGCTGATGCTGCTCAGCACTGTGCAGCTGTGACCCGGGGAGGGTGGGTGCAGCTTTTTGCACCCACTCTCCTCAAATGGAGGGTCTGCCCTCCTAGAAAATGGGGGATACGTTCCCTGAACGTGTCCCCCATATTCTAGAAGGTCCAGAGGCGACGTGGGACATCCAAATGGATTATTGTGGATTTTTTTTTTTTCTTTTCAATAAATTGGTCAATCAGGGAATGTTTTGGGGAGTGTTTTTTCAAATAAATTTTTTTTTGTTGTCAATTTTTTTTTTATTACTGTCAATTAGTTATGTCGGGTATCTGATAGACGCCGTGACATAACTAATTGCTGGGCTTGATGCCAGGTGACATTACACACCTGGTATCAACCCCATTCATTACCCCGTTAGCCAACGCACCAGGGCGCGGGATGAGCTGGGGCGAAGCGCCAGAATTGGCGCATCTAATGGATGCGCCACTTCTGGGGCGGCTGCGGCCTGCTATTTTTAGGCTGGGAAGAGTCCAATAACCGTGGCTCTTCCCATCCTGAGAATACCAGACCCCAGCTGTCAGCTTCACCTTGGCTGGTGATCTAATTTGGGGGGACCCCACGTTTGTTTTTTTTTTTTAATTATTTATTTATAAATAATTAAAAAAAAAAAACAGCTTGGGGAGCCCTCCAAATTGATCACCAGACAAGATGAAGCTGCCCGCTGTGGTTTGCAGGCTACAGCTGTCTGCTTTACCCTAGCTGGCTATCAAAAATAGGGGGGACCCCACGTCATTTATTTTAATTCTTTTTTTTTTTTTGGGCTAAATACAAGGCTAGGCATCCTTTAGTGTCACATGAAAGGCACTAAAGGGCGCCAGCTTAGAATATGCAGGGGGGTGGGACGTTATATATGTTTGACATCTATCCATTCATCCATTGTAGCATTTTACGCTGTGTGCCCACAATCAGGGTTTGCAACATTTTGGACGCAGAGTGTTTTCCCTGCGTCCATAACGCTGCGTTGTGCAGTAGAAGCACAGTGGCAGGATTTTTAGAAATCCCGTGCCCACTGTGTTTCTTTTCTCCGCAGCATAAATCGACCTGTGGCGCAGCTTCCCGAGCCTCAGGATGTCAATTTATGCTGCGGAGATGAGTGTTCTTTGCAGGTAGAATAGAACTAAAGTCCACAGCAGCCTGAACCCAAATCGTGGGCATGGGCAGCTGCGTTCTCCCGTGGACAACACTCACATTTCTGCAGGAGGCTGACACTGGGTACTAGACGCCGTGTCGCTGGATCATGGCCACATAGCCTAAAGGCTACTTTACACGCTGCGATATCGGTCCCGATATCGCTAGCGTGGGTACCCGCCCCCATCTGTTGTGCGACACGGGCAATCGCTGCCCATGCCGCACAACATCGCGCACATGCGTCACACATACTTACCTGCCCGGCGACGTCGCTGTGACCGGCAAACCGCCTCCTTTCTAAGGGGGCGGTCCGTGTGGCGTCACAGTGACGTCACTGAGCGGCCGCCCAATAGAAGCGGAGGGGCGGAGATGAGTGGCCGGAACATCCCGCCCACCTCCTTCCTTCCTCATAGCGGCCGGGAGGCAGGTAAGGGGAGCTTCCTCGTTCCTGCGGCGTCACACATAGCGATGTGTGCTGCCGCAGGAGCGACGAACTACATCGTTACTGCTGCAGTAACGATAATCGAGAATGGACCCCCATGTCACCGATGAGCGATTTTGCACGTTTTTGCAACGATGCAAAATCGCTCATCGGTGTCACACGCAGCAACATCGCTAATGCGGCCGGATGTGCGTCACCAATTCCGTGACCCTAACGACTCCGCATTAGCGATGTCGCAGCGTGTAAAGCCCCCTTAACAGTGAGAAATTTTTTGCTACAGCAACAGTTTTGTGAAGTACCTGTGGATTCAAAATGTTTACTATACTCCTGAATAAAATCCTTGAGGGGTCCAGTTTCCAAAATGAGGTCACTTGTGGGGGGTTTCTGATGTATAGGTGCCCAAGGGGCCCTGCTAATGTGACATGGTGCGCGCAATTTACTTCAACTTTTCCAAAATTCAAATGGTGCTCCTTCCATTCCAAGCCCTCCCATTTATCCAAACAAAGGTTTTTGGCCACATGTGTGGTATCCCTGCGCTCACAAGAAATTAGATAACAACCTGTGGGGTACACGTTTTGTTGTTGCCTCTTGAAAAAGTGAAAAATGTGTCGCTAAATCAACATTTTTGTGAAAAAAATGAAAATTTCAATATGGCAACCTAAGCTTATCAAATTCTGTGAAGTATTCGTGTATTCAAAATGCTCAATATACACCTAGATTAAAGCCTTGAGGGGTCTTATTTCCAGAATGGGGTCACTTGTGGGGGACCTCCACTGCTTAGGCACCTCAGGGGTTCTCCTAATGCAACATGGCGTCCGCTATTGATTCCAGCCAATTTTGCAGTCAAATTGCACTCCTTCTCTTCTGAGCCCTGTAGTGTGCCCAAACAGTTGATTTCCACCACATACAAGATATCAACAAACTCAGGAGAAATTGCGCAATAAATTTCATGGTGATTTTTTTCCTGTTACCCTTGTGAAAAAAAAAGCTACCTGGTTGAAGTAACAATTTTGTGGTAAAATTTTATTTTTTTATTTTCATGGCTCAACGTTATAAACTTCTGTAAAGCACCTGGGGGTTCAGGGTACTCACCAAACATCAAGATAAATTCCTTGAGGGGCCTAGTTTCCACTATGGGGTCACTTGTGGTGTTTTTTTGCTGTTTACGTACCTTAGGGGTCCTCCAAATGCGACATGGTGCCCGCAATCTTTTTCAGCCAAATTTCCTTTCCAAAATTCAAATATTGCTCCTTCCGTTCCAAGCCCTCCCATTTCTCCAAACAAAGGTTTCAGACCACAAGTGAGGTATCACCGCGCTCATAAAAAAGTGGGTAACAAACATTGGGGTCACATTTTTGGAATTACCTCTTGAAAAAGTGAAAAAATTGATGCTAAAGCAACATTTTTGAGAAAAAAATGAAAATTTTCAATGTGACAACGTAACGTTATCAAAATCTGTGAAGTACCTGTGTATCCAAAATGCTCACTATACCCCTAGATAGAAGCCTTAAGGGGTCTAGTTTCCAAAATGGTGTCACTTGTAAGGGGTTTCTGCTGTTTAGGTACCTTGGCGGACATGTAAATGCAACATGGTGCCCGCAATCTATTTCAGCCAAATTTGCTTTCCAAAATTCAAATATTGCTCCTTCTGTTCCGAGCCCTCCCATTTGTCCAAACAAAGGTTTCTGACCACATGTGGGGTATTGGCGCGTTCATAAGAAAGTGGGTAACAAGTTTTGGGGTTCATTTTGTTGTGTTATTTCTTCTAAAAGTGAATAAATTTGGGGTAGAGCAACATTTTAGGTAAAATTTTATTTTTTGCTTTTTTTCATTCCACTTTGCTTTAGTTCCTGTGAAGCACCTGAAGGGTTAATAAACTTCTTGGATGTGGTTTTGAGTACTTTGAGGCGTGCTGTTTTGAGAATGGTGTCACTTTTAGGTATTTTCTGTCACTTAGGCCTCTCAAAGTCACTTCAAATGTGATGTGGTCCCTAAAAAAATGGTTTTGTGAATTTTGTTGAAAAAATGGGAAATTGCTGATGAACTTTGACCCCTTCTAACTTCCTAACCCCAAAACATTTTGTTTCAGAAATTGCGCTAATGTAAAGTAGACATGTGGGAAATGTTATTTATTAACTGTTTTGTGTGACATAACTCTCTGGGTTAAGGGCATAAAAATTAAAAGTTTGAAAATTGCAAAATTTTCAAAATTTTCATCAAATTTCCGATTTTTTCACAAATAAAAGCAAAAAATATCGTTCTAAATTTATAACTATCATGAAGTACAATATGTCACGAAAAAACAATGTCAGAATCACCGGGATCCGTTGAAGCGTTCCAGAGTTATGACCTCATAAAGTGACACTGGTCAGAATTGCAAAAAATGGCCTGGTCATTAAGTACAAAACTGGCTTCGTCCTAAAGGGGTTAAGTCACATGATGAATAAATATTCAGACTGTCACTCACTAGTGTCCACGGGCAGCAAAATCAAGGTCAATGACTGAACACAGCATCACACACCAGATCAGGGCAGATTTTGAACACCAATGAGATCAGAAGTAATATTCTTTCAGTGCCTGCTCGTTTCAGAGGAGTGCTAGTAGAATCTGAGCTATGCTCATTAGGGCATATGAGAAACATTAACTTATTCGACTCCAAAAGAATAATTTAGTTGCTAAATGGTAACTTACCTGCGCCTCTGTGGAGAAGGAGTACGTCGTCTCCTGGGTGGGGGGGCAGGAGAAGGGCTGCGTCGTCTTCTGGGTGGGGGTGGAGATGGGCTCCTCCTTCTTCGGCTGAAAAATAGAAAGTAAAAGTGAAACGTCACTTTATATTAACTAGAAAAAAAAGAGAATTTTGTTACTTACCGTAAATTCTTTTTCTTATAGTTCTGTATTGGGAGACCCAGACCATGGGTGTTTAGCTTCTGCCTCCAGAGGACACAAAGTACTACACTTAAAAGTGTAGCTCCTCCCTCTGAGCTTATACACCCCCTGGTAGCCAGTCCTAGCCAGTTTAGTGCAAAAGCTGAAGGAGAATAGCTACCCACAAGTAGAACCGAGTAAGAACCGGAACAACCGGAGACTCTGTCCACGACAACAGCCGGTGATAACACACGGAACAAGAAATTTGCCAACAGGCAACAGGGAGGGAGCTGGGTCTCCCAATATGGAACTACAAGAAAAAGAATTTACGGTAAGTAACAAAATTCTCTTTTTCTTTATCGTTCCTTTGGGAGACCCAGACCATGGGACGTTCCAAAGCTGTCCCTGGGTGGGAATAAACAGAAAAAACTAAGAAGTAGGAGGAGCCTAACTTCACAAGTGGGCGACAGCCGCCTGAAGGATGCGTCTGCCCAAGCTCGCATATGCCGAAGCATGAGCATGCACTTGGTAGTGCTTCGAAAAGGTATCCAGGCTAGTCCAAGTGGCAGCCTGACAGACTTGTTGAGCCGTAGCCTGGTGCCTAAAAGCCCAAGAGGCACCGACAGCTCTGGTCGAGTGTGCTTTGATCCCCGGCGGGGGAGGCACCTGAGTACTCTGGTAGGCGTCCGAAATGGTCGATCTAATCCAACAGGCCAAGGTCGGCTTAGAAGCAGAGAGACCCTTGCGCCGCCCTGTGGTTAGCACAAAAAGAGAGGTGCACCGCCTAAGCGCAGCGGTGCGAGACACATAGATCCGAAGAGCACGCACCAGATCTAGAGTATGCAGCGCTTTCTCAAAGCGATGAACAGGGGCCGGACAGAAGGAAGGCAAGGAAATATCCTGGTTAAGGTGGAAGGGAGAGACCACCTTAGGAAAAAAGTCCGGGGTCGGACGGGGAACTACCTTGTCTTGGTGATAAACCAAAAAAGGTGACTCCGAGGAGAGCGCAGCCAAATCAGAGACTCTCCTGAGAAGTTATGGCAACTAGAAAGGCCACCTTTTGAGAAAAAGGATACAAAGAAACCTCCCTAAGGGGTTCGAAAGGGGGTTTCTGCAATACCGTGAGGACCAAGTTAAGGTCCCAGGGATCCAAGGGCCGCCGATAAGGCGGAATGATGTGAGACGCACCTTGCATTAAGGTGCGGACCTGAGCCAGCCGGGCGAGACGCCGCTGGAACAGCACTGATAGAGCTGAGACTTGTCCCTTGAGAGAGTTGAGGGACAGTCCTAGCTGCAGACCGGACTGTAAAAAAGACAGAAGGGTCGGCAACGAGAATGGCCAAGGAGAATGGCCGGAAGAGCGACACCAGGACAGGAAAATTTTCCAAGTCCTGTGATAGATCTTGACGGAGGAAGACTTACGGGCCCGAGTCATAGTGGAGATGACTTCAGGAGGAATACCAGAAGCCGTCAAAATCCAGGACCGAAGAGCCACGCCGTCAATTTGAGTGCCGCAGAATTCGGGCGGAAAAACGGACCTTGCGAGAGTAGGTCTGGACGGTCCGGAAGATGCCACGGCATCTCCACGGACAGTTGGAGCAGGTCCGGATACCAAGCTCGCCTGGGCCAGTCCGGTGCAATGAGGATGACTCGACGGCCCTCCATTCTGATCTTGCGCAGGACTCTGGGCAAGAGAGCTAGAGGGGGAAACGCGTAGGACAGACGAAACTGGGACCAGTCTTGAACCAGAGCGTCCGCGGCGAAGGCCTGAGGATCGTGGGAGCGAGCCACGTAAACCGGAACCTTGTTGTTGTGACGGGATGCCATAAGGTCCACGTCCGGAGTGCCCCACTTGCGGCAGATTGACTGAAACACTGCCGGGTGCAGGGACCACTCGCCACCGTCCACGGATTGACGGCTGAGATAATCTACCTCCCAGTTTTCTACGCCAGGGATGTGGACTGCGGATATGGTGGACTTGGAGTCCTCCGCCCATTGAAGAATGCGTTGGACCTCCAACATTGCCAGGCGGCTGCGTGTCCTGCCTTGGTGATTGATGTAGGCAACCGCTGTCGCGTTGTCTGACTGGACTCGAATGTGCCTGCCCGCCAACAGGTGGTGAAAGGCTAGGAGAGCTAGAAGCACAGCTCTGGTTTCCAGCACATTGATTGAAAGGGCTGACTCGGACGGAGTCCAAGTGCCCTGTGCTCTGTGGTGGAGATGTACCGCTCCCCAGCCGGATAGGCTGGCATCCGTGGTGAGAATCACCCAGGACGGAGTCAGGGAGGAGCGCCCTTGGGACAGGGAGAGGGGTCGAAGCCACCACTGAAGAGAGCTCCTGGTCCGTGGCGACAGAGCCACTAACCTCTGTAAGGAGGAAGGCCGCTTGTCCCAACAGCGGAGAATGTCCAGCTGCAGGGGGCGCAGATGGAACTGGGCAAAGGGGACAGCCTCCATTGACGCCACCATTTGACCCAGCACCTGCATCAGGCGCCTGAGGGAATAACGGCGGGGCCTCAGGAGAGAGCGCACCGCCAACCGGAGAGACTGCTGTTTGATTAAGGGCAACTTCACAAGTGCCGGCAAAGTCTCGAACTGCATCCCTAGGTACGTGAGACTCTGGGTTGGAGTCAGAGTGGATTTGGGAAGATTGACAATCCACCCGAATTGGGCTAGGGTGGCGAGAGTGAGCGAAACACTCCGCTGACAGTCTGCCCTGGATGTACCCTTGACCAGAAGGTCGTCCAGATAAGGAAGCACTGCTAACCCCTGGAGGTGCAGGACCGCAATCACTGCCGCCATGACCTTGGTGAATACCCGAGGGGCCGTGGCTAACCCGAAGGGGAGAGCCACGAATTGGAAATGATCCTCTATCGCAAAACGTAACCAACGCTGATGTGACACTGCGATTGGCACATGTAGATAGGCATCTCTGATGTCGATGGACGCAAGGAACTCCCCTTGGGTCATAGAGGCAATGACTGATCGCAGAGACTCCATGCGAAAATGCCGCACCCGGACATGCTTGTTGAGAAGCTTGAGATCCAGGATGGGCCGGAAGGTACCGTCCTTTTTTGGAACTAGGAAGAGATTTGAGTAAAAACCTCTGAACCGTTCCTGAGCGGGAACTGGGCCAATCACTCAGTTTGCCTGCAAGGACGCCACGGCCTGCGAGAACGCGGCGGCCTTGGAGCAGGGGGGAGTTGAGAGAAAAAATCTGTTTGGAGGGCTGGAAGAGAATTCTATCCTGTAGCCGTGAGATATGATGTCTCTCACCCACTGATCGGAGACTTGCTTTAACCAAGCGTCGCCAAAGTGGGAGAGCCTGCCACCGACTAAGGACGTGGCTGGAGCGGGCCGAGACTCATGAGGAAGCTGCCTTAGTGGCAGAACCTCCTGCGGTGTTCTGCGGACGCGCTTTTGGGCGCCAGTTGGATTTCTGATCCTTGGCTGAGTTAGCGGACGAGGCAGAAGGCTTAGAGGATGACCAGTTGGAGGAATGCAAGGAACGAAACCGATTGATTCCTACCCTGGGCGGGTTTCCTGGTCTTTGTTTGTGGCATGGAAGTACTCTTCCCACCAGTAGCTTCTTTAATGATTTCATCCAGCTGTTCACCAAACAGCCGTGAACCAGCAAAAGGGAGCCCAGCATGAAACTTCTTGGAAGAAGCATCTGCCTTCCACTCTCGAAGCCACAAAATCCTGCGGATAACAAGAGAATTAGCTGAAGCCACCGCAGTGCGGTGAGCAGCCTCTAGCATGGCAGACATGGCATAAGATGAAAAAACTGAAGCCTGAGCAGTTAAGGTAACCATCTCAGGCATAGATTCCTTGGTGAGGGAATGCATCTCCTCTAGAGAAGCAGAAATGGCATTGAGAGCCCACACTGCTGCAAAAGTCGGGGAAAACGCGGCCCCCGCAGCTTAATACACAGATTTGGCCAGAAGGTCAATCTGACGGTCAGTGGAATCCTTAAGTAAGGTGCCGTCAGCCACCGACACAACGGTCCGGGCTGATAGCCTAGACACCGGAGGGTCTACCTTTGGGGAGTGAGACCACTCCTTGACCACCTCAGGTGGAAATGGAAACCGGTCATCAGAACCACGCTTTGGAAAGCGTTTGTCAGGGCAGGCCCTGGGTTTGGTCACAGCGGTCTGAAAACTGGAGTGGTTAAAGAACACACTCTTCACTCTCTTAGGCGAGGTAAACTGATGTTTTTCTGCCAAAGAGAGTTGCTCCTCTGACACTGGCGGATTGAGATCCAGCACAGAATTAATAGAAGCAATCAAATCACTAAGATCTGAGTCACCCTCAGAGAAATCGATGGGATACATAGCCTCCGAGCCCCCAGTGAGGGCATCCTCCTCATCTTGAGAGTCAGCTCTTGAGACAGAGCCGTGGGATGGGGAGGGGGGGGGGGGGAACCCTGCGCCTTCTCTTAGAAGGACGGGGTCTGGGATCAGATGATGAATCCTCCGTGAGCTCCGATGGACGGAGGTCAGAGGATAGGAGTCCTCTGTCAAGAGTATTAGAGGCACTCTGTGAGGGAGGCTGATGCATATTCATCAAAGTCCTGGACAAAAGTCCCATGGACTCAGCAAATGACTGGGATATGGACCTAGAAAAGGACTCTACCCAGGCCGGGGGTTCAGTCACAGGTGCAGCAGCAGCCTGAGAGACCACTGGGGGTGAGACTCCAGGCTGTGGCACCGCCAAGTTAGAGCAACCATCACAGTGTGGATAAATGCTCGGCTCAGGCAGCAGGAGCTTACATGCAGTGCATGCAGAATAAAGCTTTGGAGCCTTGCTCCTTGTGTGAGACATGCTGCTGGAGTGGGGGCTTTGCAGAGAATGAACCCCAGGGAGAATATACAGAGGTCCACAACCGGAGACCGGCTGTGGCTTACCAGACCGCTGAGCGCGGTGTTGTGTGCCCTCCAGATCCCGAAGCCCGGTCCCCCAGTCGCAGCACCTCAGCAGAGATGCAGAATGCAGGATGTCCCAGAGCAGAGTGAACTCTGCCTGAGAAGAGGGTGTTCCTATAAAAGAGCGGGGAGGGCTATAGAGACCTGCAGGGAAGGAGGGACGCCCCAGCAGTGGGGAGTGTCCCTCCCCTGTGTAGAACGGCCGCCGGGAGGAGCCGAACCTGTCCCTCTGCATGAGTGACATGCGAGGGCAGGAAAATGAAACTAGGCCTCCGGCGAAGCCAGGGCCTAAATTTAAGCGGCGAGGCCGACAAGCAGGCACCATCGGCGCGGTTCTCAGGCAAAAGCTAGAGAACCCGCCGGAAAAGTTAAAACAATCACATACAGCATACTCTCCCCTTACAATAAAGAACCGGGACCCCCAACATAAACGTCTCGGGTACTTAGCTGCTGAGACGCAGGGCCAAGTCCCTGGGGATGAGTGCTCCGGTCCAACAGAATCCTCAAGGGGCTGTGGATAGAGACCGGACTCCTGCCAGGCATGGAGACCGTGCTGGCTCCCACTTCAAGCCAGAGCCCAGAAGGGATGGTGAAGGAGCGCGGCATGTAAGGCTGCAGCCTTGTAAATCAACCTTAACAACACCGCCGACACAGTGGGGTGAGAAGGGACATGCCGGGAGTCCAGACATGGACCCGCTTTTCTTCAAACTCTTTCCAAAAGTCAAACAAATCAGATGAGAATGCATGTGTGGATGTATGCCTCCTGACACAAAGCAATAAAATGGCTAGGACTGGCTACCAGGGGGTGTATAAGCTCAGAGGGAGGAGCTACACTTTTAAGTGTAGTACTTTGTGTGTCCTCCGGAGGCAGAAGCTAAACACCCATGGTCTGGGTCTCCCAAAGGAACGATAAAGAAAAAAATGTATTCCATTTTAAAACAAAATTTTTATATATCCTTTATATAACCATAGGGAGTGTTCAGAGCATACACTAGCCAATAACACCACTGTCTAATTTCAAAGTAGATGAAAAACGTGCCTGGAAAAGCGGGATGAGCCTTTTATTTTTTGATGAGGGAGAGTGAAGGAGGTTAGGGTGGCTTGTTTTAAGTGGAGAGGAGTGGAGGAGGGGCGAGGAAGGGGTGTTTGACATCTACCAAAGTCAATCACCACAAACTGGCGTTTCTGCTCAGCTGTAATCGGGCTGAGAGAAAAAAAAAAAAAATTAATAAAAAAAAATCTCAGCATGCTGGACATTAGCTGAGTAAAATGGCCAAGACTTACAAACGCAAGTCAGTGGGTGAAGAGGAAAAAAAATGAAAAAATAAATCAGATGGCACACGGACCAGCTGTATGATGTCCTATTTTAGGCACACACAAAAGAAAAAAAATTAAATATAAAAGATAAAGATAGAATGATATCCAGCAGATATAATTTCACAACCCCACTACATATTATAAACTTGCACCCTTTAGTGTCTTTCACGTAACACTAAGGAGTGTTTTTGCTTGATTTACTTAAAAATCAAAAACAAACAAACAAACCATGGAGTACCCCCTATTTTGTTAACCAGCAGAGGTAAATCAAACAGCGGTGGACTGATATTACTAGGCTGAGAAGGTACATAGTTATTGGTCCCTTCCCAGTCTAAAAATACCACCTAGCAGCTGCCCCAGAAGTGGCGCTTCACATGAGATGCTCCAGTTCTGGCACTTAACCTTGGTTGTCCCCGATTGCCCCGATACATGGGCGATTGGGGTATTAGTTTTTGAGGTTGAGGTCGGCTGTGAATTGTCCCAAAACACAACTAACATCAAGTCCTGGTGTTAGTAACGGGGAGCTGTCCATTAGACACCTCATTACCAACCCGGTAAAAAAGGAAAAAAAACAAAAACAAAATACACAGACTTTCTCCCTTGTTCACCAATTTATTCCAAAAGTAAAGTTTCCATACATGTCCAATGTAGTCCAGCAGTTCGCACCATGTTAGATTCCGCTAATCGAAGGCTATGGCGCCTCAGAACGTGAGGCTCCATAGGCTTTGAGCAGCAGCCACTCTCTGCTCACACTGCACTCTGCGAGACCTAGGGACTGAAGAGCGGAGACATCAGTAACACTACTGATGCCACCCGCTCTTCAGACGCCAGGTGTCTCACACAGCGAGATCCGAAAATTCTGAAAAGTCATAATGTTACTGACGTCACAACTCATCAGTCACCGGATTTTGCAAAGCGAGCTGGGAGTGGCTGCTGATGAAAGCCCATGGACCCTTGTCCTGAGGGTCCATAGCCTTTGATTGTCTTAATAGAGGAACATCATGGGAAGAGCTGGACTACGTCAGACGTGCGTGGGAATTTTGTTTTCTAATAAATTGGTGACCGAAACTATTTGTGGGATTTTATTTTCTTTTTACTAAATGGAATAGTAATCAGGGTATGAGAGAGACTTCTCCATTACTAATCACCAGGGCTTGGAACCAGATGTGGTTTGGATAACTCACAGCAGACAACTCCAAAAAGCACTACCGCAATTGACAACGAACCAGGGCAATTGGTAAAACCCAAGGCGAAGAGACAGACTTAGTGCATCTTATGTGATGTAACACATTCTGGGGTCGCTGCGGGGGTGGTATTTTTAAGCTGGGAAGAGACAAAAATGTACTTGTCCTGCCTGATAAGATCAGCTTGCAGAGGTCTACTTTACTTTTGCTAGTAATCAAAAATAAGGGGGACCCGAAATTTATGAGAATTTAAAAAGTTACTGCTGCAGTGGTACTTTAGCATGAAAGTAAAGCATTTAAATAAAAGCATGCAATGGTGATTTCCAAATTTCAAACAATTTATTGAAACAAAAGCCAACAACAGTGGAGAGTATACACTCACCCCCCGCCCCACCCTCCTAAAAAGGCAATCTCAATAACATGTCATGTGGCTGAGTGCATCAATTGGGTCATTCCATGTCAAGTGAACCAATGATTTTTACCTCTATATTTTTAATTCTTTTGAGATTTTGTTATTTGGTAAGCGTGTGTCAGAGAATGCAAAATGTGAAGAAAAAAAAAAACAAAAAAAAAAAACAGATTTGTGTGTACTCACCGTAAAATCGTTTTCTCTTAGCCATCATTGGGGGACACAGGACCATGGGTGTTATGCTGCCTATCCATAGGAGGACACTAAGTAGATGCAAAAGCATAGCTCCTCCTCTGCAGTATACACCCCCTGGCCGGGCCAGGCAACCTCCGTTTTAGTACACAAGCAGTAGGAGAAAAAAAACCAGTAAAAACTTCTCAACAGAGGAACATGAGAGAAAAAAAAAAAAAAAAGCGTCACAACCAAATAAGGTACTGAGAAAACCAGGGCCCAACAGGGCAACAGTGTGGGTGCTGTGTCCCCCAATGATGGCTAAGAGAAAACGATTTTACGGTGAGTACACAAAAATCCGTTTTTCTCTGACGCCTCATTGGGGGACACAGGACCATGGGACGTCCTAAAGCAGTCCATGGGTGGGAAAAATAAAAGGACAATGCAACCCAAGGACTAGGAACCAGTCCCAGACAGCCTGGAGCACCTACTGAGAGAGGTGCTCTACTGCAGTTTGCAGAATTTTCCTACCCAGATTTGCCTCAGCTGAAACCTGGGTATGGACTCTGTAATGCTTTGAAAACGTATGTAGGCTAGACCAAGGTCGCAGCCTTACACACCTGTTCCACTGAAGCCTGATGCCGAATGGCCCACGAAGCGCCAACTGCTCGCGTGGAATGAGCCCGCAGCCCACTAGGAATGGGCTTGAGTTGCAAGCAGTAGACTTCCTGGATCGCAGAGCGAATCCAGCGAGCTAGCGTCGCCTTTGAATCTGCCTGTCCCATTTTAGGCCCCTCAGGAATGACGAACAAAGAGTCCGTTTTCCTAAAGGGGGTTGTCCTGGATATGTAATATCTGAGAGCTCTGACGAGGTCTAACGAATGCAGAGACCTTTCCACCCTATGAACTGGGTGTGGACAAAAGGAAGGCAGAACAATGTCCTCGTTCAAATGAAACTGGGTAGGAACCTTTGGAAGAAAATCCGGAAGGGGGCGCACAACCACCTTGTCCTGGTGAAAGATCAGAAAAGGCTCACGGCAAGAGAGTGCTGCCAGCTCCGAAACCAGTCTGATGGACGTAATTGCCACCAGGAATGTTACCTTCCAGGGCAGAAGAGCAAGGCAGGATTCCTTGAGAGGTTCAAAAGGGAGACCTCTGGAGACTGTCCAGAACGAGATTGAGGTCCCATGGGTCCAGCAGCCGTTTGTACGGGGGAACTAGATGGGAAACACCCTGGAGGAAGGTCTTGACTTGCGGTTTTTGAGCCAGGCGGCATTGGTAGAAGACTGAGAGCGCTGAGACCTGCCCTTTAAAGGGAACTGAGAGCCAACCCCGCTTGCAAGCCAGACTGTAGAAAGTCGAGAATTCTGGGGATGGCCAGAGGCATGGGCTGCACGTTAGTTTCCTTGCACCATGAAGAAGGGAATTTTGTTACTTACCGTAAATTCCTTTTCTTCTAGCTCTTATTGGGAGACCCAGACGATTGGGGTATAGCTACTGCCCTCCGGAGGCCACACAAAGCACTACACTAAAAAGTGCAAGGCCCCTCCCCTTCTGGCTATACCCCCCCGTGATATCACGGGTTCTCCAGTTTTAGTGCCAAAGCAAGAAGGAGGAAAGCCAATAACTGGTTTAAACAAATTAACTCCGAGTAACATCGGAGAACTGAAAAACCGTTCAACATGAACAACATGTGTACCCGCAAACAACAAAAAAATCCCGAAGGACAACAGGGCGGGTGCTGGGTCTCCCAATAAGAGCTAGAAGAAAAGGAATTTACGGTAAGTAACAAAATTCCCTTCTTCTTCAGCGCTCTATTGGGAGACCCAGACGATTGGGACGTCCAAAAGCTGTCCCTGGGTGGGTAAAGAAATACCTCATGTTAGAGCTGCAAGACAGCCCTCCCCTACGGGGAGGCAACTGCCGCCTGCAGGACTCTTCTACCTAGGCTGGCGTCCGCCGAAGCATAGGTATGCACCTGATAATGTTTGGTGAAAGTGTGCAGACTCGACCAGGTAGCTGCCTGGCACACCTGTTGAGCCGTAGCCTGGTGTCGTAATGCCCAAAACGCACCTACGGCTCTGGTAGAATGGACCTTCAGCCCTGAAGGAACCGGAAGCCCCGCAGAACGGTAGTCTTCAAGAATTGGTTCTTTGATCCATCGAGCCATGGTGGCTTTAGAAACCTGCAACCCCTTGCGCGTACCAGCGACAAGGACAAAAAATGCATCAGAGCGGCGCATGGGCGCCGTGCGGGAAATGTAGATTCTGAGTGCTCTCACCAGAACTAACAACTGTAAATCCTTTTCATACCGGAGAACCGGATGAGAACAAAAGGAAGGAAAGGGTATATCCCGATTAAGAAGAAACGCGGATACAACCTTAGGGAGAAAACTCCTGAATAGGGCGCAGCACTACCTTGTCCTGGTGGAACACTAGGAAGGGAGCCTTGAATGACAGAGCCGCCAGCTTAGACACTCGCCGAAGCGACGTGATCGCAACCAGAAAGGCCACTTTCTGTGACAGGCGCGAAAGAGAAACTTCCCTCAGAGGCTCGAAATGCGGCTTCTGGAGAGCAACTAGTACCCTGTTCAGATCCCATGGATCTAACGGCCGCTTGTACGGGGGCACAATATGACAAACCCCCTGTAGTAACGTGCGCACCTTAGGAAGACGTGCTAGACGCTTCTGAAAAGAACACGGATAGTGCCGAGACTTGCCCTTAAAGGGAGCCGAGCGACCAACCTCTTTCCCAACCAGATTGCAGGAGGGAAGGCAAAGTAGGCAATGCCGATGGCCAGGGAGACCCTCCCTGAGCAGAACACTAAGATAAGAATATCTTCCACGAGTTGTGGTAGATCTTGGCAGACCGCGGCTGGCTAGCCCGTCTCATGGTGGCAATGACGTCGTGCTCACGGTCGACCGACGGTGAGATGCCACAGATCACGGTACCACGACCTCCCCGGCCAGTCTGGGGCGACGAGGATGGTGTGGCAGCAATCGGTAGCTGGAACTGTGACCAATCCTGAGCCAAGGCGCCTGTCGCCAGAGCTCTTTGATCGTAAGACCGCGTCATGAAAATCGGGACCTTGTTGTTGCCGAGAAGCCATGACGTCGACGTCCGTCTTCATCCTGCGTCTACAGAATTCTTGCAAACAAACGGGTGCAGAGCCCATTCCCCTGCGTCCACGCCCTGGCGACTGAGGAAGTCTGCTTCCTAGTGTCGTACGCCCGGGATGTGAACAGCTGATATGGTGTATGCTCTGTCTTCTACCCATAGCAGAATCCGCCGGACCTCTTGGGAGTCTTGTCGACTGCGTAGTCCGCCTTGGTGGTTGGTGTATGCCACCGCTGTGGATAGTCCGACTGAATTCGGATCTATTTGCATTCCAGCCACTGCAGGAAGGCTTGCAGTGCAAGATACACTGCCCAGAGCTCCAGACCACTGAGTTGAAGAGTGGACTCCTCTGAAGATGGTCTTTGACCGTCTGGAAAAGCTAAAACTCGCCTCTGGATGAGGCGCCTCCTTGAAGGAGAGACTGTCCCCTCGTCTGTAGTGAACGCTGTTTGTCCAGCGGAAGCTTCACTATCGCTGAGAGAGTGTGAAAACTCTCCAGGAGATGCCAGCGATTGGGTTCAACCTTGAAAAGTTGAAGACCCACCCGAAACTCTGGGAAGGGTCCAGCGCCATGTTCAGGTTGTGTTGGCATGCTTGTAAAGGAGAGTGCCTTGACCAGTAGATTGCCCAAGTAAAGGATCACAGAGTGACCGTGAGAGCGCGGGACTGCTCCCTCTGCTGCCACGAACTTGGTGAACACCCGTGGGGCTGTCGCCAGCCAAAGGGTATGGCTACGAAACGAAATATTCTCGTCTTTAATAACGAATCGTAGCCAACGCCGGTGCCTCGGAGCAATCGGCACGTGTAGATAAGCATCCTGATGTCTATTGAAGCTAGGAAAACTCCTTGAGACAGAGAGGCAATGACGGAGCGGAGTGATGCCATCCGGAACCGCCTGGTTTTCACGTGCTCGTTAAGCAGTATAAAGTCCAGAACGGGACGGAAGGAGCCGTCCTATTTTGGCACCACGACCAGGTCGGGGCAAAATGCGTATCTGGTTCCTGAAGAGGAACAGGGATTACCGCTCTTTCCGCCTGCAGAAGAGCCTCGGCTCGGTCGGTGCGGTAGTTTGAAACAAACTGACTCTCACTCACAGGCCCTCAACCTGCGGTAGGTAAATGCCGCTAAAGCGGGGGAGTCTGCCCCCCCGCGGTTGCGGAGTGAGAGGGCTGAAAATTATGAGGAAAACGCTTTGGTAGCGGATCCTCCGGCTGCCTTCCCCGGGCGTGAATTGAGCCCGCTAGGAATCTATGCCCTTCTGGGCTTTTTGAGTCGTCTTGGATAGTTGAATGATTTCATTCAACCCTTACCAACAGACTATCACTAGATAAAGGCAACCTGGTTAAGCACTTCGTTGGAAGCAGCCTCTGTTCCAATCTCTCAACTACTAGCCTCTGCGTAAAAACACGGAGTTGGCGGATGCCACTGACGTCCGGCTCGTAGAGTCTCGGACAGCAATAACAGCATGATTCGCCATGCCGACATTGCGAGTTAAAGACGCTGCTGGGACCGAGAGTACCTGTGACAGCGACCCTCTGCGCAATACTAGCTGAAATAGCTTGGAGTGCCTTCACGGCTGCGACTGCCGGAGCAGCCGACCTGCCGATAGCTTCATAGACAGATTGCAACCAGAGGCCAATCTGCCTGTCAATGGCATCTTGAAGTGAAGTCCTATCCACCACTACAACTATAGATCTAGCTGCAAGCATGGAGATTGGGGGATCCACATTTGGATACTGGGTCTAGCGCTTGACCACGTCAGGGGGAGCGACACGTGTCTCATTAATACGGTCGGAGAAACGCTTATCGTGATAAGCGTGTCGTTTCTGGACTGCGTCTCTGGAGTCAGAGTGCTAAACAAGTACTCAATATATAGAGATTTCTCTTGCTGTGAAGCTGACCCCTCCACTGGAGGAGTTGAGGGAGAAAATACCCAACCTTTCGTTGATGGACGCAATAAGATTATTCACTATAGCGTCACCATCCGGTGTATCCGGATTGAGAGCGGTCTCAGGAACAGAGTCCTGAACAGCTACGTCTGCCTCATCGTACAGAGAGTACTCCAGCTGGGACCTTGCCCAGTGATGTAGTCGAGGGCTAATGCCAGCGAGCCCGCTTAGGCCATCTGGGACTGTCGACCGTGTCGGATGCCTGCTCTCTGGGATGCCTGGAATCACTCTGGCGCCTTGAGATGCTCCAGATCAGGGCGGCCAGGGTCATTGCAACCATATTGCCCACGGTCTGCTTGGGGTGCAAAGTCTGTAAGATGTCAGTCATAGTCACAGACAATATATCAGCGGAAAAACTGCAACTTCGTCCCTGTCTCTGGACAGAGATCACAGGTGGTTCCTTTGGCCACATATAGCAGAGACCCCGGTTGAGCAATTGCACGCACTGGGGGTCCTGAAACCGTATGACATGCAGTACAAGCAGCATAGAAAGCCCGTGCATTGGCAACTTGTCTTTTTCTGCTGTTGTTGTCTAGCTATCTAAGAGCCTAGCCGAGGATAGCGACCGTACAGTGAATAGTCATACAAGCATGAAGTACAAATAAACACTTCAGCACATGTAGTACACGCAGCATTGAAAACTTGTGGCTTGGCACATTTGCTCTTCTGCTGCTGTTGTCTATTTATCTAGGAGCATGAGACAAGGATAGCGACATACAGTGAATGTATAGCATACAGCATGACAGTAAACACTGCAGCCCATGCAATCCAAGCAGCATTGAACGCTTGCGCGTTAGCACCCTAGCCTTTCTGCTGCTGTTGTCTATTTATCCAGGAACATTAGCCAAGGATAGCGACATACAGTGAATGTATAGCATACAAGCATAACAGTAAACACTGCAGCCAATGCAAGTCAAGCAGCATTGAAAACTTGTGCCGTAGCACCATTGCTCTACTGCTGCTTTTGTCTGTTTATCTGGGCGCATTAGCCAAGAATAGCGACATACAGTGAATGTATATCATAACAATAAACCGTGCAGCACATGCAAGCGAAGCAGCATTGAAAGCTTGTGCCTTAGCACAAATTGCTCTACTGCTGCTGTTGCCCAATCTGACAGTAAACACTGCAGCACATGCAAACGAAGAAGCATTGAAAGCTTGTGCCTCAGCAGCATTGCTTATTTGCTGCTGTTGCCCAGAATAGCGACAGTACAGTACAGTGCATAGCATATCAGCACACAGCCCAAAAGCCCACTTCAGCATTAGTGGTGTCAGTTGCTTACCGCCCGCACAAGAGCGGGTGCGAGGTCCCCAAAAACCTGTGACTGGTTCCGTTCTCCCAGAGTGGAAACCATAATGGCTGCCGGCTTCTCTTCCCCGTCCTGTGCAGAGGGGCGGGCCGTGGGCGAGCCCCAGCCAAGAGCGGGAACCCGGCGTCTCACTGTGTTCAGTGAGAGGGGGCTGGAGAATGCAAAGCAGACTCCAGCTCCCTGCGCTGAGCTACTGTACAGCGTCCCGCCCCTCCTCTGACTGGCAGGGCTGGGGCGGGAACGAAACGAAAACTAGGCCGCAAAGCCGGGGACTCTAGTAATAAGCGCGGCCGTCCTATGTGCACGGCCGACGCCGAAGTCCCCCGGCGCACCACAAGTCCCAGCCGCGCCACAATGTAAAAAACAACCAGCAGCGGCCGGCGCGGCCGTTTTCAATACATAAATTCACTCAGCAAAGCTGCAGTGAATAATAGCACCAGCGCTCCGCGCTGTTGTCCCCGGCGCACTAACACTCCCAGCAATGCTGGTGTGTGTGGGCGCGATGTGCATGGGAACACAGAGTACCTTGATGTAGCAGGGCCCTGTCCCTGACGATACTCAGCTCCATATCCAGCAGGTTCTTTTGGGTCTGTGGATGGAGCTCGGTCTCTGTGCCTGGAGACCGGTAAGATCCCACTTCACCCAGAGCCCCTCATGGGGATGGGGAAGGAAAACAGCATGTGGGCTCCGGCCTCTGTACTAGCAATAAGTACCTCAACCTTACAACACCATCCACGGGTGAGAAGGGAGCATGCTGGGGGCCCTACATGGGCCCTCTTTTCTTCCATCCGACATAGTCAGCAGCTGCTGCTGACTAAAATCTGTGGAGCTATGCATGGATGTCTGACCTCCTTCGCACACAAAGCTAAAACTGGAGAACCCGTGATATCACGGGGGGGTATAGCCAGAAGGGGAGGGGCCTTGCACTTTTTAGTGTAGTGCTTTGTGTGGCCTCCGGAGGGCAGTAGCTATACCCCAATCGTCTGGGTCTCCCAATAGAGCGCTGAAGAAAGGAAGATTTTTCACGTACGGTGGTAAATGCGGGATGAAGCAGGCTTTCGGGCGCTAATCATGGTGGAAATAACCGCGGGGGAGAATCCCGCTCTTGTTAATACCCAAGTCTCAATGGCCATGCCGTCAGCTTCAGGGCTCTGGAGTTCTGATGGGAAATGGGCCCTTGGGTCAGCAAGTCTGGCATGTCTGGAAGGCGCCACGGTACGTCTGCGAGCATTTGTACTAATTCGGCGTACAAAGCGCGTCTGGGCCAGTCCGGTGCCATCAGTATCACCGGGACTCCCTCTGCCTTGATCTTCCTGATTACCCGCGGCAGCAGGGGTAGAGGTGGAAATATGTAAGGCAGGCGGAAGTGGTGCCAGGTGCAGACTAGAGCATCCGCGCCGATGGAATGCGGGTCGCGTGACCTGGCTATGAACGCGGGTAGCTTTGCGTTCAACCTTGAGGTCATTAGATCCACGTCTGGTGTGCCCCAGCGAGTGCAGATGTGTGGAAACACTTCTGGATGGAGAGACCATTCTCCGGCGGCCAGGCCTTGGCGACTTAGAAAGTCTGCTGCCCAGTTCTCTACCCCCGGTATGTGTACCGCTGATATCACTGACCCCGTCGACTCGGCCCAGCTGAGGATCTTGTGGGCCTCGAGATAAGCCGCTTTGCTGCGGGTGCCCCCCCTGCCGATTGATATAGGCTACAGCTGTCACATTGTCCGATTGGACTCGAATCTGACGACCCACTAGCAGAGGGCAGAACGCCCTGAGCGCGAGGAATATCGCGCGGATTTTCAGGATGTTTATGGGTCGGAAAGACTCCTGGGGCATCCAACGTCCTTGAGCAGTGTGGTGCCGGTACACTGCTCCCCAGCCTAGGAGGCTGGCGTCCGTGGTCAGGACCAGCCAGTTCACTGGGAGAAAAGATCTCCCCTTCGATAGGGATGAGGACTGAAGCCACCAGCGAAGTGCATACCTGACTGAAGGCGTCAGGTGAAGATGTTTGTCCAGGGAGAAGGGGCTCTTGTCCCAGGCAGCTAGAAGGACTAGCTGCAGTGGGCGGAGGTGCAGTTGAGCAAAAGGTACTGCCTCCATAGCCGCCACCATCCTGCCGAGCATCTTCATGCTGAATCGAATGGAGCGAGACTGAGGACGTAGAAGGCAGCGTACCACTTGTCGAAGAGCGATCGCCTTGTCCTGAGGGAGGTAGATCAAGCCCCGACGGTTGTCCAGGGACATGCCCAGGAAGGTGATGGATCGTGCTGGGACCGGCGATGATTTGTCCAAAATCAGTAGCCACCCTAAGCGGGATAGGGTGTCCAAGGTGATCTGTATGCTGGTTGAGCAGTCGCGTAAGGAGAGGCCTTGATGAGGAAGTCGTCCAAGTAAGGGAGAACGACTACTCCCCTGGCGTGAAGGACGCTCATGGCGGCCGCCATGACTTTGGTGAAGACCCTTGGTGCGGTGGCAAGGCCGAAGGGTAGGGCTACGAATTGAAAATGGGAGTCCTGAACTGCGAAGCGGAGGAACTTTTGGTGATCTGGAGCGAAGGGTACGTGCAGGTACGCGTCCTTGATATCTATGGAGGCGAGGAATTACCCTTCGACCATGGATGCAATAATGGACCTTAGGGACTCCATTCTGAATCTCCGTACGTGCACATGTTTGTTAAGGTGTTTGAGATCCAGGATGGGTCGAACTGACACCATCCTTTTTGGGGACCAAAAAGAGAAAGAGGTTGGAATAAAAACCCCTAAACTTCTCGTCGTCCGGGACGGGTATCATCACTCCTGCTGTTTGGAGCGAGTGGATTGCTGAGAAAAAGGCCTCGCGTCGTTTTCGAGTCTTTGGGGGGTGTGAGAGAAGGAACCGACTCGGGGGTCTGGTCCGAAATTCTGTGCGGTAACCGGAAGATACAAGGTCTTGCACTCATTTGTCGTCTGAGGCGGCAGCCCAGATGTGTTGAAAAGAGCCGCAGTCGACCCTCCTACAATGAGTATCTTCCGGGGCGCCAAAGGAGTCATGAGGGGGGAAAACGTCGTGGACGAGTCTGCCTAGTCCTGGACTGTTTCGGTCTAGGCTGCCATGACGAAGTGGGTTTCGGGGAGAGCTGAGGTCGGTCCCTGCGTAGTCCGCGGCTAGTAGCGGGGGAAGAGCGAGATGTCGACCAACCAAATGAGTTCCGAAAGGAGCGGAACGAGGACTGTGGACGTCTGGTGAAGGTCGTCCTGGGCTTCAGCTGGGGAAGGGAGGTACTTTTTCCTCCCGTGGCGTCAGAAATTAGCTTGTCCAGACGTTCGCCAATCAATCGGTCTGGAAAAAAAAGGGAAGGCCCGTGAGAGACTTCTTGGAAGTCCGCCATTGTCGGAGCCAGAGAGCTCTACGGATGGCTATGGTATTTGAGGCGGCAAAAGCTGCGCAGGTAGCAGCATCAATGGAGACCTGCATGAGGTACTCCGCCGCAGCGGCAATTTGAGCTGTTACCTCTGACGGAATGAGGGAACTGGGATTCCTCAAGCGAAGCGTTAAGGGATTCTGCCCAGACCGAGATCGCCTTTGCGACCCACACAGAGGCAAAGGAGGGCGGAGAGGGAGGAACCCGCAGCCTCAAAGGCAGAGTGGGCGAGGTGCTCCACCTGTCTGCATGTCGGGTTCTTGATGGAGGAACCATCGGGTAACGACAGGAGTGTTTTTGTGGCAAGGCGGGAGACAGGGGGGGGGGGGGGTCGACCGGGGACGGATCGGCCCAGCCCTTAGGGGCAGGTGGGGCAAAAGGGTACCGGGACTCCATGAGTTTACAGTGACCGAAGCGCCTGTCAGGCTTCTCCCTTTGCTTTGTGAGGATATCCTGAAATTCTGGGTGTTCAGCGAAAACCTTTTGGGGTTTCCTTGCCCTCTTAAAGGAGACCACATGGTCAGTGGTAGTGGATGGGGGATCCTCCACATGCAGAGCTTGGTTGATTGCTGCTATAAGGGAGTCTATTGCAGTTTGATCATCTGGGGAGGATGAAACCAAGGAATCATCCTGGTACAAACAGCATTCTCCCTCCTCCATCTCTTCAGAAGCCGTGGAGCGTGTGGGAGAGCCTGCCCTGTGTGCTCCTGAGGGAGAGCCCGCTGGAGACACCAGGCCGTGTGCTCTTTTCCTGATCCCTGCAACCGGTGAAGCATGTGCCCGGATTACCTCAGAAGGATCCTCCATAGGGGTATCCTCAGGCTGCGTTCCGTCCAGGGACCCAGAAGGGTGTGGAGGACGACATTGCATAGCCAGCACCAGGTTCTGTGAGTTTTTCCATGGATTGGGACAGAAACTGTGCCCATTCCGGTGGGCTGGGAGCCCTAGGCTCTGGGCTGACTGTTGCGGCGGTGGTGGCAGGGGGGGTCTTGGAGGGCTATAGGGACACAGGACTCACAGAGAGAAGAGGTGTGTTTACGTGGTAACTCAGCGTGGCAGGCAGTGCAGGCTGAATAATAGACTATGTGGGCTTTAGCACTTTTAGTGCCCTTAGAATTCTGAATGTTCCTATTAGGAGTATGCCAGCAGGGGGAGCAATGCTCAGCAGAGCTGCAAGTGAAGCAAGCACCTTACCCGAATCAGCCTATGGCCCTGTCCTCAGGAAGGATGAAGCTCTAAGGAGATCTTCGCACGCATTCCTGAGGGGGGCGGGGTTTATCGCGGGCGCGGTTTAGCGCTAAAAGAGCGCGAAGATGAAGTCAGTGTGCCCCCCCCCCCCGCTGTGGGTAGTAATAAAAACGTCGGGAAGGGAGCTTCTGATAGTTTTCCTCCCTCTCCCTCCAGTCAGCACACAGCTGGTCACTGGTGGTTATCAGCCGGCTCTTCTGCTAGAGCAAATAAACAGGGTCCCTGAGCTCTGTGCACTCCCCCTCCCACCGGGAGATTATCTGTGCAGATTCTCTGCAAGCAGGAGTTACTTCCCCCTCCTCCAGCCAGGAAGCTAGAGAAAAGTTAACCCTGTGTGTTCAGGATCCTTCTCTCCTCCTTGCACCCAGCAAGGGACTTTCTCATAAATACTGTAGATGTCCTGGGGCCTTCCCTGCAGCGTCTTTTCTCCCTTTGTCTGGGAAACCAGTCAGGGGGGATCTCACCTTAAACACTGCATTCCAGGCAGTGAAAATAGCAGCTTCAGCTTGCTGTGTCCAGTCACGCCGGTGCCATATTCAACTCAGAGCCTGCAAAGAGGGGCTGAGGAATTGGGCTATAGGGGCATAGGCCTCCACCCTAGGCTTTGGAAAATTGGTGTCTGTGGAACCCGTCGTCCAGCCCAGGATCCAGCGTCGCAGGAGGGGGTACGTGGAGGCGACACTCCACGTTCCCGCCCGTTGATGGTAGTGGGAGATCGGTCCCAAAAGGAAACCGTCGCCCTCAAAAAATAACAAACCTTGAAAGGATGTGCCTCCTACAGACACTAAGCTAAAACTGAGGTTGCCTGGCCTGGGCCAGGGGGTGTATACTGCAGAGGAGGAGCTATGCTTTTGCATCTACTTAGTGTCCTCCTATGGATAGGCAGCATAACACCCATGGTCCTGTGTCCCCCAATGAGGCGTCAGAGAAAAATCCTTTATTTGAAATAATACAAAAAAAACACCCTGCCAGGAGATGCAGGTCTGTGAACTCAGCAACCTCAGCTTGACTGACCAGTGAGACTGAGTTTACTGAGGTCACCTGAGGACAGGTTACCTGCGGTCAGAAGTGGAGGAGCGTGGGAACCTCCAGCTGTGACCGCAAATAACCTAAGTGATGTCACCGCTCATCGCTGTGGCTCATGCAGTTTTTGCCTAAAGCTCACAGCAGGCGGTCGTGTTCTATGGCCGCCCCCTGTCACCTCAGATGTAGCAGAGCTGGAATAGTCGTGAGACCTGGGTGTTTTGGGGATTAATAAATTGTAAGTGAAAGAGGGGGGGGGGGGGGGGGGGGTTTGTATTTTATTTCAAATAAAGGATTTTTTGTCTTTTTATCCTTTTCACTTGGAGAATAGTAATGGGGGACTTAAAGGTCTTCCATTACTAATCTAGGGCTTCGTGGCAGCTTTGAGCTCACATTAACCCCTTACTACCCAGATTGCCTCTGCACCTGGGCAATCAGAAGGGTCAGGTAAAGTCCTGGGATTGTCACATCTAATGGATGAGACAATCTTGGGCGGCTGCTGTTTTGGGCTGGGGGAGGGCCCAATAAGCCTGGGTCGCTCTAGACTGGGAATACCAGCCCACAGTTGGGATCGCATGCCATTTATTATTACTATTAAAAGAAAAATAAAAAATATTAAAGCCGGATGTGTTTCCTCTTATTTTGATACACAGCCAAGATAAGCACACAGCTGGGGGCTGCAGTATGTAGGCATATGCTTTATCTGTGCTGGGTATCAGAACGGGGTGGGAACGACACTATGCCAATTTATTTATTTTTATACCACAATAGTGACCCACATGCAAAGTCTGTGATTGCAAGCAGTCAGACACTGTCACACAGGCTGAGGGCGCGTCTGACTGCAATGACAGCCATTAGACCTGATGGTGGATGGGAGAAGCAGTGAATATGTGTGAGGCTAATGAGCAGCCCTGGAAGTACAGTGAGCGACCTGGAAGCAGTTACAGTTGTGCCGGAGACTAAGTATAGCGCACTTCTTTATTTTATTTTCGGAGTTGCCGAATCCGGAACATTAGCCGGAATTCTCTGAGAACTCTGGGCCCAGTACCCGGATACTTTTGAAACCGCACAGATCCGGACTTTTACAGTCCAGGTCCGCCCAGCACTATTTATTAGTAATATACTAGCATAGAGGCTGAAAACCAGTAGAGGCACCATTGCAATGTTTCATACTGCAGTTCACAGGCTATATACACTGCTTTGCATAGAATATTATTAAACTAAGGTGACCACTAACATAGGAAATATGTCCATAGCCTTTAAAGGGTAATTCTCATAGGAGCCGGTAATGATTGAGACTGGAATATCACAAGTACAGTGTGGTGCTGGAAACAGTCGACTGCCTGCACTACTCCCAGAGAAGTGAGGAGTTATGGAAACTATATTGACAGCGTTCGGCTGTTTCAAGAACCCGCCTCCTTAGGAAAGCGCTTGGACACAATACTTATGTCAGACCCATGAACAGCTGTGATAAAACGAATCCTTTAACACAACAAATTGCAAAAACTGATAACCGTAAACTCGCTTCTCAACTGGAAACAAGACCAGCTATATACTGCCTTTCAGTCTAAAGAGGTCACGAAGAATGTTTTCATCCACTAACTGCAAACAAAATATATAACAGCAAGAACTGAAATAAGAAATATAAAATTTCATTGAAAAGTTGTGTACCTTTAGGGATTAAACTTTGAACTCCCTTAAATTTATACTGTAGATGTACTAAATTATATATGTAGCAAATAACCATTACAAGAAGGGAATTTTGTTACTTACCGTAAATTCCTTTTCTTCTAGCTCCTATTGGGAGACCCAGACGATTGGGTGTATAGCACTGCCTCCGGAGGCCACACAAAGCAATTACACTAAAAAGTGTAAGGCCCCTCCCCTTCTGGCTATACACCCCCAGTGGGATCACTGGCTCACCAGTTTTAGTGCAAAAGCAAGAAGGAGGAAAGCCAATAACTGGTTTAAACAAATTCACTCCGAAGTAACGTCGGAGAACTGAAAAACCATTCAACATGAACAACATGTGTACCCGAAAAACCACCAAAAATCCCGAAGGACAACAGGGCGGGTGCTGGGTCTCCCAATAGGAGCTAGAAGAAAAGGAATTTACGGTAAGTAACAAAATTCCCTTCTTCGGCGCTCCATTGGGAGACCCAGACGATTGGGACGTCCAAAAGCTGTCCCTGGGTGGGTAAAGAAATACCTCATGTTAGAGCTGCAAAGACAGCCCTCCCCTACGGGGAGGCAACTGCCGCCTGCAGGACTCTTCTACCTAGGCTGGCGTCCGCCGAAGCATAGGTATGCACCTGATAATGTATGGTGAAAGTGTGCAGACTCGACCAGGTAGCTGCCTGGCACACCTGTTGAGCCGTAGCCTGGTGTCGTAATGCCCAGGACGCACCCACGGCTCTGGTAGAATGGGCCTTCAGCCCTGATGGAACCGGAAGCCCAGCAGAACGGTAGGCTTCAAGAATTGGTTCTTTGATCCATCGAGCCAGGGTGGCTTTGGAAGCCTGCGACCCCTTGCGCTGGCCAGCGACAAGGACAAAGAATGCATCAGAGCGGCGCAGGGGCGCCGTGCGGGAAATGTAGATTCTGAGTGCTCTCACCAGATCTAACAAATGTAAATCCTTTTCATACCGGAGAACCGGATGAGGACAAAAAGAAGGTAAGGAGATATCCTGATTAATATGAAACGAGGATACTACCTTAGGGAGAAACTCCTGAATGGGGCGCAGCACTACCTTGTCCTGGTGGACCACCAGGAAGGGAGCCTTGGATGACAGCGCTGCTAGCTCAGACACTCTCCGAAGAGACGTGATCGCTACCAGAAAGGCCACTTTCCGTGATAGTCGAGAGAGTGAAACATCCGTCAGAGACTCGAAAGGCGGCTTCTGGAGAGCAACTAGTACCCTGTTCAGATCCCATGGATCTAACGGCCGCTCGTACGGGGGGACGATATGACCAAACCCCCTGCAGGAACGTGCGTACCTGCGGACGTCGTGCTAGACGCTTCTGAAAAAGAAGGGAATTTTGTTACTTACCGTAAATTCCTTTTCTTCTAGCTCTTATTGGGAGACCCAGACGATTGGGGTATAGCTACTGCCCTCTGGAGGCCACACAAAGCACTACATTAAAAGTGCAAGGCCCCTCCCCCTCTGGCTATACCCCCCCGTGGTATCACGGGTTCTCCAGTTTTAGTGCCAAAGCAAGAAGGAGGAAGCCATTAACTGGTTTAAACAAATTAACTCCGAATAACATCGGAGAACTGAAAAACCGTTCAACATGAACAACATGTGTACCCGCAAACAACAAAAAAACATCCCGAAGGACAACAGGGCGGGTGCTGGGTCTCCCAATAAGAGCTAGAAGAAAAGGAATTTACGGTAAGTAACAAAATTCCCTTCTTCTTCAGCGCTCTATTGGGAGACCCAGACGATTGGGACGTCCAAAAGCTGTCCCTGGGTGGGTAAATAAATACCTCATGTTAGAGCTGCAAAACAGCCCTCCCCTACGGGGGTGTCACTGCCGCCTGCAGGACTCTTCTACCTAAGCTGGCATCCGCCGAAGCATAGGTATGCACCTGATAATGCTTGGTGAAAGTGTGCAGACTGGACCAGGTAGCTGCCTGGCACACCTGTTGAGCCGAAGCCTGGTGACGTAATGCCCAGGACGCACCCACGGCTCTGGTTGAGTGGGCTTTTAGCCCTGAAGGAACCGGAAGCCCCGCAGAACGGTAGGCCTCTAGAATTGGTTCTTTGATCCATCGAGCCAGGGTGGCTTTAGAAGCCTGCAACCCCTTGCGCGGACCAGCGACAAGGACAAAAAGTGCATCGGCACGGCGTATGGGCGCCGTGCGGGAAATGTAGATTCTGAGTGCCCTCACCAGATCTAGCAAACGTAAGTCCTTTTCATACCGGTGAACCGGATGAGGACAAAACGAAGGCAAGGAGATATCCTGATTAAGATGAAAAGAGGATACGACCTTAGGAAGAAACTCCGGAATAGGGCGCAGCACAACCTTGTCCTGGTGGAACACCAGGAAGGGAGCCTTGGATGACAGAGCTGCCAGCTCAGACACTCGCCGAAGCGATGTGATCGCAACAAGAAACGCCACTTTCTGCGACAGCCGAGAAAAGGAAACTTCCTTCAGAGGCTCGAAGGGCGGCTTCTGGAGAGCAACTAGTACCCTGTTCAGATCCCATGGATCTAACGGTCGCTTGTACGGGGGCACAATATGACAGACCCCCTGCAGGAACGTGCGCACCTTAGGAAGACGTGCTAGACGCTTCTGAAAAAACACGGATAGTGCCGAAACTTGCCCTTTAAGGGAGCTGAGCGACAAGCCCTTTTCTAACCCCGATTGCAGGAAGGAAAGAAACTTGGGTAATGCAAATGGCCAGGGAGACACTCCCTGAGTAGAGCACCAGGATAAGAAAATCTTCCACGTCCTGTGGTAGATCTTAGCAGAATTCGACTTTCTAGCTTGTCTCATTGCGGCAACCACTCCTTGAGATAATCCTGCAGATGCTAGGATCCATGACTCAATGGCCACACAGTCAGGTTCAGGGCCGCAGAATTCTGATGGAAAAACGGCCCTTGGGACAGTAAGTCTGGTCGGTCTGGCAGTGACCACGGTCGACCGATCGTGAGATGCCACAGATCCGGATACCACGACCTCCTCGGCCAGTTTGGAGCGACGAGTATGATGCGACTGCACTCGGATCTGATCTTGCGTAGCACTCTGGGCAAGAGCGCCAGAGGCGGAAACACGTAAGGGAGCTGAAACTGCGACCAATCTTGAACCAAGGCGTCTGCCGCCAGAGCTCTTTGATCGCGCGACCTCGCCATGAATGCCGGGACCTTGTTGTTGTGCCGGGATGCCATTAGGTCGACGTCCGGCACTCCCCAGCGGCGACAGATTTCCTGAAACACGTCCGGGTGAAGGGACCATTCCCCTGCGTCCATGCCCTGGCGACTGAGGAAGTCTGCTTCCCAGTTTTCTACGCCTGGGATGTGAACCGCGGATATAGTGGATGCTCTGTCCTCCACCCACATTAGAATGCGCCGGACTTCTTGGAAGGCTTGCCGACTGCGCGTCCCTCCTTGGTGGTTGATGTATGCCACCGCTGTGGAGTTGTCCGATTGGATTCGGATCTGCTTTCCTTCCAGCCACTGCTGGAAGGCTAGTAGGGCAAGATACACTGCTCTGATTTCCAGAACATTGATCTGAAGGGTGGACTCCTGCGGAGTCCACGTCCCCTGAGCCCTGTGGTGGAGAAACACTGCTCCCCACCCCGACAGACTCGCATCTGTCGTAACTACTGCCCAGGATGGGGGCAGGAAGGATCTTCCCTGAGATAATGAGGTGGGAAGGAGCCACCATTGTAGAGAGTCCTTGGCCGTCTGGGAAAGCGAGACTTTCCTGTCCAGGGACGTTGACTTCCCGTCCCATTGGCGGAGAATGTCCCATTGAAGTGGGCGCAGATGAAACTGCGCAAAGGGAACTGCTTCCATGGCTGCCACCATCTTCCCTAGGAAATGCATGAGACGCCGCAAGGGATGCAACTGGCCCTGCAGGAGAGATTGCACCCCTGTCTGTAGTGACCGCTGCTTGTTCAGCGGCAGCTTCACTATCGCTGCTAGAGTATGAAACTCCATGCCAAGATACGTTAGTGACTGAGTCGGTGACAGGATCGACTTTGGAAAGTTGATGATCCATCCGAAAGACTGTAGAGTCTCCAGCGTAGCATTCAGGCTGTGCTGACATGCCTCCTGAGAGGGAGCTTTGACCAATAAGTCGTCTAGGTAAGGGATCACCGAGTGTCCCTGAGAGTGCAAGACTGCTACCACCGCCGCCATGACCTTGGTGAAGACCCGTGGGGCTGTCGCCAGACCAAACGGAAGAGCTACGAACTGAAAATGGTCGTCTCCTATCACAAAACGTAGAAAACGTTGATGTTCTGTAGCAATTGGCACGTGGAGATAAGCATCTTTGATGTCTATTGAGGCAAGGAAGTCTCCTCTGGACATTGAGGCAATGACAGAGCGGAGGGTTTCCATCCGGAACCTCCTGGCGTGCACATGTTTGTTGAGCCGTTTTAGGTCCAGAACAGGACGGAACGAGCCGTCCTTTTTTGGAACCACAAAGAGATTGGAGTAAAACCCTTGCCCTTGTTCCTGAGGAGGGACTGGGATCACCACTCCTTCCGCTTTTAGGGAATCCACCGCCTGCAGCAGAGCATCTGCTCGGTCTGGATGTGGGGAGGTTCTGAAGAACAGAGCTGGAGGACGAGAATTGAACTCGATTCTGTACCCGCGAGACAAAATGTCCGTCACCCACCGGTCTTTGACCTGTGACATCCAAATGCCGGAAAAGCGGGAGAGCCTGCCCCCGACCGGCGATGCGGAGGGGGGGGGCTGGAAGTCATGAGGTAGCCGCTTTGGAAGCGGTACCTCCATTTGCTTACTTGGGGCGTGTGTGAGTCCGCCACGAATCTGAGTTTCTTTGCGTCCTCTGAGTCCCTTTGGACGAGGTAAATGGTGTCTTGCCCGAACCTCGAAAGGACTGAAACCTCTGCTGCCACTTTTTCTGCTGAGGTTTGAATGTTCTGGGTTGTGGTAAAGAGGAGTCTTTACCCTTGGACTGCTTAATGATGTCAGCCAATGGCTCGCCAAACAGTCTATCTCTAGATAAAGGCAAACTGGTTAAACATTTTTTGGAACCAGCATCTGCTTTCCAGTCCTTTAACCACAAGGCTCTGCGCAAAACTACCGAATTGGCGGACGCCATTGAGGTGCGACTGGTAGATTCTAGGACCGCATTGATAGCGTAAGACGCAAACGCCGACATCTGCGTGGTAAGGTGCGCCACTTGCGGCACTGCTGGATGCATGATAGCATCCACTTTTGCTAAGCCAGCTGAAATAGCCTGGAGTGCCCATACGGCTGCGAATGCCGGAGCAAACGACGCGCCGATAGCTTCATAGACAGATTTTAACCAAAGGTCCATCTGTCTGTCATTGGCATCTTTAAGTGAAGCGCCATCCTCCACTGCAACTATGGATCTAGCTGCAAGTTTGGAAATCGGGGGGTCTACCTTTGGACACTGTGTCCAGCGCTTGACCACCTCAGGGGGGAAAGGGAAACGCGTATCTTTAGATCGTTTAGAGAAACGCCTTTCTGGGTGAGCGTCGTGCTTCTGGATTGATTCTCTGAAGTCAGAGTGATCCAAGAAAGCACTCAATTTACGCTTGGGATAGAGGAAACGAAACTTCTCCTGCTCCGCAGCCGCCTCTTCTGCTGAAGGGGCTGGGGGAGAAATATCCAACAGCCTATTGATGGCTGAGATAAGGTCGTTTACCATGGCATCCCCATCCGGGGTATCCAGGTTGAGAGGGGTTCCAGAAGTGGATTCCTGATCACTCTCATCAGACACATCACAGGGAGACTGATTGCGCTGAGACCCTGAGCAGTGTGAAGACGTCGAGGGTCTTTCCCAGCGAGCTCGCTTAGGGTGGCTGGGGCCATCATCTGAGTCATAATCCTCGGCCTGTGAAGCCGGGGACCCCCCTGTGGGCTGGATACATTCCAAGTAAGGGGGACCTGAGGACAGAGGCCTCGCCGTGCCCAGAGACTGAGCCCCATGCATAGATTGCAAGGTTTCAAGGATTTTTGCCATAGACACAGACATATTATCTGCAAAAACTGCAAAGTCTGTCCCTGTCACCGGGGCAGAACTGACAAGCGTCTCAGCCTGGGTCGCTACCTCTCCTGACTCCGGCTGGCGAAGCAGCACCGGGTCGGAGCATTGCACACAATGGGGGTCATCGGAGCCTGCTGGTAGATTAGCCCCGCATGCAGCACACGCAGTATACACAGCCCTTTTTGCCTTGGCCGCCTTGCGTTTTGAGGATGACATGTTGCTGCTTCCACAGAGCGATCTGGGATATGCAGCCAGAAGCAACCTCACAGTGCAAGAAATACAATATCTATATATCTGTACACAGTACACCGATACACTGTGAGGCACTAGAGGGACCAGCACAGACAAATCGCTTACCGCCCGCTTAAAAAAGCGGGTGTGTGGTCGCCAGATAGCCCCTAGTCCAGGTCTCCCAGAGCCTTGCGTCCTTCCTCCAGCCAGGCATGCATGTAATGGCTGCCGGCGTCTCGAGAGAGGAAGGGGGGCGGGCCCTGGGCGTTCCTGGCCAAGAGCGGGAAGCCTGCTTCCCTCTGTGCCAAGTGAGAGGGCTGGAGCATGTAAATCAGGCTCCAGCCCTCGTCGCTGCTAGCGAACAGCGTCTCTCCCCTACCCTGAATGACAGGGTGGGGGCGGGAACGAATCGGAGCTGCCGGCGTCCTAGGCCCAAAAAGCCGGGGACTAAATTTATAACCGCCGCCGCCGTAAAAGCGCGGACGGCGGATCCCCGGCGCACCACAAGTCACAGCAGCGCCGCCCGATCCAGAGGGGGTCGGCGCTGCGTTCCCATACACAAAAAAGTCCCCCAGTAATCTGTAGGGACACCAACTCCACGTTGCGGTCCCCGGCGCACTACAACACCCAGCCAGCCCGGAGTGTGTCTGTGCCTGCCGGGGACACAGAGTACCTGTATGATGCAGGGCCTGTCCCTGATCGTACTCCTGCTCCGTCTCCATCAGGTTCTAATGGGTCTGTGGATGGAGCCCGGCATCAGAGCTGAGAGGCCGGCAGGATCCCACTTCCACAGAGCCCTACCAGGGGATGTGGAAGGAAAACAGCATGTCAGGCTCCAGCCCTGTACCAGCAATAGGTACCTCAACCTTACAACACCATCCAGGGGTGAGAAGGGAGCATGCTGGGGACACTATATGTGTCCTCTTTTCTTCCATCCGAAACAGTCAGCAGCTACTGCTGACTAAAATCTGTGGAGCTATGCATGGAATGTCTGACCTCCTTCGCACACAAAGCTAAAACTGGAGAACCCGTGATACCACGGGGGGGTATAGCCAGAGGGGGAGGGGCCTTGCACTTTTAATGTAGTGCTTTGTGTGGCCTCCAGAGGGCAGTAGCTATACCCCAATCGTCTGGGTCTCCCAATAGAGCGCTGAAGAAAACACCAATAGCGCCGAGACTTGCCCTTTAAGGGAGCCGAGCGACAAGCCCTTTTCCAACCCAGATTGCAGGAAGGAAAGAAAAGTAGGCAATGCCAATGGCCAGGGGGACACTCCTTGTACAGAGCACCAGTAAAAGAAAATCTTCCACTTCCGTGGTAGATCTTAGCAGACGTGGGCTTCATAGCCTGTCTCATGGTGGCAACGACCCCGTGGGATAATCCTGAGGACACTAGGATCTAGGACGCAATGGCCACACAGTAGGTTCAGGGCCGTAGAATTCAGATGGAAACACGGCCCTTGGGACAGTAAGTCTGGCCGGTCTGGTAGTGCCCACGGTTGACCGACCGTGAGATGCCTGTCGCCAGAGCTCTTTGATCGTCATGAAAACCGGGACCTTGCTGTTGTGCGGATTCGTGAAACCCGTCCGGGTGCAGAGACCATTCTCCTGCGTCCACGCCCTGGTGACTGAGGAAGTCTGCTTCCCAGTTTTCTACGCCCGGGATGTGAACTGCGGATATGGTGTATGCTCTGTCTTCCACCCCTAGCAGAATCCGGCGGACTTCCTGGGAGGCTCGCCGACTGCGTAGTCCGCCTTGGTGGTTGATGTATGCCACCGCTGTGGATTGTCCGACTGAATTCGGATCTGTTTGCCTTCCAGCCACTGCAGGAAGTCTTGCAGTGCCATATGCACTGCCCAGAGCTCCAGACAATTGATCTGAAGAGTGGACTCCTCTGAAGAGAGTCCTTGATCGTCTGAGAAAGGGGGACGTTCCTGTGTAGGGACATAGACTTCCCCTCCCATAAGCGAAGAATGTTCTATTGAAGTGGACGCAGATGAAACTGCGTGAAAGGGACTGCCTCTGGATGAGGTGTCTCCTTGAAGGAGAGACTGCACCCCCGTCTGTAGTGACCGCTGTTTGTCCAGTGGAAGCTTCACCATCGCTGAGGGAGTGTGAAACCCCAAGCTAAGATATGCCAGCGATTGGGTTTAACTTTGAAAAGTTGAGGACCCACCCGAAACTCTGGGAAGTCTCCAGCGCCATGTTCAGGCTGTGTTGGCATGCCTCTTAAAAGAGTGCCTTGACAAGTAGATGGTCTAAGTAAGGGATCACAGGGTGACCCTGAGAGTGCGGGAGTGGTCCCACTGCTGCCATGAACTTGGTGAAAACCCGTGGGGCTGTCGCCAGACCGAAGGGTAGGGCTACGAACCGAAGATGCTCGTCTTCAATAACGAATCGTAGCAAACGCCGGTGCTCTGGAGCAATCGGCACGTGGAGATAAGCATCCTGATGTCTATTGATGCTAGGAAATCTCCTTGAGACATTGAGGCAATGACGGAGCGGAGGGTTACATCCGGAACCGCCTGGTTTTCACGTGCTTGTTGAGCAGTTTAAGGTCCAGAACGGAACGGAAGGAGTCGTCCTATTTTGTCACCCCGACCAGATCGGAGTAAAAAGTGTCTCTTGTTCCTGAGGAGGAACCGGGATTACGACTCCTACTGCCTGCAGAAGAGCCTCGGCTCGGCCGGTGAGGAAGTTTTTGCGACAAACTGTCTCTCACCCACCGGCCATTGACCTGTGGCAGTTAAATGTCGCTAAAGCGGGGGAGTCTGCCACCGACCGCGGACGCGGAGAGAGAGGGCTGAAAGTCATGAGGAAACCGCCTTGGTAGCGGTTCCTCCGGCTGCCTTCTCCGGGCGTGATTGAGCCCGCCAGGAACCTGCGCCCCTCTGAGCCTTTTGAGTCCTGTTGGACGAGGGCAATTGGGACGTGCCCGAGCCTGGGAAGGACCGAAACCTCGACTGTCCCTTCTCCTGATGGGTCTTGTTTGATAGCTGGGGTAAGGAAGAATCCGTACCCTTGGACAGTTGAATGATTTAATCCAACCGCTCACGAAACAGTCTGTCACCAGATAAAGGCAATCTGGTTAAGCACTTTTGTGGAAGCAGCATCTACTCCAATCCCTTAACACTAGGAGCGTAACAACACGGAGTTGGCGGACGCCACTGACGTACGGCTCGTAGAGTCCAGGACAGCATAAACAGCTTGAGTCGCAATGCCGACATTGCGAGGTGAAGGACGCTACTGCGGCCAAGATGTACATGTGACCGCGTCCCTCTGCGCAATACTAGCTGAAATAGCTTGGAGTGCCTCTATGGCTGCGAATGCCGGGGCAACCGACCCGCCGATAGGGCTATCTGTCTGTCAATGGCATCTTTAAGTGAAGTCCCATCTTCCACTGCAACTATAGATCTAGCCGCAAGCCTGGAGATTGGGGGATCCACCCTTGGAGCGCTTGAGCACGTCAGGGGGGAAGAGACAACGCGTATCTTCAATACGGTTGGAGAAACGCTTATCGGGATAAGCGTGATGTTCCTGGACTGCTTCTCTGGAGTCAGAGTGACCAGAAAAGTACTCAATATACGCTTGAGATACCGAAATAGGGATTTCTTCTGCTGTGAAGCTGACCCCTCCACTGGAGGAGTTGAGGGAGAAATACCCAACCTTCCATTGATGGACGCTATAAGATTATTCACTATAGCGTCACCATCCGGTGTATCCGGATTGAGAGCGGTCTCAGGATCAGAGTCCTGAACAGCTACGTCTGCCTCATCATACAGAGAGTACTGTGATGAAGTCGAGGGCCGTTCTTAGGGAGCTCGCTTAGGCCGTCTGGGACTGTCGTCCGTGTCAGAGCCTGCACCCTGGGATGCATGGGACCCTCCTGGAGCCATGATTTGTTTCGAAATCAGGGTGGCCAGCGGCATTGAATCAACATTGCCCAAGGTCTGTCTGGACTGCAAAGTCTGTAAGATGTTAGTCATAGCCACAGACAATATATCAGCGGAAACTGCAACTCCGTCCCTGTCCCTGGACAGGGATCACAGGTGGTTCTTTTGGCCACCTGTAGCAGAGACCCCGTTGAGTAATTGCACACACTGGGGGTCCTGGAACAGTCGCATGCAGTACAAGCAGCAAAGAAAGCCTGTGCCTTGGCACCCATGGTTTTTTTTTTTTTTTTTGCTGTTGCTGTCTAGCCATCTAGGAGCATTAGCCAAGAATAGCGACCGTACAGTGCAATGTATAGCATACAAGCATGAAGTACAATAAACACTTCAGCACATGCAGTACAAGGAGCATAGAAAGCCTGTGCCTTGACACCTTTGCTTTTCTGCTGCCGTTGTCTAGTTATTCAGGAGCATTAGCCAGGAAAAGCGACATACAGTGAATGTATAGCATACAAGCATGAAAATAACCACTGCAGCACATGCAATCCAAGCAGCATTGAAAGCTTGTGCCTTAGCACCCTTGCTTTTCTGCTGCTGTTGTCTAGTCATCAAGGAGCATTAGCCAAGAATAGCGACATGCAGTGAATGTACAAGCATGAAAATAAACTCTGCAGTACATGCAATCCAAGCAGCATTGAAAGCTTGTGTCTTAGCACCATTGCTGTTTGCTGCCGCTGTCTAGCCATCTAGGCGGGTAGACAGCCAAGAATAGCCCTTACAGTGCAATGTAAAGCATACAAGCATAAAGGACACATGACACTGCAGCACATGCAAGACAAGCAGCATATAGAGTCTGTGCTTTAGCACCCCTGATCTTTTGCTGCTGTTTCTAGGTCTGCATCCTGAATAGCGACCGTACAAAAGTACAACAGGACACTTCGGCATTAGTGGGTCAGCACTTTAGTTGCCGCTTACCGCCCGCACAAAAGCGGGAGTGTGGCGCCGGAATCCTGTACTGGTAGCTCAGTGTCTCCGTTTTCCCGCTCTGCGTGCCGGAA
Source organism: Anomaloglossus baeobatrachus (assembly GCF_048569485.1). NCBI lineage: Eukaryota > Metazoa > Chordata > Amphibia > Anura > Aromobatidae > Anomaloglossus > Anomaloglossus baeobatrachus. Next base: position 399,202,939 of record NC_134354.1, on the reverse strand, counting down.
TGGCTGCCGGCGTCCAGAGGAGAGGGGCGGGCCGAGGGCGTGCCTGAGACAAGAGCGGGAACCCGGCGCCCACTGTGTCTAGTAAAGGGGGCTGGAGAATGCAAATAAGGCTCCAGCCCTCGGCGCTGCTATAGAACAGCGTCTCTCCCTGTCCCTGAGTGACAGGGTGGGGGCGGGAATGAAGCGGCGCTAGGCCGCAAAAGCCGGGGACTAAAGTTAGAAGCGCCGCCGCCGTAAAAGCGCGGTCGGCGCGTCCCCGGCGCACTACAAGTCGCAGCTGCGCCGCCGCTCCAGGGGCGGTCGGCGCGGCGGTCCCCACACGTAAAGTCCCCCAGTAATCTGCAGGGACTATAAGCCCAGCGCACAGCGCTACAGTCCCCGGCGCACTAGCACACCCAGCAAGCCTGGAGTGTGCGTGGCCTGCCATACGGGGACACAGAGTACCTGAAAGTTGCAGGGCCTTGTCCCTGAACGGCACTCCCGCTCCACATCCAGCAGGTTCTATGGGTCTGTGGATGGAGCCCGGCCTCAGGGCTTGGTGGCCGGAAAGATCCCACTTCCTCAGAGCCCCTCAGGGGGATGGGGAAGGAAAACAGCATGTGGGCTCCAGCCTCCGTACCAGCAATAGGTACCTCAACCTTACAAACCGCAAGTGGGGTGAGAAGGGAGCATGCTGGGGGCCCTAGTATGGGCCCTCTTTTCTTCCATCCGATATAGTCAGCAGCTACTGCTGACTAAACAGTGGAGCTATGCGTGGATGTCTGACCTCCTTCGCACAAAGCAGAAAACTGGTGAGCCAGTGATCCCACTGGGGGTGTATAGCCAGAAGGGGAGGGGCCTTACACTTTTTAGTGTAATTGCTTTGTGTGGCCTCCGGAGGCAGTGCTATACACCCAATCGTCTGGGTCTCCCAATGGAGCGCCGAAGAAATGTAAAAGGCTATACATTTTATCCAGCCACAGCGTCAACTGAACTAAATTCTAAATGTCTACATCTAGTAGTAAACAATTACAAAATCCTAAACCAACCTTTTAAGTGGAGGTGATTGCCACCTTTTCAGCGCCTGCATCCTGAGAGCAAGGAGGAAAAACAGTTCACGTTTCAAGAGCATATTCCATAAAATATGCAAAAAGAGTAGCAACTTTCTGCACAGTAGCAGATGACAGGTCCGCCCACTTTGACTACACCAAGTTCCAAATTATTATGCAAATTATATTTTTCTCTGATTTTCCTAAATGGTCGGTGCAAATGACAGTCAGTCTAATAAAAGTCATCACCCGTTAGAGCAGACCTGGGCAAGGGGCGGCCCGCGGGCCAGATGCGGCCCGCCTACTGTCTGTGACCGGCCCGCCTGTCTTGCTAAGAGTTGGAGGCGTGGCCTGATCTATGCCTCAGCCTTGCTCTCACTGCCGGGAGCTATGATTCCCGCAGTGCAGTGATAAGCAGCTGCCACGCCCCCACTCTGCCTGTCATGCCCCCTCTGGTTGCTGATCACACTCCTCGGATGCCTCCCTTGTCCCCTCCTCTTGCTCTGTCGATGCTGGCCGCGCCCCCTTTGCCTGCCCCTTCTACCCTGGGATCCTCACATGACCGATTTATATCCACAGCAGCCACTTCAAAAACGTTTGGTCTACAAACTGAGGTAATGTGCACTTGTGCAGAAGTTACACCGGTGAGAGGGCAAAGTGGCTGCAGAAGGGGGGAGCAGGGGAGCAGCCCTTGTGCCTTCTCAGGTCCCCCCTGTGCCTGCAATAGAGGAAGCAGACACACAGGGGACTCAGTGAAAGCAGCCAGAGGAGCCCTCAGGCTCTGCTGCTGTGCTGCCTGCCTGTGCCCTCAGCGTCTCCAAGGCCAGTATGCATGCCCCACTGGCCACCACTGTGAGTATGCATGCCCCACTAGCCACCACTGTCAGTATGCATGCCCCAGTAGCCACCACTGTCAGTATGCATGCCCCACAGGCCTCAGGCTCTGCTGCTGCTGTGCTGCCTGCCTGTGCCCTCAGCGTCTCCAAGGCCAGTATGCATGCCCCACTGGCCACCACTGTGAGTATGCATGCCCCACTAGCCACCACTGTCAGTATGCATGCCCCACTAGCCACCACTGTCAGTATGCATGCCCCACTGGCCACCACTGTCAGTATGCATGCCCCACTGGCCACCACTGTCAGTATGCATGCCCCACTAGCCACCACTGTGAGTATGCATGCCCCACTAGCCACCACTGTCAGTATGCATGCCCCACTAGCCACCACTGTCAGTATGCATGCCCCACTGGCCACCACTGTCAGTATGCATGCCCCACTGGCCACCACTGTGAGTATGCATGCCCCACTAGCCACCACTGTGAGTATGCATGCCCCACTAGCCACCACTGTCAGTATGCATGCCCCACTGGCCACCACTGTCAGTATGCATGCCCCACTGGCCACCACTGTGAGTATGCATGCCCCACTAGCCACCACTGTGAGTATGCATACCCCACTAGCCACCACTGTCAGTATGCATGCCCCACTGGCCACCACTGTCAGTATGCATGCCCCACTGGCCACCACTGTGAGTATGCATGCCCCACTAGCCACCACTGTGAGTATGCATGCCCCACTAGCCACCACTGTCAGTATGCATGCCCCACTGGCCACCACTGTCAGTATGCATGCCCCACTAGCCACCACTGTGAGTATGCATGCCCCACTAGCCACCACTGTCAGTATGCATGCCCCACTGGCCACCACTGTCAGTATGCATGCCCCACTGGCCACCACTGTCAGTATGCATGCCCCACTGGCCACCACTGTCAGTATGCATACCCCACTGGCCACCACTGTGAGTATGCATGCCCCACTAGCCACCACTGTCAGTATGCATGCCCCACTGGCCACCACTGTCAGTATGCATGCCCCACTGGCCACCACTGTCAGTATGCATGCCCCACTGGCCACCACTGTCAGTATGCATGCCCCACTGGCCACCACTGTCAGTATGCATGCCCCACTGGCCACCACTGTGAGTATGCATGCCCCACTAGCCACCACTGTCAGTATGCATGCCCCACTGGCCACCACTGTCAGTATGCATGCCCCACTAGCCACCACTGTGAGTATGCATGCACCACTAGCCACCACTGTCAGTATGCATGCCCCACTGGCCACCACTGTCAGTATGCATGCCCCACTAGCCACCACTGTGAGAGTGCATTCCCCATTAGCCACCACTGTCAGTATGCATGCCCCAGTAGCCACCACTGTCAGTATGCATGCCCCACAGGCCTCAGGCTCTGCTGTTGCTGTGCTGCCTGCCTGTGCCCTCAGCGTCTCCAAGGCCAGTATGCATGCCCCACTGGCCACCACGGTCAGTATGCATGCCCCACTAGCCACCACTGTGAGTATGCATGCCCCACTAGCCACCACTGTCAGTATGCATGCCCCACTAGCCACCACTGGTCAGTATGCATGCCCCACTAGCCACCACTGTGAGTATGCATGCCCCACTAGCCACCACTGTCAGTATGCATGCCCCACTGGCCACCACTGTCAGTATGCATGCCCCACTAGCCACCACTGTGAGTATGCATGCCCCACTGGCCACCACTGTCAGTATGCATGCCCCACTGGCCACCACTGTCAGTATGCATGCCCCACTGGCCACCACTGTCAGTATGCATGCCCCACTGGCCACCACTGTGAGAGTGCATTCCCCACTAGCCACCACTGTCAGTATGCATGCCCCAGTAGCCACCACTGTCAGTATGCATGCCCCACAGGCCTCAGGCTCTGCTGCTGCTGTGCTGCCTGCCTGTGCCCTCAGCGTCTCCAAGGCCAGTATGCATGCCCCACTGGCCATTACTGTCAGTATGCATGCCCCACTGGCCACCACTGTCAGTATGCATGCCTCACAGGCCACCACTGTCAGTATGCATGCCTCACAGGCCACCACTGTCAGTATGCATGCCCCACTGGCCACCACTGTCAGTATGCATGCCCCACTGGCCACCACTGTCAGTATGCATGCCCCACTGGCCACCACTGTGAGAGTGCATTCCCCACTAGCCACCACTGTCAGTATGCATGCCCCAGTAGCCACCACTGTCAGTATGCATGCCCCACAGGCCTCAGGCTCTGCTGCTGCTGTGCTGCCTGCCTGTGCCCTCAGCGTCTCCAAGGCCAGTATGCATGCCCCACTGGCCACCACTGTCAGTATGCATGCCCCACTGGCCACCACTGTCAGTATGCATGCCTCACAGGCCACCACTGTCAGTATGCATGCCCCACTGGCCACCACTGTCAGTATGCATGCCCCACTGGCCACCACTGTCAGTATGCATGCCTCACAGGCCACCACTGTCAGTATGCATGCCTCACAGGCCACCACTGTCAGTATGCATGCCTCACAGGCCACCACTGTCAGTATGCATGCCTCACAGGCCACCACTGTCAGTATGCATGCCTCACAGGCCACCACTGTCAGTATGCATGCCTCACAGGCCACCACTGTCAGTATGCATGCCCCACTGGCCACCACTGTCAGTATGCATGCCCCACTGGCCACCACTGTCAGTATGCATGCCCCACTGGCCACCACTGTCAGTATGCATGCCCCACTGGCCACCACTGTCAGTATGCATGCCCCACTGGCCACCACTGTCAGTATGCATGCCCCACTGGCCACCACTGTCAGCATGCATGCCCCACTGGCCACCACTGTCAGTATGCATGCCCCACTGGCCACCACTGTCAGTATGCATGCCCCACTGGCCACCACTGTCCGTATGCATGCCCCACTGGCCACCACTGTCAGTATGCATGCCCCACTGGCCACCACTGTCAGTATGCATGCCCCACTGGCCACCACTGTCAATATGTCTGCTTCACAGTCCCCAGTAATGTCTATGCCACTTACTAACCCCAGTAATGTCTGCCACTTACTGACCCCAGTAATGTGTATGCCCCCCACTGACCTCAGTAATGTCTATGCCCCCCCACTGACCCCAGTAATGTGTATGCCCCCCACTGACCCCAGTAATGTGTATGCCCCCCACTGACCCCAGTAATGTGTATGCCCCCCCACTGACCCCAGTAATGTGTATGCCCCCCCACTGACCCCAGTAATGTCTATGCCCTCCACTGACCCAAGTAATGTCTATGCCCTCCACTGATCCCAGTAATGTGTATGCCCCCCACATTTTCATTGAATCTTATTGTTGTTTAACTTACTGTTTGTTTATGAAGGGATAGTATATACTATATACAGTATTGGGTAGAACTGAGCCAATTACATTAGTCCGGCCCTCTAAAACCATCCCAATTTCTCATGCGGCCCCATGGGAAAATTAATTGCCCACCCCTGCGTTAGAGTATACATCTAATTTTATTGAAGGAACCTCCCAATGATAACAGTATAATCTTCAAAATTTAAAAAAAACTCCAAATGCACTGTTCCAAATTATTAGGCACAGTAGAGTTTCTAAACATTTTATATGTTTTAAAGAAGTGAAAATGCTCATTTGTGGAATTTGCAGTGTTAAGAGGTCACATTCACTGAAATAAAAAGCTATTTAAATCCAAAACATCCTAACAGGCCAAGTTCATGTTAACATAGGAACCCTTCTTTGATATCACCTTCACAATTCTTGCATCCATTGAACTTGTGCGTTTTTGGAGAGTTTCTGCTTGAATTTCTTTGCATGATGTCAGAATAGCCTCCCAGAGCTGCTGTTTTGATGTGAACTGCCTCCCACCCTCATAGATCTTTTGCTTGATGATACTCCAAAGGTTCTCTATAGGGTTGAGGTCAGGGGAAGATGGTGGCCACACCATGAGTTTATCTACTTTTATGCCCATAATAGCAATGACACAGAGGTATTATTTGCAGCATGAAATGGTGCATTGTCATGCATGAAGATAATTTTGCTCCTGAAAACACGTTTCTGCTTTTTGTACCATGGAAGAAAGTTGTCAGTTAAACTCTATATACTTTGCAGAGGTCATTTTCACACCTTCAGGAACCCTAAAGGGGCCTACCAGATGTCTCCCCATGATTCCGGCCTAAAACATGACTCCTCCACCTCCTTTCTGACGTCACAGCCTTGTTGGGACATGGTGGCCATCCACCACTCCATCCATCTGGACCATCCAGGGCTGCTCGACACTCATCAGTAAACAAGACTGTTTGAAAATTAGTCTTCATGTATGTCTGGGCCCCCTGCAACAGTGTCTGCTTGTGAGCACTGTTTAGGGAATGCCGAATAGTAGGTTTATGCACCATAGCAAGCCTTTGAAGGATCCTACACGTTGAGGTTCGAGGGACTCCAGAGGCACCAGCAGCTTCAAATATCTGTTTGCTGGTTTGTAATGGCTTTTTAGCAGCTGTTCTCTTAATCCGATGGAGTTGCCTGGCAGAAACCTTCCTCATTCTGCCTTTATCAGCACGAACACGTATGTGCTCAGAATCAGCCACAAATCTCTTCACAGTACGATGATCACGCTTAGATTTTCGTGAAATATCTAATGTTTTCATCCCTTGTCCAAGGCATTGCACTATTTGATGCTTTTCGGCAGCAGAGAGATCCTTTTTCTTTCCCATGTTACTTGAAAACTGTGGTCTGCTTAATATTGTGGAACATCCAGGTTTTTTTTTATTGGGCTCACCTGGCAAACTAATTATCACAGGTATCTGAGACTAATTTCAGTGATACAAAGAACTTTGAGACACAATACCATCAATAAGTTTCATTGAAAAACAAAGAAGGGAATTTTGTTACTTACCGTAAATTCCTTTTCTTCTAGCTCCTATTGGGAGACCCAGACGATTGGTGTATAGCTACTGCCTCCGGAGGCCACACAAAGCATTACACTAAAAAGTGTAAGGCCCCTCCCCTTCTGGCTATACACCCCCAGTGGGATCACTGGCTCACCAGTTTTAGTGCAAAAGCAAGAAGGAGGAAAGCCAATAACTGGTTAAACAAATTCACTCCGAGTAACATCGGAGAACTGAAAAACCGTTCAACATGAACAACATGTGTACCCGAAAAAACCCAACAATCCCGAAGGACAACAGGGCGGGTGCTGGGTCTCCCAATAGGAGCTAGAAGAAAAGGAATTTACGGTAAGTAACAAAATTCCCTTCTTCGTCGCTCCATTGGGAGACCCAGACGATTGGGACGTCCAAAAGCTGTCCCTGGGTGGGTAAATTAATACCTCAAGTTAGAGCTGCAAAACAGCTCTCCCCTACGAGGAGGCAACCGCCGCCTGCAGGACTCTTCTACCTAGGCTGGCGTCTGCCGAAGCATAGGTATGCACCTGATAATGTTTGGTGAAAGTGTGCAGACTCGACCAGGTAGCTGCCTGGCACACCTGTTGAGCCGTAGCCTGGTGTCGTAATGCCCAGGACGCACCCACGGCTCTGGTAGAATGGGCCTTCAGCCCTGATGGAACCGGAAGCCCAGCAGAACGGTAGGCTTCAAGAATTGGTTCTTTGATCCATCGAGCCAGGGTGGCTTTGGAAGCCTGCGACCCTTTGCGCTTACCAGCGACAAGGACAAAGAGTGCATCGGAACGGCGCAGGGGCGCCGTGCGGGAAATGTAGATTCTGAGTGCTCTCACCAGATCTAACAAATGTAAATTCATCTCATACCGATGAACTGCATGAGGACAAAGAAGGGAATTTTGTTACTTACCGTAAATTCCTTTTCTTCTAGCTCTTATTGGGAGACCCAGACGATTGGGGTATAGCTACTGCCCTCTGGAGGCCACACAAAGCACTACATCAAAAGTGCAAGGCCCCTCCCCCTCTGGCTATACCCCCCCGTGGTATCACGGGTTCTCCAGTTTTAGTGCCAAAGCAAGAAGGAGGAAGCCAATAACTGGTTTAAACAAATTAACTCCGAATAACATCGGAGAACTGAAAAAACCGTTCAACATGAACAACATGTGTACCCGCAAACAACAAAAAAACATCCCGAAGGACAACAGGGCGGGTGCTGGGTCTCCCAATAAGAGCTAGAAGAAAAGGAATTTACGGTAAGTAACAAAATTCCCTTCTTCTTCAGCGCTCTATTGGGAGACCCAGACGATTGGGACGTCCAAAAGCTGTCCCTGGGTGGGTAAAGAAATACCTCATGTTAGAGCTGCAAAACAGCCCTCCCCTACAGGGGTGTCACTGCCGCCTGCAGGACTCTTCTACCTAAGCTGGCATCCGCCGAAGCATAGGTATGCACCTGATAATGCTTGGTGAAAGTGTGCAGACTGGACCAGGTAGCTGCCTGGCACACCTGTTGAGCCGAAGCCTGGTGACGAAATGCCCAGGACGCACCCACGGCTCTGGTTGAGTGGGCTTTTAGCCCTGAAGGAACCGGAAGCCCCGCAGAACGGTAGGCCTCTAGAATTGGTTCTTTGATCCATCGAGCCAGGGTGGCTTTAGAAGCCTGCAACCCCTTGCGCGGACCAGCGACAAGGACAAAAAGTGCATCGGCACGGCGCATGGGCGCCGTTCGGGAAATGTAGATTCTGAGTGCTCTCACCAGATCTAGCAAACGTAAGTCCTTTTCATACCGGTGAACCGGATGAGGACAAAAAGAAGGCAAGGATATATCCTGATTAAGATGAAAAGAGGATACGACCTTAGGGAGAAACTCCGGAATAGGGCGCAGCACTACCTTGTCCTGGTGGAACACCAGGAAGGGAGCCTTGGATGACAGAGCTGCCAGCTCAGACACTCGCCGAAGCGATGTGATCGCAACAAGAAACGCCACTTTCTGTGACAGCCGAGAAAAGGAAACTTCCTTCAGAGGCTCGAAAGGCGGCTTCTGGAGAGCAACTAGTACCCTGTTCAGATCCCAAGGATCTAACGGCCGCTTGTACGGGGGCACAATATGACAGACCCCCTGCAGGAACGTGCGCACCTTAGGAAGACGTGCTAGACGCTTCTGAAAAAACACGGATAGTGCCGAAACTTGCCCTTTAAGGGAGCTGAGCGACAAGCCCTTTTCTAACCCCGATTGCAGGAAGGAAAGAAACTTGGGCAATGCAAATGGCCAGGGAGACACTCCCTGAGCAGAGCACCAGGACAAGAAAATCTTCCACGTTCTGTGGTAGATCTTAGCCGAATTCGACTTTCTAGCTTGTCTCATTGTGGCAACGACTCCCTGAGATAATCCAGCAGATGCTAGGATCCAGGACTCAATGGCCACACAGTCAGGTTCAGGGCCGCAGAATTCTGATGGAAAAACGGCCCTTGGGACAGTAAGTCTGGTCGGTCTGGCAGTGACCACGGTCGACCGATCGTGAGATGCCACAGATCCGGATACCACGACCTCCTCGGCCAGTCTGGAGCGACGAGTATGACGCGGCTGCACTCGGATCTGATCTTGCGTAGCACTCTGGGCAAGAGCGCCAGAGGCGGAAACACGTATGGGAGCTGAAACTGCGACCAATCTTGAACCAAGGCGTCTGCCGCCAGAGCTCTTTGATCGCGCGACCTCGCCATGAATGCCGGGACCTTGTTGTTGTGCCGGGATGCCATTAGGTCGACGTCCGGCACTCCCCAGCGGCGACAGATTTCCTGAAACACGTCCGGGTGAAGGGACCATTCCCCTGCGTCCATGCCCTGGCGACTGAGGAAGTCTGCTTCCCAGTTTTCTACGCCTGGGATGTGAACCGCGGATATGGTGGATGCTCTGTCCTCCACCCACAATAGAATGCGCCGGACTTCTTGGAAGGCTTGCCGACTGCGCGTCCCTCCTTGGTGGTTGATGTATGCCACCGCTGTGGAGTTGTCCGATTGGATTCGGATCTGCTTTCCTTCCAGCCACTGTTGGAAGGCCAGTAGAGCAAGATACACTGCTCTGATCTCCAGAACATTGATCTGAAGGGTGGACTCCTGCGGAGTCCACGTCCCCTGAGCCCTGTGGTGGAGAAATACTGCTCCCCACCCTGACAGACTCGCATCTGTCGTGACTACTGCCCAGGATGGGGGCAGGAAGGATCTTCCCTGAGACAATGAGGTGGGAAGGAGCCACCATTGTAGGGAGTCCTTGGCCGTCTGGGAAAGCGAGACTTTCCTGTCCAGGGACGTTGACTTCCCGTCCCATTGGCGGAGAATGTCCCATTGAAGTGGGCGCAGATGAAACTGCGCAAAGGGAACTGCTTCCATGGCTGCCACCATCTTCCCTAGGAAATGCATGAGGCGCCGCAAGGGATGCAACTGGCCCTGCAGAAGAGATTGCACCCCTGTCTGTAGTGACCGCTGCTTGTCCAGCGGAAGCTTCACTATCGCTGCTAGAGTATGAAACTCCATGCCAAGATACGTTAGTGATTGAGTCGGTGATAGGATCGACTTTGGAAAGTTGATGATCCATCCGAAAGACTGTAGGGTCTCCAGCGTAGCCTTCAGGCTGTGCTGACATGCCTCTCGAGAGGGAGCTTTGACCAATAAATCGTCTAGGTAAGGGATCACCGAGTGTCCCTGAGAGTGCAAGACTGCTACCACCGCCGCCATGACCTTGGTGAAGACCCGTGGGGCTGTCGCCAGACCAAATGGCAGAGCTACGAACTGAAAATGGTCGTCTCCTATCACAAAACGTAGAAAACGTTGATGTTCTGTAGCAATTGGCACGTGGAGATAAGCATCTTTGATGTCTATTGAGGCAAGGAAGTCTCCTCTGGACATTGAGGCAATGACAGAACGCAGGGTTTCCATCCGGAACTTCCTGGCGTGCACATGTTTGTTGAGCCGTTTTAGGTCCAGAACAGGACGGAACGAGCCGTCCTTTTTTGGAACCACAAAGAGATTGGAGTAAAACCCTTGCCCTTGTTCCTGAGGCGGGACTGGGATCACCACTCCTTCCGCTCTTAGGGAGTCCACCGCCTGCAGCAGAGCATCTGCTCGGTCTGGATGTGGGGAGGTTCTGAAGAACCGAGCTGGAGGACGAGAATTGAACTCGATTCTGTACCCGCGAGACAAAATGTCCGTCACCCACCGGTCTTTGACCTGTGACATCCAAATGCCGGAAAAGCGGGAGAGCCTGCCCCCGACCGGCGATGCGTAGGGAGGGGGCTGGAAGTCATGAGGTAGCCGCTTTGGAAGCGGTACCTCCATTTGCTTTCTTGGGGCGCGTGTGAGCCCGCCACGAATCTGAGTTTCTTTGCGTCCTCTGAGTCCCTTTGGACGAGGTAAATGGTGTCTTGCCCGAACCTCGAAAGGACTGAAACCTCTGCTGCCACTTTTTCTGCTGAGGTTTGGTTGTTCTGGGTTGTGGTAAAGAGGAGTCTTTACCCTTGGACTGCTTAATGATATCAGCCAATGGCTCGCCAAACAGTCTCTCTCTAGATAAAGGCAAACTGGTTAAACATTTTTTGGAACCAGCATCTGCTTTCCAGTCCTTTAACCACAAGGCTCTGCGCAAAACTACCGAATTGGCGGACGCCATTGAGGTGCGACTGGTAGATTCTAGGACCGCATTGATAGCGTAAGACGCAAACGCCGACATCTGCGTGGTAAGGTGCGCCACTTGCGGCACTGCTGGATGTATGATAGCATCCACTTTTGCTAAGCCAGCTGAAATAGCCTGGAGTGCCCATACGGCTGCGAATGCCGGAGCAAACGACGCGCCGATAGCTTCATAGACAGATTTTAACCAAAGGTCCATCTGTCTGTCATTGGCATCTTTAAGTGAAGCGCCATCCTCCACTGCAACTATAGACCTAGCTGCGAGTTTGGAAATCGGGGGGTCTACCTTTGGACACTGTGTCCAGCGCTTGACCACCTCAGGGGGGAAAGGGAAACGCGTATCTTTAGATCGTTTAGAGAAACGCCTTTCTGGGTGAGCGTCGTGCTTCTGGATTGATTCTCTGAAGTCAGAGTGATCCAAGAAAGCACTCAATTTACGCTTGGGATAAAGGAAACGAAACTTCTCCTGCTCCGCAGCCGCCTCTTCTGCTGAAGGGGCTGGGGGAGAAATATCCAACAGCCTATTGATGGCTGAGATAAGGTCGTTTACCATGGCATCCCCATCAGGGGTATCCAGGTTGAGAGGGGTTCCAGGAATGGATTCCTGATCACTCTCATCAGACACATCACAGGGAGACTGATTGCGCTGAGACCCTGAGCAGTGTGATGACGTCGAGGGTCTTTCCCAGCGAGCTCGCTTAGGGTGGCTGGGGCTATCATCTGAGTCATAATCCACGGCCTGTGAAGCCGGGGACCCCCCTGTGGGCTGGATTAAATCCAAGTGAGGGGGACCTGAGGACAGAGGCCTCGCCATGTCCAAAGACTGAGCCCCATGCATAGATTGCAAGGTTTCAAGGATTTTTGCCATAGACACAGACATATTATCCGCAAAAACTGCAAAGTCTGTCCCTGTCACCGGGGCAGAACTTACAAGCGTCTCAGCCTGGGTCACTACCCCTCCTGACTCCGGCTGGCGAAGCAGCACCGGGTCGGAGCATTGCACACAATGGGAGCCTGCTGGTAGATCAGCCCCACATGCAGCACACGCAGCACACACAGCCCTGGCCTTGGCAGCCTTGCGTTTTGAGGATGGCATGTTGCTGCTTCCACAGAGTGATCTGGGAGATGCAGCCAGAAGCGACCTCACAGTGCAAGAAATACAATATTTAAATATCTGTACAGTACACCGATACACCGTGAGGCACTAGAGGGACCAGCACAGACAAATCGCTTACCGCCCGCTTAAAAAGCGGGTGTGTGGTCGCCAGATAGCCCCTAGTCCAGGTCTCCCAGAGCCTTGCGTCCTTCCTCCAGCCAGACTGCATGTAATGGCTGCCGGCGTCCTGAGAGGAAGGGGGGCGGGCCCTGGGCGTTCCTGGCTAAGAGCGGGAAGCCTGCTTCCCTCTGTGCCTAGTGTGAGGGCTGGAGCATGTAAATCAGGCTCCAGCCCTCGTCGCTGCTAGCGAACAGCGTCTCTCCCCTACCCTGAATGACAGGGTGGGGGCGGGAACGAAACGGAGCTGCCGGCGTCCTAGGCCCAAAAAGCCGGGGACTCAATTTATAACCGCCGCCGCCGTAAAAGCGCGGACGGCGGATCCCCGGCGCACCACAAGTCACAGCAGCGCCGCCCGGTCCAGAGGGGGTCGGCGCTGCGTTCCCATACACAAACAATCCCCCAGTAATCTGTAGGGACACTGGCTCCAACGTTGCGGTCCCCGGCGCACTACAACACCCAGCCAGCCCGGAGTGTGTCTGTGCCTGCCGGGGACACAGAGTACCTGTATGATGCAGGGCCTGTCCCTGATCGTACTCCTGCTCCGTCTCCAACAGGTTCTAATGGGTCTGTGGATGGAGCCCGGCGTCAGAGCTGAGAGGCCGGCAGGATCCCACTTCCACAGAGCCCTACCAGGGGATGTGGAAGGAAAACAGCATGTGGGGCTCCAGCCCTGTACCAGCAATAGGTACCTCAACCTTACAACACCATCCAGGGGTGAGAAGGGAGCATGCTGGGGACACTATATGTGTCCTCTTTTCTTCCATCCGAAATAGTCAGCAGCTACTGCTGACTAAAATCTGTGGAGCTATGCATGGAATGTCTGACCTCCTTCGCACACAAAGCTAAAACTGGAGAACCCGTGATACCACGGGGGGGTATAGCCAGAGGGGGAGGGGCCTTGCACTTTTGATGTAGTGCTTTGTGTGGCCTCCAGAGGGCAGTAGCTATACCCCAATCGTCTGGGTCTCCCAATAGAGCGCTGAAGAAAAGAAGGCAAAGAGATATCCTGATTAAGATGAAAAGAGGATACCACCTTCGGGAGAAACTCCTGAATGGGGCGCAGCACTACCTTGTCCTGGTGGAAGACCAGGAAAGGAGCCTTGGATGACAGCGCTGCTAGCTCAGACACTCTCCGAAGAGATGTGATCGCTACCAGTAAAGCCACTTTCTGTGATAGTCTAGAAAGTGAAACCTCCCTCAGAGGCTCGAAGGGCGGCTTCTGGAGGGCAACTAGTACCCTGTTCAGATCCCATGGATCTAACGGCCGCTTGTACGGGGGTACAATATGACAAACCCCCTGCAGGAACGTGCGCACCTTAGGAAGCCGTGCTAGACGCTTTTGAAAAAAGACGGATAGCGCCGAGACTTGCCCTTTAAGGGAGCCGAGCGACAAACCTTTTTCTAACCCAGATTGCAGGAAAGAAAGGTAGGCAATGCCAAAGGCCAGGGAGACACTCCCTGAGCAGAGCACCAGGATAAGAATATCTTCCACGTTCTGTGGTAGATCTTAGCGGACGTGGGCTTCCTAGCCTGTCTCATGGTGGCAACGACCCCTTGGGATAATCCTGAAGACCCTAGGATCCAGGACTCAATGGCCACACAGTCAGGTTCAGGGCCGCAGAATTCCGATGGAAAAACGGCCCTTGGGACAGTAAGTCTGGTCGGTCTGGTAGTGCCGACGGTTGGCCGACCGTGAGATGCCACAGATCCGGATACCACGCCCTCCTTGGCCAGTCTGGGGCGACGAGTATGACGCGGCTGCAGTCGGATCTGATCTTGCGTAGCACTCTGGGCAAGAGTGCGAGAGGTGGAAACACATAAGGGAGCCGGAACTGCGACCAATCTTGCACTCAGGCGTCTGCCGCCAGAGTTCTGTGATCGCGAGACCGTGCTATGAAGGTTGGGACCTTGTTGTTGTGCCTGGACGCCATTAGGTCGACGTCCGGCCTTCCCCAGCGGCTACAGATTTCCTGAAACACGTCCGGGTGAAGGGACCATTCCCCTGCGTCCATGCCCTGGCGGCTGAGGAAGTCTGCTTCCCAGTTTTCTACGCCGGGGATGTGAACTGCGGATACGGTGGAGGCCGTGGCTTCCACCCACGTCAGAATCCGCCGGACTTCCTGGAAGGCTTGCCGACTGCGTGTCCCTCCTTGGTGATTGATGTATGTCACCGCTGTGGAGTTGTCCGACTGAATTCGGATCTGCTTTCCTTCCAGCCACTGCTGGAAGGCTAGTAGGGCAAGATACACTGCTCTGATTTCCAGAACATGGATCGGAAGGGTGGACTCCTGCTGAGTCCACGTACCCTGAGCCCTGTGGTGGAGAAAAAACTGCTCCCCACCCTGACAGACTCGCGTCTGTCGTGACTACCGCCCAAGACGGTGGTAGGAAGGATCTTCCCTGTGATAATGAGGTGGGAAGAAGCCACCATTGCAGAGAGTCCTTCCGAAAAGGATACTTTCCTGTTCAGGGATGTTGACTTCCCGTCCCATTGGCGGGGAATGTCCCAATAAGAGGACGCAGATGAAACTGCGCAAACGGAACCGCCTCCATTGCCGCCACCATCTTCCCGAGGAAGTGCATGAGGCGTCTTAAGGAGTGCGACTGACCTTGACGGAGAGTCTGCACCCCAGTCTGTAGTGACCGCTGCTTGTTCAGCGGAAGCTTCACTAGCGCTGACAGGGTATGAAAACTCCATGCCAAGATACGTTAGTGATTGGGTCGGTGACAGGTTTGACTTTGAAAAGTCGATGGTCCACCCGAACGTCTGGAGAGTCTCCAGCGCAACATTCAGGCTGAGTTGGCATGCCTCTTGAGAGGGTGCCTTGACAAGTAGATCGTCCAAGTAAGGGATCAGAGTGTCCCTGTGAGTGCAAGACTGCTACCACTGCCGCCATGACCTTGGTGAACACCCGTGGGGTTGTCGCCAGACCGAATGGCAGAGCTACGAACTGAAGATGGTCGTCTCCCATCACGAAACGTAGAAAACATTGGTGCTCTGTAGCAATCGGCACGTGGAGATAAGCATCTTTGATGTCTATTGATGCTAGGAAATATCCTTGAGACATTGAGGCAATGACGGAGCGGAGGGTTTCATCCGGAACCGCCTGGCCTCCACGTGCTTGTTGAGCAGTTTTAGGTCCAGAACGGAACGGAAAGAGCCATCCTTTTTTGGCACCACAACCAGATTGGAGGAAAACCGTGTCTTGTTCCTGAAGAGGAACAGGGAGTACCACTCCTTATGCCTGCAGAAGAGCATCGGCTCGGTGGTGAGGTGGGGACGTTCTGAAGAATCGAGTCGGAGGACGAGAACAGAACTCTGTCCTGTTTACGTGGGCACAATGTCCCTCACCCACCGGTCTGTGACCTGTGGCAGCTAAATGTCGCCAAAGGCGAGCGAGTCTGCCATCAACCGCGGATGCGGAGAGATGAGAGAGCTGAGAGTCATGAGGAGACCGCCTTGGTAGCGGTTCCTCCGGCTGCCTTCCTTGGGCGTGAATGAGCCCCCGGAAACTGAGCCCCTCTGAGGCTTTTCAGCTCTTCTGGGCGAGGACAATTGGGACCTGCCCGAGCTTGGGAAGGACCGAAACCTCGACTGTCCTTCCAGGACAGCATTAATAGGGTAAGTCGCAATGCAGACATTGCGAGGTTACGGACGCCCCTGCGGCACAAATGTACATATGCTCAAGACCAGCTGTGCAAGAACAGCTGAAAAACTTAGGGTGCCCATACGGCTGTAAATGCCGGAGCAACCGACACGCCGATAGCCTCATAGACAGATTTCAACCAGAGTCCATCTGTCTGGCATCTTTAAGTGAAGTCCCATCTCCACTGCAACTATAGCTCTAGCCGCAAGCCTGGAGATTGGAGAATCCACCTTTGGACCCTGGGTCCCGCGCTTGACCACGTCAGGGGGAAAAGGATAACGTGTATCGTTAATACGTTTGGAGAAAACGCTTATCTGGTAAGCGTGGTGTTCCTGGACTGCTTCTCTGAAGTCAGCGTGGCCAGAAAAATACTCAATATACGTTTGAGCTACTGAAATGGGACTTCTCCTGCTGTGAAGCTGACTCCTCCGCTGGGGGAGCTGAGGGAGAAAGATCCAACATTCCATTGATGGACGCTATAGGATCATTCCTTATGGCGTCACCATCCGGTGTATCCGGATTGAGAGCGTTGTCAGGATCAAAGTCCTGATGAGCTACGTCTGCCTCATCATACAGAGAGCCTCCTGGGACCCCCCCCCCGGAGCACCGATTTTATTCCCAATGAGGGTGGCCAGGGAGCAATGATCCAGATTGCCCATGGCCTGTCCGGACTGCAAGTCTCTATCCCATTGCAACTCCATCCCTGTCCTTGGACAGGGTTGACAGGTGGTTCCTTTGGCCACGTCTAGTAGAGACCCCGGCTAACCAAGTGCTCCAGGGGAGCATTGCACACAATGGGGTTCAGTGCCGTGGAACAGTATCACATGCAGTAAAAACAGCATCGAAAGCCTGTGTTGCTTATATGCTGCTGCCGACTAGCCATCTAGGACATAGAGCCAATAATGGCGACCGTACAATGCAATGTATAGCATACAAGCATAAAGTACAATGAACACTGCAGCACATGCAATACAAGCAGCATAGAAAGCCTGTGCCTTGGCACCCCTGCTTTTCTGCCGCTGTAGACTAGCCATCTAGGAGAATATAGCCCAGAATATGGACCATACAGTGCAATGTATAGCATACAAGCATAAGTACAAATGAACACTGCAACCCCTGCAATACAAGCAGCATAGAAAAAACCTGTGCCTCAGCACCCTTGCTTTTCTGCTGCTGTAGTCTAGTCATTCTAGGCGAAAATAGCCCAGACTAGCGACCGTACAGTGCAGTGTATAGCATACAAGCATAAATACACATGAACACTTCAGTACGTGCAAAACAAGCAGCATAGAAAGCCTGTGCCTTAGCACCCCTGCTTTCCTGCTGCTGATGTGTCGCCATCTAAGAGGGCATATAGCCAAAGATAGCGACCTATGCAGTGTAAGCATAAAAATACAAATGGACAACTGCGGTATTTAGTGGGGTCAGCACTTCAGGTGCCGCTTACCGCCCGCCTATAAGCGGGTGTGTGGTCGCCCTAGTCCTGTGCCTGGTTGCCCAGAGTCCGATCTCTCAGCTCGGACTGCAGGAATGGCTGCCGGCGTCTTCTCCAGCTCGTGTGAGTAGGGGCGGGCCGTGGGCGTGCCCCCAAGTCAGAGCGGGAAACCGGCGTCCCACAGTGTCCAGTGAGAGGGCTGGAGCATGTAAATAAGGCTCCAGCCCTCGGCGCTGCTGATTGTACAGCGTCTCTCCCCTACCCTGATTGACAGGGTGGGGGCGGGAACGAAGCGGAGCTAGGCCGCAAAAGCCGGGGACTGGATTTATAAGCGCCGCCGCCGTAAAAGCGCGGTCGGCGCTAAGTCCCCGGCGCACTACAAGTCCCAGCCGCGCCGCCGCTCCCGAGCGTCCGGCGCGGTAGTTCCCCATACATAAAGTCACTCAGCTAGGCTGCAGTGACTGTAACCCTTTACTGTCCCCGGCGCACTAGCACACCCAGCAAGTCTGGAGTGTGCTGTGCCTGTGTGTACGGGGACACAGAGTACCTGAATGGTGCAGGGCCTTGTCCCTGAACGGCACTCCCGCTCCACATCCAGCAGGTTCAATGGGTCTGTGGATGGAGCCCGGCCTCAGGGCTTTGGGGCCGGTAAGATCCCACTTCCTCAGAGCCCCTCAGGGGGATGTGGAAGGAAAACAGCATGTGGGCTCCAGCCTCCGTACCAGCAATAGGTACCTCAACCTTACAAACCACCAGCGGGGTGAGAAGGGAGCATGCTGGGGGCCCTATATGGGCCCACTTTTCTTCCATCCGACATAGTCAGCAGCTACTGCTGACTAAACAGTGGAGCTATGCGTGGATGTCTGACCTCCTTCGCACAAAGCAGAAAACTGGTGAGCCAGTGATCCCACTGGGGGTGTATAGCCAGAAGGGGAGGGGCCTTACACTTTTTAGTGTAATGCTTTGTGTGGCCTCCGGAGGCAGTAGCTATACACCAATCGTCTGGGTCTCCCAATAGAGCGACGAAGAAATAAATAATTGCTATGACATCTAAATCCAATTTGCATAATAATTTGGAACATTGTGTATAACAGAGACCCTTAATACCTCCTGCAGAGGAAACTGACGGCAGAAGTGAGCAGTGACAACTCAAATTATTGGTGCTTCAGAAAGTAAAGTTATGTTCATGTACATTATGTAATTTCTTTCAAAGGGAACATTTAAAAAAAGCTTCTACTAAACCCCTCTTCCTTCTGAGTATTATTTTTCTGATATGAGTGACTTTCTATCAGAATAATCTTCAGTTTGAAAAAGATCACTACTAGTGTGAACAGAGCAAATGTTTGGTGAAATGTAATAGAAACTACTATAGGTACACAGGTACTTACTGTGGAGAAGGTTCCTTGGGTCTTTTCCGTGAAGGTGATGGACTTCTTGATGCAGATTGCCTACGTCTCCTCCCAACTTCTCCATTTTTTACTCCTGATCGCTTTGGCCGGTCATCTTCTGAAGAGGAGGATGACCCAGAATCTAAAATTGAAACCGCAGATTTCAAAGTTTTAAAGCCAATTCTCACAATAGTAAGAAAAAAAAACAAAACAACTTTTCTGATCACAAAATGTCCCATCTATCATTGCCTAAAGTGACATATGTGACCAGTTTTACTTGGTTACAGCAAAATACAAAGTCTATAGATTGAATAAGTAAAACATTAATTACCTGAGGAGGATTGCTGATTTTGTCTCCTATATTGACGACGTTGCTGGACTGAATCAGATGTTCCCATTTTGCCTCCCTTATCATCATCTGCAAAAGCAAAATTTTATGAGCAATCGTACCCCCCCCCCACCCCCGCCTGTTTTCACCTTCTTGATTTTCAATGGGGGGGGAAAAAAAGGTCTGAATTCAATTTTTATATTATTTGAATTTTTTTTCCATATATTTTTTTTAAAAAGTTTCCCTGAATTTAATAGTTCCCTTGGGGGTCTTGAACCTGTGTCTAATTGCTTGTGCTATATAGGAGCAGTGCACCAGCATTGCTGTATATAACTGGTCTCTTTCTTTTGAACGCCAGCTAAAAGCTGACTTTCATAGGAGCACAGTCATGTCAATAAAGGGGGTCTTCAGCAGACCCCCAGGTGTCATGGCAACCCATCAGTGCCTCATAATCATGTCACGTGCATGCTGATGGGCCCATAGAGTGACATGCCTTAAATGATGCTGTCTGACAGTGGCCCTTAACAGGTTAACAGCTGTGAGCGGAGCATATGCGGTTTAATTCAGCCATTATCTGCGGACAAATATGCAGGCTCGGCTTGTAAACCCACATGAAAATCAGGGGGGTGGAATACGATATATTAATCTGTCGGTAAGGAGTTAGAGGGACTTACCATTTAAAAAAAAGTGGGCTCGAGATGTCTACTCGGTACAGCCGTTGAGATCAATTTAATAGATACATTGGTGATGTGCATGCAGTTATGTGGCAACTTTTGGCCAAACAGAGCCAATACTTAAGGGTACTTTCACACTTGCGTTATTTTCCTTCCGTTACAATCCGCCCTTTTGGGAAACAGCGGAATCCGTTAACGGATTCCGCTGTTTCCCATAGACTTGTATGGTTGACGGATTGTACCAAAAGGAGCTGCGTTGCTTCCGCTGGGCGACGCTCCGTTGCTTCCGCCCAGCGGGAGGAACGCAGCATGTAACGTTATTTTGAGCAGCGGAATCCTCTGGATTTCACTGCGCATGCTCTTTTTTTTTTTTTTTTTTTTTTAAATCAAACTTTATTTTGGCTCGCGGTGGCCGAACGTTCAGCTGAGCGCCCGGCCGTCGGCAAGCGACAGCGCTAAGCTGAATGACCGGCCACCAGCATGCCCGGCCGCCGGCAAGTCACAGCGCTCAGCTGAGCGCCCGCCCGCCGGCATGCCCGGGCGCCGGCAAGTGACAGCGATCAGCTGATCACCCGGCGGCCGGCTGCAGGGAGCGATCAGCTGATCACCCGGCGGCCGGGAGCGATCAGCTGATCACCCGGCAGCCGGCTGCAGGGAGCGATCAGCTGATCACCCGGCAGCCGGGAGCGATCAGCTGATCACCCGGCAGCCGGGAGCGATCAGCTGATCACCCGGCGGGCGGGAGCGATCAGCTGATCACCCGGCAGCCGGCTGCAGGGAGCGATCAGCTGATCACCCGGCAGCCGGCTGCAGGGAGCGATCAGCTGATCACCCGGCAGCCGGCTGCAGGGAGCGATCAGCTGATCACCCGGCAGCCGGGAGCGATCAGCTGATCACCTGGCAGCCGGGAGCGATCAGCTGATCACCCGGCAGGCGGGAGCGATCAGCTGATCACCCGGCGGCCGGCTACTGGGAGCAATCAGCTGATCACCCAGCGGCCGGCTGCAGGGAACGATCAGCTGATCGTTCACTATAGTCTGCCGCTGGTAAAACCGGGAAAAAAAAAAAAAAAAATCAAAACGAATTGCGTTGTTTTGCAGCATCCGTTGCATCCGTTGTGTCACTATATGCAACACATCCGTTGCATCCGTTACACAACGCAATGCAACGGATACCGTTCAACGCAAGTGTGAAAGTAGCCTAACACAGACCTCATATGTAGCGTTGCATATAGTTTGAGGGACAGACACAAAAAAAAAAAAAAATACATGACTTACCTGACTCAGATATTTCCCTTTTGCGTGGTTTTGGGGGAGGTGAAGGAGATTTCCGCTTCTCTATAATTTTGTGTTTTGATGCTGTAATAAAATACAACAAAAAGCTTAATGTAAACTAGGTTAGAAAAAAAACCTCAAAAAACAAAAAAATATCCACAAACCATAAAACGATTACACAAGTCTTATGAACTATGGGAAAAGTTTGTAATTACCTGAAATACGAGCTGGTGAAACAGAAGCTCTAGGCTTCCTAGAACGAGGTAACTGCTGTGGTGATGGAGACCTCCTTTTCGGTGGTGGGCTTGGAGGTGGAGACTGTCTATAACGTCTGCGTGGAGGACTGGCAGATGGAGAGGAGCGGCGTGGCTTGCGTGGTGGGCTGGAAGAAATTCTTTTGGGCTGCTTCTTAGGGGGTGGGGGTGGTGATCGGGAAGAGGAGGATGAACTACTACTTCCAGATAAGGATGCTGAAGAACGCCTCCGACTGAACGTTGAAAAATAAAGAAATGTTGAAAATATTTTAAAAGAAAAAACCCAAACAAAAACATTGAAGAATGCAATAACCATTAACTGGTATATGCTCTCATACAGAACTTATATCTTACACTAACATTAACCCTTTAGTGATCAGGCCTCAACAAGACTTAAAGGGGTATTCTCATGTGGTTTCGAGCAGCCCAGCAATGCAGTTTCCTTACTTCCTCGTTTCTGGCAGGGCAGGATCTCCTTTGAGTGACAGCTTTGGTGAAGAGAGCTGTAGTATTAGTGGAACTATATAGCGCTGCACAAGTTCTACTCTACAACATTTCGCTGTCAGTGGTTTTGTATCTGCTTCTACACTATCATCTCCATATTTACAAACAGAGATAACAGGGCATTTGAAGAATACAGGATCTTACAGCAACAGAAGAATGCCCTCTTTAGGAGACCTTTTGTGAAAGCTGCTTGGTTAGTGACTTATAACTGTACGTCTCTTTGGAAGAGGAGAGGGAAAGGAGAGAGGTGAGAAGCTAACTGCTATGTGAGAGAAGAAAAAAACCTAGAGGGGCAGATCTGTCAGTCCAGGGGACTGGGCAAGGAGAAGCCTCTGAAGCCCAACCTGTTCAACTAGCCTACAGCGCAGCTCGGTCCCTGGTGGCTATTAGAGTATGCTTTTCTATGAAATGACGCAATGCTTCAGAGTCCAACATACTGTACATAGCCGAGTTCGTACAGCCAGTGGACGATTCCGGTCGTCCATGGATTGGGTAGCATGTATCAGATGTCCCATTCACTTTAACCCTACGTCATATATTTACAATACGGTCATATAAGGCAGGGTTCCCCAACTCCAGTCCTCAAGGCCCACCAACAGTGCATGTTTTCAGGATTTCCTTAGCATTGCACTGCTGTTGGAAGCAGCACCTGGGCAGGTAATTACATTAACACCTGTGCAATACTAAGGAAATCCCAAAAACCTGCACTGTTGGTGGGCCTTGAGGACTGGAGTTGGGGACCTCTGATATAAGGGGTAAAGATGAACAGCAGACTATCAAATACATACCGTCTAACTGGACTTCTGCTTCTCTTGTGTCTAGGTGGAGGAGGCATTCGGCGAGGAGGGCTTCTCCTTCGAGGAGATGGCCTACGCCGGGGACTAGGTCGCCTTCTTGGGCTGTAGGACCTATTATATAATCAAGAAATATTGTGAAATCAACAATTTTTGTATTGCTAATTTAAAATTTTAACTTAAAAAAAAAAAAAAAAAAAAGCTTAGACGGAAAAAAAATTCTAAAAATGGTCCATCACCTACCTGGATCTTGAACGATGACGTCTTCGCGGTCTAGAATGGGAAGGGGAACGAGATTTGGACTTTGATTTTGAACGTGAACGAGATCTATGACGATGTCGCTCTTTCTCTTTAATTTTCCGGGTATTTGGCTCTGGTGATGCATCCTTGGTATCTGGTGCAGAATCAGGTTTGGAAACCTTAACTATGTCACTGAAAGAAAATAAAGTCTTTAATAGGCATATTTAGGGGGAAAAGAGAATCAAAACAATAAAGAGAAGCTGATCAGTGGCCTCCATGTTCACCTGCCATACTCCTTGCTTAACCCCTTTACGACCTAGTACGTACCGGTACGTTCTAAATCATGAAGGGGTGATCACCACCGGCTGCTGAAGTGAGCCGATGGTGATCCCCACACATGTCTGCTAATTTGAATAGCAGACATGTGTGCCTTGCAGAAGCAGATGGATTCATGATCTTGCCACGACTGTTAACCTCTTAAAATCAAAATGTGATAAATGGATTTTTGTGTACTTACCGTAAAATCGTTTTCTCTTAGCCATCATTGGGGGACACAGGACCATGGGTGTTATGCTGCCTATCCATAGGAGGACACTAAGTAGATGCAAAAGCATAGCTCCTCCTCTGCAGTATACACCCCCTGGCCGGGCCAGGCAGCCTCAGTTTTAGTACACAAGCAGGAGAAAAAAAAAAACAGTAAAAACTTCTCAGAGGAACATGAGAAAAGAAGAGTCATAACCAAATAAGGTACTGAGAGAACCAAGACCCAACAGGGTAACAGGGTGGGTGCTGTGTCCCCCAATGATGGCTAAGAGAAAACGATTTTACGGTGAGTACACAAAAATCTGTTTTTCTCTGACGCCTCATTGGGGGACACAGGACCATGGGACGTCCTAAAGCAGTCCATGGGTGGGAAACATAAAAGAAGACAACACAACCTAAGGACTAGGAACCAGTCCCAGACAGCCTGGAGCGCCTACTGAGAGAGGTGCTCTACTGCAGTTTGCAGAATTTTCCTACCTAGATTTGCCTCAGTTGAAACCTGGGTATGGACTCTGTAATGCTTTGAAAACGTATGTAGGCTAGACCAAGGTCGCAGCCTTACACACCTGTTCCACTGAAGCCTGATGCCGAATGGCCCACGAAGCGCCAACTGCTCGCGTGGAATGAGCCCGCAGCTCACTAGGAATGGGCCTTGCAAGCGGTAGACTTCCTGGATCGCAGAGCGAATCCAGCGAGCCAGAGTCGCCTTTGAAGCTGCCTGTCCCTTCTTAGGCCTCTCAGGAATGACGAACAAAGAGTCCGTTTTCCTAAGAGGGCTGTCCTGGATATGTAATATCTGAGAGCTCTGACGAGGTCTAACGAATGCAGAGACCTTTCCACCCTATGAACTTGGGGTGGACAAAAAGGAAGGCAGAACAATGTCCTCGTTCAAATGAAACGGGGTAAGAAACTTTGGAAGGAATCCCGGAAGGGGGCGCAGAACCACCTTGTCCTGGTGAAAGATCAGAAAAGGCTCGCGGCAAGAGAGTGCTGCTAGCTCCGAAACCCGTTTGATGGACGTAATTGCCACCAGGAATGCTCCCTTCCAGGACAGAAGAGC
Source organism: Anomaloglossus baeobatrachus (assembly GCF_048569485.1). NCBI lineage: Eukaryota > Metazoa > Chordata > Amphibia > Anura > Aromobatidae > Anomaloglossus > Anomaloglossus baeobatrachus. Next base: position 399,178,078 of record NC_134354.1, on the reverse strand, counting down.
AAGGGAGGATTCTTTGAGGGGTTCAAAGGGAGACCTCTGGAGACCGTCCAGAACGAGGTTGAGGTCCCATGGGTCCAGCGGCCATTTGTACGAGGGAACTAGATGGGAAACGCCCTGGAGGAAGGTCTTGACTTGCGGTTTTTGAGCCAGGCGGCATTGGTAGAAGACTGAGAGCGCTGAGACCTGCCCTTTAAAGGGAACTGAGAGCCAACCCCGCTTGCAAGCCAGACTGTAGAAAGTCGAGAATTCTGGGGATGGCCAGAGGCATGGGCTGCACGTTAGTTTCCTTGCACCATGAAAGGAAGATTTTTCACGTACGGTGGTAAATGCGGGATGAAGCAGGCTTTTCGGGCGCTGATCATGGTGGAAATAACCGCGGGGGAGAATCCCGCTCTTGTTAATACCCAAGTCTCAATGGCCATGCCGTCAGCTTCAGGGCTCTGGAGTTCTGATGGGAAATGGGCCCTTGGGTCAGCAAGTCTGGGATGTCTGGAAGGCGCCGCGGTGCGTCTGCGAGCATTTGTACTAATTCGGCGTACCAGGCACGCCTGGGCTAGTCCGGTGCCATCAGTATCACCGGGACTCCCTCTGCCTTGATCTTCCTGATTACCCGCGGCAGCAGGGGTAGAGGTGGAAATATGTAAGGCAGGCGGAAGTGGTGCCAGGAGCAAACTAGAGCATCCGCGCCGATGGACTGCGGGTCGCGTGACCTGGCTATGAACGCGGTTTCCTTTACATTCAACCTTGAGGCCATTAGGTCCACGTCTGGTGTGCCCCAGCGAGTACAGATGTGTAGAAACACATCTGGGTGGAGAGACCATTCTCCGGCGGCCAGGCCCTGGCGACTTAGAAAGTCTGCTGCCCAGTTCTCTACCCCCGGTATGTGTACCGCTGATATCACTGACCCCGTCGACTCGGCCCAGCTGAGGATCTTGTGGGCCTCGAGATAAGCCGCTTTGCTGCGGGTGCCCCCCCTGCCGATTGATATAGGCTACAGCTGTCACATTGTCCGATTGGACTCGAATCTGACGACCCACTAGCAGAGGGCAGAACGCCCTGAGCGCGAGGAATATCGCGCGGAGTTCCAGGATGTTTATGGGTCGGAAAGACTCCTGGGGCATCCAACGTCCTTGAGCAGTGTGGTGCCGGTACACTGCTCCCCAGCCTAGGAGGCTGGCGTCCGTGGTCAGGATCAGCCAGTTCACTGGGAGAAAAGATCTCCACTTCGATAGGGATGATGACCGAAGCCACCAGCGGAGTGCGTACCTGACTGAAGGCGTCAGGTGAAGATGTCTGTCCAGGGAGAAGGGGCTCTTGTCCCAGGCCGCTAGAAGGGCTAGCTGCAGTGGGCGGAGGTGCAGTTGAGCAAAGGGTACTGCTTCTATAGCCGCCACCATCCTGCCGAGCACTTTCATGCTGAATCGAATGGAGCGAGACGGAGGACGTAGAAGGCAGCGTACCACTCATTGAAGAGCGATTGCCTTGTCCTGAGGGAGAAGGATCAAGCCCCGACGGGTGTCCAGGGATATGCCCAGGAAGGTGATGGATCGTGATGGGACCGGCGATGATTTGTCCAGATTCACTAGCCACCCTAAGCGGGATAGGGTGTCCAAGGTGATCTGTACGCTGGTTGAGCAGTCGCGGAAGGAGGGGACCTTGATGAGGAGGTTGTCCAAGTAAGGGAGAACGACTACTCCCCTGGCGTGAAGGACGCTCATGGCGGCCGCCATGACTTTGGTGAAGACCCTTGGTGCGATGGCAAGGCCGAAGGGTAGAGCTACGAATTGAAAGTGGGAGTCCTGAATTGCAAAGCGGAGGAACTTTTGGTGATCTGGGGCGATGGGTATGTGCAGGTACGCGTCCTTGATGTCTATGGATGCGAGGAATTCCCCTTCGACCATGCATGCAGTAATGGACCTTAGGGACTCCATTCTGAAACTCCGTACGTGCACATGTTTGTTTAGGTGTTTGAGGTCCAGGATGGGTTGAACTGACCCATCCTTTTTGGGGGCCACAAAGAGGTTGGAATAAAAACCCCCGAACTTCACGTCGTCTGGGACAGGTATTATGACTCCTGCTGTTTGGAGCGAGTGGATTGCTGAGGAAAAAAAACTTTGCGTCGTTTGAGTCTTTGGGGGGTTTGAGAGAAAGAACCGACTCGGGGGTCGGGTCCGAAATTCTATGTGGTAACCGGAAGACACAAGGTCTCGCACCCATTTGTCGTCTGCGGCAGCCCAGATGTGTTGAAAAAGCCGCAGTCGACCTCCTACAATGAGTGTGTCTTCCGGGGCAAACAAACGTCATAGCCGAGTCTACCTAGTCCTGGACTGTTTCGGTCTAGGCTGCCATGATGAAGTGGGTTTCGGGGAGAGCTGAGGTCGGTCGGTCCCTGCGTAGTCCGCGGCTGGTGGCGGGGACAGCACGGGATGTCGACCAACCAAATGAGTTCCGAAAGGAGCGGAACGAGGACTGTGGACGTCTGGTGAAGGACGTCCTGGACTTCAGCTGGGGGAGGGAGGTACTCGTTCCTCCTGTGGCGTCAGAAATGAGCTTGTCCAGACGTTCGCCAAACAATCGGTCTGGAAAAAAGGGGAGGCCCGTGAGAGACTTCTTGAAGGCAAAGTCCGCTCGCCATTGTCGGAGCCAGAGAGCTCTACGGATGGCTATGGTATTTGAGGCGGCAAAAGCTGCGCAGGTAGCAGCGTCCATGGAGGCCTGCATGAGGTACTCCGCTGCAGCGGCAATTTGAGCTGTTACCTCTGAAGGTATGAGTGAACTGGGATTCCTCAAGCAAAGTGTTAAGGGATTCTGCCCAGACCGAGATCGCCTTTGCGACCCACACAGTGGCAAAGGAGGGCGAAAGGGAGGAACCCGCAGCCTCAAAAGCAGAGCGGGCGAGGTGCTCCACCTGTTTGTCTGTCGGGTCCTTGATGGAGGAACCATCGGGTAAAGACAGGAGAGTCATGGTCAGTGGTAATGGATGGGGGATCCTCCACATGCAGAGCTTGGTTGATTGCTGCTATAAGGGAGTCTATTGCAGTTTGATCATCTGGGGAGGATGAAACCAAGGAATCATCCTGGTACAAACCGCATTCTCCCTCCTGCAGCTCTTCAGAAGCCGTGGAGCGTGTGGGAGAGCCTGCCCTGTGTCCTCCCGAGGGAGAGCCTGCTGGAGACACCCAACCGTGTGCTCTTTTCCTGATCCCTGCAACCGGTGAAGCATGTGCCCGGATTATCTCAGAAGGATCCTTCATAGGGGTATCCTCAGGCTGCGTTCCGTCCAGGGACCCAGAAGGGTGTGGAGGACGACATTGCATAGCCAGCACCAGGTTCTATGACAGTTTTTCCATGGATTGGGACAGAAACTGTGCCCATTCCGGTGGGCTGGGAGCCCTAGGCTCTGGGCTGACGGTTGCGGCGGTGGTGGCAGGGGGTCTTGGGGGGCTATAGGGGCACAGGATTGACAGAGAGAAGAAGAGGTGTGTTTACGTGGTAGCTCAACGTGGCAGGCAGTGCAGGCTGAATAATAGACTATGTGGGCCTTAGCACTCTTAGTGCCCTTAGAATTCTGCATATTCCTAATAGGAGTATCCCAGGAGGGGGAGCAATGCTCAGCAGGGCTACAAGTGAAGCAATCACCTCACCAGAATCAGACGATAGCTCTGTGGAGATCTTCCCACACTTTCCTGGGGGAGGGAGGGGCTTATCGAGGCCGCGGGGGGCAGGGCTTAGCGCTAAAAGAGCGCAAAGAAAAAGTCAGTGTGCCCCCCCCCCCCCCCCGCTGTGGGTAGTTAAAAACGGCGGGAAGGGAGCTTCTGACAGTTTTCCTCCCTCTCCCTGCAGTCAGCACACAGCTTGTCGCTGGTGGTTATCTCTGCCGGCTTTTCTGAGCAAATAAACAGAGCAAATAAACAATGAGCTCCTGAGCTCTGTGCCCTCCCCCTGCCACGGGAAATTATCTGTGCAGGACTTTCTGCAAACAGCGAGGGACTTCCCCCCCCTCCTCCAGCCAGCAAGCTAGAGAAAAGTTAACACTGTGTTCAGGATCCTTGGGGCTCTCCTCCTTGCAATCAGCAAGGGACTTTCTCATAATAAATACTGTAAATTCAAGCTTCTGACAGTTTGCAGCCCTGGGAGCCTTCCCTGCACCGTCTTTTCTCCCTTTGTCTGGGAAACCTGTCAGGGGGGATCTCACCTTAAACAGTGCTTCAGTCCAGGCAGTGAAAATAGCAGAGTGGAGGCGACACTCCACGTTCCCGCCCGTTGATGGTAGTGGGAGATCTGTCCCAAAAGGAAACAGTCGCCCTCAAAAAATAACAAACCTTGAAAGGAAGTGCCTCCTACAGACAATAAGCTAAAACAGAGGCTGCCTGGCCCGGCAGGGGGTGTATACTGCAGAGGAGGAGCTATGCTTTTGCATCTACTTAGTGTCCTCCTATGGTTAGGCAGCATAACACCCATGGTCCTGTGTCTCCCAATGAGGCGTCAGAGAAAGCGCTATTCAAAGTGTCGCAGTAGGGAAAGCGCCTTTCCTCGTCGCCATCAGAGGCCTTGTGAGGTGATTACGGGGAGCCGATGGTTGCCATGACAGCACATGGTAATATGAGGACTCCTGTCACTATCATGACGTAGTTCCTGTTTCAGCCAACAGAGCGCTGGCTGTAACAAGAACGCAGCATTTCTCTTGATCAGAGAGATGCTGCTCTGATAAGGAGACATGAATCAGCGATCAGACTGCTGATCCTTCTAGCCCCCAAGGGAACTAGTAAAATGAAAAAAGAAAAAAAAAAAAAAGAAAAAAGTTTTTAAAGGGAACCTGTCAGGTACAATATGCATTCAGAACCACGAGCAGTTCTGGGTGCATATTGCTAATCACTGCCTAAGGCTATGTGCGCACTAGAAGATGGACTTTTAAGAAAAATCCGCACCCTCTGGCAGAATACCGCACCTGCGGCAAAAAAACACGGTAGAACCGCACCCACGTTTTTGCTGCGATTTTATCCCTGCAGGGTTTTTTTACCATTATCTAATGGCAAAAACCGCAGGTACCTGCAGAAAAAACGGATTTTTGTGTACTCACCGTAAAATTGTTTTCTCTTAGCCATCATTGGGGGACACAGGACCATGCTTATCCATAGGAGGACACTAAGTAGATGCAAAGATGTTAGCTCCTCCCCTGCAGTATACACCCCCTGGCTCAGCCAGGCTACTTCAGTTTTAGTACACAAGCAGTAGGAGAACAAGTAACAAAACGTGAGTGAATACGCATAACAAAAGTACTGAGACAGAAAAAAGCTAAGGCCCAACAAGGCAAAAGGGAGGGTGCTGTGTCCCCCAATGATAGCTAAGAGAAAACGATTTTACGGTGAGTACACAAAAATCCATTTTTCTCTGACGCCTCATTGGGGGACACAGGATCATGGGACGTCCTAAAGCAGTCCATGGGTGGGTAAACAATAAACAACGCAACCCAAGGACTAGGAACCAGTCCCAGATAGCCAGGAGCGCCTACTGAGATAGTGGAGTACCTATCGTTTGCAGAATTTTCCTACCTAGGTTCGCCTCAGCCGAAGCCTGGGTATGGACTCAGTAATGCTTTGAAACAGTATGTAGGCAAGACCAGGTCGCAGCCTTACACCTCTGTTCCACTGAAGCCTGATGCCTAATGGCCCAAGAGACGCCAACTGCTCGCGTGGAATGAGTCCGCAGCCCACTAGGAATGGGCTTGAGTTGCAAGCGGTAGACCTCCTGGATCACAGAGTGAATCCAGCGAGCCAGCGTTGCCTATGAAGCTGCCTCTCCTTTTTTAGGCCTTTCAAGAATGACGAACAAGGAATCTATGTTCCTAAAGGGGCTGTCCTAGGTACGTAATATCTGAGAGCCCTCACAAGGTCTAGCGAATATAGAACCCTTTCCACCCCAAGGACTGGGTGTGGACAAAAGGAAGGCAGAACAATCTCCTCGTTAATATGAAACGGGGAAGTAACCTTCGGAAAAAAATCCGGACAGGGGCGTAGAACCACCTTGTTCTGATGAAAGATCAGAAAGGGTTCGTGGCAAGAGTGCTGACAGTTCCGAAACTTGTCTGATGGACGTAATCACCACTAAGAATGTTACCTTCCAGAAGAGAAGAGCAAGAGAAGATTCCTTAAGAGGTTCAAAAGGGGACCTCTGGATACCGTCCAAAACGAGATTGAGGTCCCATGGGTCCAGCGACCGTTTTTTACAGGGAAACTAGATGGGAAAAACCCTTGAGGACAGTCTTGACTTGCGGATTGCAAGCTAGGCGGTATTGATAGAATATCAAGAGAGATGAAACCTGCCCCTTAAGGGAGCGGAGGGCCAACCCCTTTTGCAACCTGACTGCCAAAAAAAAAAAACAAAAAACAAAAACAAAAAAAAAAAAACAAAAACAAGAATTCTGGGGATCGCCAGAGGCATAGGTTGGACATTAGATTCCCTGCACTGGGAAAGGAAAGTTTTTCACGTACGGTGGTAAAAACAGGATGAAGGCCGGCTTTCGGACACTGTACATGGTGGAGATGACCGCAGGAGAGAGTCTCGCTCTTGTTAAAGTCCAGGTCTCAATGGCCAGGCCGTCAGCTTCAGGGCTCTGGAGTTCTGATGGGAAATGGGCCCTTGGGTCAGCAGGTCTGGGATGCTTACGAGGCGCCATGAGCAATTGTACTAATTCAGCATACCAGGCGCACCTGGGCTAGTCCGGTGCTATTAGTATCACCGGGACTCCTTCTGCCTTCATCTTCCTGATTACTCGCGGCAGCAGGGGCAGAGGCGAAAAACATGTAAGGCAGACTGAAACGACTTCAGGAGACTAGAGCATCCGTGCCAATGGACTGTGTATCACGTGACCTGGCTAAGAACGCGGGTACCTTTGCGTTCAACCTTGAGGCCATTAGATCCACGTCTGGTGTACTCCAGTGAGTGCAGATGTGTGGGAACATTTCTGGGAGGAGAAAACCACTCTCCGGCAGCCAGTCCTTGGCGACTTAGAAGGTCCGCCACCAAGTTCTCTACTCCCGGTATGTGTAACGCTGAAAACACAGACCCCCGTCGATTCGGCCCAGGTGAGAATCCTGAGGACCTCAAGATAAGCTGTCTTGCTGCTGGTACCTCCCTGCCAATTGACCTACGCCACAGCTGTTGCATTGTCCAATTGGACCCGAATCAAACGACCTGCTAGCAGAAGGGGGAAATGACCTGAGCGCGAGAAGATCGTGCTGATTTTCAGGATGATTTCTGCGAAGGGAAGACTCCTGGAGTGTCCAACGTCCCGAAGCAGTGTTGAGCCAGCACGCTGCTCCCCAGACTAAGAGGCTGTCGTCCGTGGTCAGGAGTAGCCAGTCCACTTGGGGGAGAAAAACTCCTTCTCGATATGGAAGAGGACTGAAGCCACCAGCAAAGCGCATAGCTGACTGAAGGTGTCAGGTGAAAGGTTCGTCCAAGGAAAAGGGGCTCTTGTCCCAGGCAGCTAGAAGCGCAAGCTGCAGTGGGCTGTGGTGTGACTAAGCGAGCAGCACTGCCTCTATAGCCGCCGCTATCCTACCTAGCACTCTCATACTGAATCGTATGGAGCGAGAGGAGTATGTAGAGGGCAGTGTACCGCTTGTTGTTGAGCAGTCGCCTTGTCTTGAGGGGAAAGTATCAAGCTCCAAAGAGTGTCCAGGGACATGGCCAGGGAGGTGACTGATTTTGACGGGACCGGGGATGATTTGACTGGAGTCAGAAGCCGCCCTAAGCGGGATAGGGTGCCCACAGAGATCTGCACGCTGGTTGTGCCCTTGATGAGGAGGTCATCCAAGCAAGATAGAAGAGCGTAGGGCCACAAATGGAAAAAAAAAAAAAAAAAAAAAAGAAGCCCTGAACTGCGAAGCGGAGGAACTTTTGGTGAGCTGGAGCGATGGGTATGTGCAGGTACGGGTCCCTGATAGATAGGGAGGCAAGGAATTCTCCTTCGACCATAAAAGGTAATAATGGACCCTAGGAAGTCCATTCTGAATCTCCTTACGTGCACGTTTGCTCAGGTGTTAGAGGTCCAGGATGGGACGAACTGACCCGTCCTTTTTTGAGGACCACGAGAGGTTGGAATAGAAGGCCTTGAACCTCTCGCCGTCCGGAACAGGTACCATCACCGCCGCCGTTTGGAGGGAGTGGATTGCTGAGAAGGCCACGTGGTGTTTTGGAGCCTCTGGGGGGGTTTGAGAGAAAAGACTGACCAGGGGATCGGGTTCAGAATTCAATGTGGTAACCGGAAGACACAAGGTATCACACCCATTTGTGGTCTGAGGCGGCGGCCCAGATGGAGGACGACGAGACTCCTCGGTCTTTGTCTAGACTGCCAGGTCGAGGTGGACTCGAGGAGGGCTGAGAAGGTCGGGCCCTGTGTGTCTAGTAAAAAACATCCTGGGCTAGAGTTGGGGGAGGGAGGTACTCTTTCCCTCCCGTGGCGTCAGACAAAAAAAAAAAAAGCCCGTCCAGATGATCGGCAAACCATCGGTCTGGAAAGGAGTACTGCGAGAGGCTTCTTAGAGACAGAGTCCGCTCTCCATTATCGGAACCAGAGGGCCTTACGGATGGCTATGGTATTTGAGGCGGCAATAACTGCGCAGGTAGCAGCGCCGAGGGGGGCCTGCATGAGCTACTCTGTCGCCGCAGCAATGTGAACTGTTACATCTGTGAGGGTCTGAGGGAAACTGGTAGTCCTGGTGCCTGTGCGACCCACACGGAAGGGGAGAGGGACCCGCGGTCTCGAGGCAGAGCGATCGAGCTTCTCCACTTGTCTGTCAGGTTCTTGAAGGAGGATCCATCAAGTAAAAGACAGGAGTGGTCCTTCAGGCAGGCGGAAGCCGGGTGAGGGTCCACCGAGGCCGGATCAGCCCAGCCCTTAGAGACAGCTAAGCCAAAGGGGTACCGGGACTCCATGAGTTTACGGATACCGAAGCAGCGTTAAAAATCCCTTTTCTTTTTTTTTTTTGAGGTTTCTTCACCCTCTTAAAAGGAGACCGCAGGGTCAGTAGTAGTGGATGGGAGATCTTCCACATGCAGAGTTTTGGTTGATTGCTGCAATAAGCCCATCGCAGCTTGATCGCTCAGGGAGGTTGAAACCAAGGAATCATCCCTGTACAAACATCATTCCCCTTCCTCCGGCTCCTCAGAGACCGCGGAACATGTGGGAGAACCCCATCTGTGTACCCCAGAGGGAGAACCATGGGGGTCATGCCCTTTTTCTGATCTGCAACCAGTGAAGCAGAGGGCTGATTCTTATCAGAAGGACCCTCTATAGAGGTGTCATCAGGCTGCGTTCTGTCCAGGGGCCCCGAGGGGTGTGAGGACGACGTTGCATAGCCAGCACCAGGTTCTGGGAACTGTGCCCATTCCGGGGGACTAGGAGCCGTAGGCTCTAGGCTGGCAGCGGTTGCTGCGGTGGTGGCGGGGGGGTAAGCTACAGGGGCACCGGACTCTCAGAAGGAAAAGGTGCTATGATCCCCTAGTAGCTCAGCGTCTTATAGTTGTGCAGGGCATAAAACATGTGACTACAGCCCCTGGCTGATGAGCCACAAACTGATTGTATTGAGGGAGCAATGCTCTGCATAGCTAATATGCAAGTGAGGCTATAACTCACCCAGAACACTGATAGCCCCCCCCCCCTCCTCCTGTGTCACAGTTTCTGTGGGAAGGAGGATGTTGAATGTTTCACGAATTTCCATGTCATCCTTGGCCTGCTGTGCAGGGGCCATGCTAATCTTCTGTGTAGCTCTGCATTTGAGCATATGTGCTGCCAAAGCTAGCACCCTGTGTGAGGGGGAGCGTGGCTTATCGAGTGTTGGAGGGGACAGGGCTTAGCTCTGACAAGAAGGCATAAGAAAATATAATAAACAAAACAAAAAATGGTGGGAAGGGACTCACCTTCCCTCCTCCAGCCATGCACAACAATGGTGAACAGAAAAAGAAAAACCTCTATAAAAGTGTACCACAGCTGCGGCTGCACTGAGTCCTGGGAGCTCTCCCCTCCCCCCCACCACAGGTGGAATGCTATGTAGGAGTCTGCAATCACAGCCCATGTGCATCCAGTCAGTGTGACCTTTGCTCCAATTTCCCGTCAGGGAGCCAGTGTGCAGATTCTGACGCCTGCTGGCAGAACTTGTATCAACTCAGACCCTGCCAGAGGGAGTGAGGAAGTTTTCATCTGCTCTGTGCTCTGGAAAAATCGGAATGAGCTCACCTCAGCTCCTGTGGAGATGGCAGTCTGATGCCTGGTCACACTTGGTGCAGAACTTGTATCAACTCAGAGCCTGGAAGAGGGGCTGAGGAAGTTTTCATCTGCTCTGGGCTCTGGAAAATCAGTGCCATGAGACCTGTCGTCCAGTGAGTAACAGCCCAGGATCCAGCGTCGCAGGAGGGGGTACAGGGAGGCGATACTCCGCGTTCCCGCCTGTTGATGGTTTTGGGAAATCGGTCCCCGAAGGAACCATTGTCCTCTAAAAACAAAAAATTCTTGCTGCAGTAATCTGCAGAGATGTGCCTCCTATAGACACTAAGCTAAAACTGAAGTAGCCTGGCTAAGCCAGGGGGTGTATACTGCAGGGGAGGAGCCAACATCTTTGCATCTACTTAGTGTCCTCCTATGGATAAGCAGCATAACACCCATGGTCCTATGTCCCCCAATGAGGCGTCAGAGAAAGAAGTGATATGCACATTAATTCTGCAGCGGAAATTCCGTGGGTAAATCCGCAGGTGTAAAAAGAACGCAGTGTGTGCACAGCATTATTTTATACCCATAGGTATTGCTGGGGAATCACAGCAGAAATGTTAGACACATTTTCTGCAGCAAATCCGCAGAAAATCCGCAGCATGCGCACATAGCCTAACAGTCCCTGTATACACTAGCATAGATAGAGATCTTTAGAAAAAGTATTTCTAAAGATTGTTTATCATATGGTAATGAGGCCAGGGACTAATCTCAAGGACGCGCGTTCCCTTGGCTAGTCGCCACCCTTAACATGTTAGCACACCCCTGTGGGCATACCAACATGCTATTGAATGCACAGCTCCGCCGCACATACCTCAGTCTTAATGGCGGCCAGCAGAGGATGAATGTGCACTGCGCATGATCTGGAGTCCCCAGCACTTCCGGTCATATGCACTATACCTCACTGAAGCCAGGAAGCTTATACTCGGCATCAATTTAATGAGCATGATCGGAAGTCCAAGGGACTCCGGCCCATGTGCAGTGCACATCCATCCTCTGCCGGCCGCCATGAAAAGTGAGGTATATGTGGTGAAGCTGCGCATTCATTAGCATGTTAGTATGTTAGCACGCCCCTGTGGGTATACTAACATACTATGTGAGCTGGCTAGCCAAGGAAAGTCATGCCCTTGCGACTAGTCGTGGGCCTCATTAGCATGTAAGAAATTATCTTTATTAATACTTTTTCTAAAGAGCGGTGTATCTATGCTAGTGTATACAGGGACTGCTAAACAGGGATTAGTAATATGCACCCGGAACTGCTCGTGGTTCTGGGTGCATATTGCACCTGACAGGTTCCCTTTAAAGTTAAATAAAACAACCTAAAAATTTAAAATCACCCCCCATTCGCCCCAATAAAAATTAAAGGATTAAACAAAAAATACACATATTAGGTATCTATGCGTTCAGAAATGCCTGATCTATGAAAATATAAAATCAATTAATCTGAGCGGTAAACTGTGTAGCGGCAAAGAAGGGAATTTTGTTTACTTACCGTAAATTCCTTTTCGTCTAGCTCCTATTGGGAGACCCAGACAATTGGGTGTATAGCTTCTGCCTCCGGAGGCCACACAAAGTATTACACTTTAAAAAGTGTAACCCCTCCCCTCTGCCTATACACCCTCCCGTGCATCACGGGCTCCTCAGTTTTGGTGCAAAAGCAGGAAGGAGGAAACTTATAAATTGGTCTAAGGTAAATTCAATCCGAAGGATGTTCGGAGAACTGAAAACCATGAACCAAAAGAACAATTCAACATGAACAACATGTGTACACAAAAGAACAAACCGCCCGAAGGGAACAGGGGCGGGTGCTGGGTCTCCCAATAGGAGCTAGAAGAAAAGGAATTTACGGTAAGTAAACAAAATTCCCTTCTTCTTTGTCGCTCCATTGGGAGACCCAGACAATTGGGACGTCCAAAAGCAGTCCCTGGGTGGGTAAAAGAATACCTCGATAAAAAGAGCCGAAAACGACCCCCTCTTACAGGTGGGCAACCGCCACCTGAAGGACTCGCCTACCTAGACTGGCGTCTGCCGAAGCATAGGTATGCACCTGATAGTGTTTCGTGAAAGTGTGCAGACTAGACCAGGTAGCTGCCTGACACACCTGCTGAGCCGTAGCCCGGTGCCGCAATGCCCAGGACGCACCCACGGCTCTGGTAGAATGGGCTTTCAGCCCCGAAGGAAGCGGAAGCCCAGAAGAACGGTAGGCTTCAAGAATCGGTTCCTTGATCCACCGAGCCAAGGTTGACTTGGAAGCCTGCGAACCCTTACGCTGGCCAGCGACAAGGACAAAGAGGGCCTCTGAACGGCGCAGGGGCGCCGTGCGAGACACGTAGAGCCGGAGTGCTCTCACCAGATCTAATGAGTGCAAATCCTTTTCACATTGGTGAATTGGATGAGGGCAAAATGAAGGTAAGGAGATATCCTGATTGAGATGAAAAGGGGATACCACCTTAGGGAGAAATTCCGGGACCGGACGCAGAACCACCTTATCCTGGTGAAAAACCAGGAAGGGGGCTTTGCATGACAGCGCTGCCAGCTCCGACACTCTACGGAGCGATGTAACTGCCACTAGAAATGCCACCTTCTGCGAAAGACGTGATAAAGAGACATCCCGCAGCGGCTCGAAAGGTGGTTTCTGAAGAGCCGTTAGCACCCTGTTAAGGTCCCAGGGTTCCAGCGGACGCTTGTAAGGTGGGACTATGTGGCAAACCCCCTGCAGGAACGTGCGGACCTGCGGAAGCCTGGCTAGACGCTTTTGAAAAAATACGGATAGCGCCGATACTTGTCCCTTGAGAGAGCCGAGAGACAAACCCTTGTCCATTCCGGATTGAAGGAATGAAAGAAAAGCGGGTAAGGCAAAGGGCCAGGGAGTAAAACCATTATCAGAGCACCAGGATAAGAAGATCCTCCAAGACCTGTGATAGATCTTGGCAGACGTTGGTTTCCTGGCCTGTCTCATAGTGGCAATGACATCTTGAGATAACCCTGAGGACGCTAGGAGCCAGGACTCAATGGCCACACAGTCAGGTTGAGGGCCGCAGAATTCAGATGGAAAAACGGCCCTTGTGACAGCAAGTCTGGGCGGTCTGGGAGCGCCCACGGTTGACCCACCGTGAGATGCCACAGATCCGGGTACCACGACCGCCTCGGCCAATCTGGGGCGACGAGAATGGCGCGACGACAGTCTGACCTGATTTTGCACAGCACTCTGGGCAGCATCGCCAGAGGAGGAAATACATAGGGCAGTCGAAACTGCGACCAATCCTGAACTAATGCATCCGCCGCCAGAGCTCTGTGATCTTGAGACCGGGCCATGAATGCCGGGACTTTGTTGTTGTGCCGTGACGCCATGAGATCGACGTCCGGCGTTCCCCAGCGGCGACAGATCTCTCGAAACACGTCTGGGTGAAGAGACCATTCCCCCGCGTCCATGCCCTGTCGACTGAGAAAATCTGCTTCCCAGTTTTCTACGCCCGGGATGTGAACTGCGGAGATGGTGGAAGCTGTGGCTTTCACCCACTGCAGAATCCGTCGGACTTCCTGGAAGGCTTGACGACTGCGAGTGCCACCTTGGTGGTTGATGTATGCGACGGCAGTGGCGTTGTCAGACTGGATCCGGATCTGCCTGCCCTCCAGCCACCGATGAAAGGCCAATAGGGCTAGATACACTGCCTTATCTCCAGAATATTGATCTGAAGGGATGACTCTATCGGAGTCCAGGTTCCCTGAGCCCTGTGGTGGAGAAAAACCGCCCCCCACCCTGACAGGCTCGCGTCCGTGGTGACCACAGCCCAGGTGGGGGGTAGGAAGGATTTTCCCTGCGACAGAGAGTTGGGAAGGAGCTACCACTGAAGTGACGTCTTGGTTGCAAGGGAAAGAGAGACGTTCCTGTCGAGGGAAGTCGACCTCCTGTCATATTTGCGGAGAATGTCCCATTGGAGTGGCCGCAGATGGAATTGCGCGAAGGGCACTGCCTCCATCGCTGCCACCATCTTCCCCAGGAAGTGCATGAGGCGCCTCAAGGGGTGTGACTGACCCCGAAGAAGAGATTGCACCCCTGCCTGCAGCGAAAGCTGTTTGTCCAGCGGTAGCTTGACTACCGCTGACTGTATGAAACTCCATCCCGAGGTAAGTCAGTGTTTGGGTCGGTGTCAACTTGGATTTTGGGAAGTTGATGATCCACCCGAACTGCTGGAGAGTCGCCAGAGCGACGGAAAGGCTGTTTTGACACGCCATCTGAGAGGGTGCCCTGACCAGAAGATCGTCTAAGTAGGGAATCACCGAGTGGCCCTGAGTGTAGGACCGCCACAACAGATGCCATGACCTTGGTGAACACCCGTGGGGCTGTCGCCAGGCCGAAAGGCAATGCCACGAACTGAAGGTGTTCGTCCCCGATGGCGAAACGCAAAAAGCGTTGATGTTCGGGTGCGATCGGCACATGGAGATAAGCATTCTTGATGTCGATCGATGCTAGGAAGTCTCCTTGTGACATCGAAGCGATGACCGAGCAGAGAGATTCCATCCGAAACAGTCTGGTGCTCACATGTCTGTTGAGCAGTTTGAGGTCCAGAACGGGACGGAACGAGCCGTCCTTCTTTGGCACCACAAACAAGTTGGAGTAAAAGCCGCGACCATGTTCCTGGGGGGGAACAGGGATCACAACTCCTTCTGTCTTCAGAGCGTTCACCGCCTGAAAAAGTGCATCGGCTCGCTCGGGGGGCGGAGAGGTTCTGAAGAAACGAGTCGGGGGACGAGAGCTGAACTCTATCCTGTAACCGTGAGACAGAATGTCTCTCACCCATCGGTCTTGAACATGTGGCCACCAGGCGTCGCAAAAGCGGGAGAGCCTGCCACCGACCGAGGATGCGGTTCGGGGATGCCGAGAGTCATGAGGAGGCCGCCTTGGAAGCAGTGCCTCCTGCGGCCTTTTGGGGGCGTGACTTGGACCGCCACGCATAGGAGTTCCAATGGCCTTTCTCCGGCCTACTGGACGAAGAGGATTGGGGCTTGGCGGAGGGACGAAAGGACCGAAACCTCGATTGTATTTTCCATTGCTGAGGTCTCTTCGGTTTGGACTGGGGTAAGGAGGAGTCCTTTCCCTTGGATTCCTTAATAATCTCATCCAATCGTTCGCCAAACAAGCGGTCGCCAGAAAACGGCAAACCGGTTAAGAACCTCTTGGAAGCCGAGTCTGCCTTCCATTCGCGCAGCCACATGGCCCTGCGGACTGCCACAGAGTTAGCGGATGCCACCGCTGTACGGCTAGCAGAGTCTAGAACTGCGTTCATGGCGTAGGAAGAAAAAGCTGACGCCTGAGAAGTCAAAGACGCAACCTGCGGAGCAGAATTACGTGTGACTACATTAATCTCAGCCAGACAAGCTGAGATAGCTTGGAGTGCCCACACGGCTGCAAAAGCCGAGGCAAAAGACGCGCCCATGGCTTCATAGATGGATTTCACCAGGAGCTCTATCTGCCTGTCAGTGGCATCCTTTAGCGATGAGCCATCTGCAACCGATACCACAGATCTAGCCGCCAATCTAGAGACTGGGGGATCCACCTTGGGACATTGAGCCCAACCCTTAACAACGTCAGAGGGGAAGGAGTAACGTGTGTCAGTAAGGCGCTTAGTAAAGCGCTTGTCCGGAACCGCTCTGGGCTTCTGGACAGCATCTCTGAAGTTAGAGTGATCGAAAAACGCACTCCGTGTACGTTTAGGGAACCGAAACTGGTGTTTCTCCTGCTGAGAAGTCGACTCCTCTACAGGTGGCGGCGGGGGAGATATATCTAACACCTGGTTGATGGACGAGATAAGGTCATTTACTATGGCGTCCCCTTCAGGTGTATCAAGATTGAGAGCAACGTCAGGGTCAGAGCCCTGAGCTGCGACGTCCGCCTCGTCCTCCAGAGAGTCCTCAAGCTGGGAACCCGAGCAGCGTGAAGAAGTCGGGGAAGATTCCCAGCGGGCCCGCTTAGCCGGTCTGGGACTGTGGTCCGGGCCGGAGTCCTCCACGTGAGACCTAGGGCCCCCCCTGGGAACGTGCTGCGGCGCGGACAGAGAGAGGCCTGGAGGCGAAGATCCAACAGGGCCCGGGGCCTGTGGAAGGACCGGTCTGGACTGCAAAGCTTCAAGCAGCTTGGCAGACCATTTGTCCATAGACTGAGCCCTGGATTGTGAGAGTGACTCAGAGTTTTTCAGCAAAAACTGCAAACTCTGTCCCTGCCGCTTGGACAGGGGGAGCAAGGGGTTCTACCTGAGCCGAGGGGCCCACTAGTGACCGAGGCTCCGGCTGAGCAAGCAAAACAGGGGTTGAGCATTGCTCACAGTGAGGGTAGGTGGAACCCGCAGGTAACTTAGCCGCACAAGAGGTACAGGTCGCAAAAAATAACCCTGTGCCTTGGCACCCTTGCTCCTTGTGGACGACATGCTGTTGTCTCCTAGGAGAGTGATCACTGAGGGTATATGGGAAAGGGTATACAGCCCGACCGAACAGAAATATATATATCTATATAGTAACTATTCCGGCACCCTAAGGGGACCAGCACCGGGTGACCGGTGTGGCTTACCGACCGCTAAAAAGCGGAGTGTGTGTCCTCCAGATTCCCTGCCTTAGGTCTCCCAGCGTTGCAGAGCTCTTTCCTGGAAATCCTCCACAGGCAGAATGCCAAAAAATGGCTGCCGGAGCTCTCTGGGGAGGAGTGGGGCCGTGGGCGGCGCTAGAAAAGTGCGGGAATCTGGAGTCCCCACAGTGATCAGTGAGGGGGGAGGAAACATACAGGATGCTCCGGCCCTCACAACCGACGTCAGGTCGGCAGTCCCGCCCTTACCCCTGATAGACAGGCCCGGGGGCGGGAGTTTTGCTACTAGGCCGCAATTGAAGCCGGGGACTAAATTTAAGACCGCAGCCGACAAACAGGCGCGGTCGGCGCGGAAGTCCGCCGGCCGTCACAAATAAGCAGCTGCTGCAGCGTCCGGGATGAAGGCGCTCCATGCACATCCCCCATGGGGGTACAGAGTACCTTAGTGATGCAGTGCCCGGTCCCTGAGGATAAATAAACTCCTGTCCGACAGATTCCCACAGGGGCTGCGGAGGGAGCACGGTCCCAGTGAATGGATGACCGCTCAGGATCCCACTTCTCCCAGAGCCGCTAAGGGATGGTGAAGGAGACGGCATGAGGCTCCGGCCTTTGTACCCACAATGGTTACCTCAACCTTAACAGCACCGCCGACGTAGTGGGGTGAGAAGGGAACATGCCGGGGGCCCCGTGGGGGCCCACTTTTCTTCCAACCGATATAACTAAAATGAGAATGCATGAGTGGATGTGTGCCTCCTTCCACACAAAGCATAAAACTGAGGAGCCCGTGATGCACGGGAGGGTGTATAGACAGAGGGGAGGGGTTACACTTTTTAAAGTGTAATACTTTGTGTGGCCTCCGGAGGCAGAAGCTATACACCCAATTGTCTGGGTCTCCCAATGGAGCGACAAAGAAATAGTTCCAAATGACAAATACATTTTTTGGTCTTTGCAACATTTGCGTAAAATGCAGTAACAGGCGATCAAAACATAGCATCTGCGCAAAAATACTACCATTAAAAACATCAGCTCGAGATGCAAAAAATAAGCCAAAACTGAGCCATAGAACCCGAAAAATGTGATTGCGGTGGTCTTGGAATATGTCGCAAAAAGTGTGCCACTTTTTTTTGGACAAACTTCTGATTTTTTTTTTTAACCCCTTAGATAAAAGTAAACCTATACATATTTTGTGTTTACGAACTTGTACCGACCTGAGGCATCACACCGACACATCGGTTTTACCATATAGTGAAAACGGTGAATAAAATACCCCCAAAACTATTGTGCACCTTTTTTTTTGCAATTTTTGGAATTTTTTTTGTAGTTTTGCGGCTCTTGGAAGAAAGGGAGCAAAAAATAAAAACTAAACAAACAAAAACAGAAAATTGCCCTGGGGCGAAGGGGTTAAGATGGAGATCAGTGGCACTCCATGGGTTGCCTAGTGTACTCCTTTATATCCAATTCAATGTAGAACCATGTTGGTGTCTGAATCGTGGACATTCTGAGAAGGTTGTATTTAAATGGATTGCCTAACAAAAACTATACGTGGAGCTAATTGGAGTCCTAAACTGCATTGGCATCATTGCATGCTAGTTGCAGAAAGCTTGTAGACAAAGAATGATGATAGATTACTGGAGCAATTGTGCTCTGCAGGAGATTGAAGGGAAAGAATAGTCTCAAATATTTTTTAAAACAAACAAAAAAAAAACCCCAAAACCTTTTTGATATACTGGGATAGTCAGCTCTATATAGTTATCAAAAAAGTCTACAGAAGATAAAAAAAAAGTTGCAGGCCTCATGCACACATCTATGCCCCTAAACGGGAACAACCAACGTTACAGATACAAACGGGCTCAATGAAATGGCAAAACAAGGCTATTAACTCATTACTGCAAATTTCCTTACATAATGTTCCCACCATCTTTCAGCACATACAGCAAATCAACCGCAAAGAACTTTGATTGCACTATGAGCATTACCACCTTATTATTGTAGAATTATTAAAGTATTGCTTTAAGTGCACCAATCACCAGGATTTTCGCATATAAACTAAAGCCAGTGCTATACTGGCGCTAGCAGGGTGATTCCCTACATACCTTTAGTGGTCAGCTTGTATGCATAGTTTTTGAAATATAGGCAAGTTACAGAAATGTACAGCTTTTTGATTGACAGCAGCTGCCAAATAGCAAAACCCACCCACATATTAGCTATCTATTCTCGCCCCGGTCTGGCCTCTGTAGATGCTAGACTGTATGGGCTCCTTCTAGGCAGGAGTCATTTCTGTCATGTGATAGAGGTGTGTTAGAAATGCAGCCCATACTGTCGAGCACAGGGTTCCCCAACTCCAGTACTCGAGGGCCGCCAACAGTGCATGTTTTCAGGATTTCCTTAGCATTGCATGGGTGTTGGAATCATCAACTGTGCAGGTGATTAAATTATCACATGTGTAATACTAAGGAAATCCAGAAAATATGCACTGTTGGCGGCCCTTGAGGACTGGAATTGGGGACCCATGGTAGCATCTACAGAGGCCAGGCAGCAGACAGGGACGGGAAGAGATCGCAAAACCTGATCCACATTAGATATTCGGCAGCTGCTGCCAATCAAAAAGCTGTACATTTCTGTAACTTTACTTGTCTGTATTTCAAAAACTATACGTCCAATCTGACAACTAAAGGTATGTATAGAATCAGCCTGATAGTGCCCGTATAAGCACTGGCTTTAGGTTATATAGGAAAATACTGGTGATAGGTTAGCTTTAACCCCTGCCTGACTGGGCAATTTTCCTCCCCTTCTTCCAAGAGCTATATCTTTTTTTTTTTTCCGTTCACATAATTGTATGAGTGTTTTATTTTTGCGAGACAACTTGCAGTTTTGAATTACATTAAATTTTATTACTTCACTTATTCAACAATAGGCTAAAAAAAAAAAAAAAAATCCAAGTGTGGCGAAACTGAGCAAAAAATGCAATTCCACAACTTTGTTTTTGGGTGGTGCTGGGTTCGAAGGTTTATTTTCACAGCATTCATTGTGCAGTAAAAACTACCTGGCGATATGATTCTGTAAATACAATTACGGCGAAATCCAATTTGTATATCTTCTTTGTTTAATCATTTCTTAGTCAATGCACCTGTTAAGGATAGATTTTTGCCCCCTCAAGTAAGACTTTTCTTGATACCATTTTGGATTAAATAAGTCTTGTTTTTTTTTTCTTTTTTGTATAAAGGGAATTTTGTTACTTACCGTAAATTCCTTTTCTTCTAGCTCTTATTGGGAGACCCAGACGATTGGGTGTATAGCACTGCCTCCGGAGGCCACACAAAGCAATTACACTAAAAAGTGTAAGGCCCCTCCCCTTCTGGCTATACACCCCCAGTGGGATCACTGGCTCACCAGTTTTAGTGCAAAAGCAAGAAGGAGGAAAGCCAATAACTGGTTTAAACAAATTCTCTCCGAGTAACATCGGAGAACTGAAAACCGTTCAACATGAACAACATGTGTACCCGCAAACAAACCAAAAATCCCGAAGGACAACAGGGCGGGTGCTGGGTCTCCCAATAAGAGCTAGAAGAAAAGGAATTTACGGTAAGTAACAAAATTCCCTTCTTCTTCAGCGCTCTATTGGGAGACCCAGACGATTGGGACGTCCAAAAGCTGTCCCTGGGTGGGTAAAGAAATACCTCATGTTAGAGCTGCAAGACAGCCCTCCCCTACGGGGAGGCAACTGCCGCCTGCAGGACTCTTCTACCTAGGCTGGCGTCCGCCGAAGCATAGGTATGCACCTGATAATGTTTGGTGAAAGTGTGCAGACTCGACCAGGTAGCTGCCTGGCACACCTGTTGAGCCGTAGCCTGGTGTCGTAATGCCCAGGATGCACCCACGGCTCTGGTAGAATGGGCCTTCAGCCCTGATGGAACCGGAAGCCCAGCAGAACGGTAGGCTTCAAGAATTGGTTCTTTGATCCATCGAGCCAGGGTGGCCTTAGAAGCCTGCGACCCTTTGCGCTGACCAGCGACAAGGACAAAGAGTGCATCCGAACGGCGCAAGGGCGCCGTGCGGGAAATGTAGATTCTGAGTGCTCTCACCAGATCTAACAAATGTAAATCTTTCTCATACCGATGAACTGCATGAGGACAAAACGAAGGCAAAGAGATATCCTGATTAAGATGAAAAGAGGATACCACCTTCGGGAGAAACTCCTGAATGGGGCGCAGCACAACCTTGTCCTGGTGGAAGACCAGGAAGGGAGCCTTGGATGATAGTGCTGCCAGCTCAGACACTCTCCGAAGAGATGTGATCGCTACCAGAAAAGCCACTTTCTGTGATAGTCTAGAAAGTGAAACCTCCCTCAGAGGCTCGAAGGGCGGCTTCTGGAGGGCAACTAGTACCCTGTTCAGATCCCATGGATCTAACGGCCGCTTGTACGGGGGTACGATATGGCAAACCCCCTGTAGGAACGTGCGCACCTTAGGAAGGCGTGCCAAACGCCTCTGAAAAAAGACGGATAGCGCCGAGACCTGACCTTTAAGGGAGCCGAGCGACAAACCTTTTTCTAACCCAGATTGCAGGAAAGAAAGAAAGGTAGGCAATGCAAATGGCCAGGGAGACACTCCCTGAGCAGAGGACCAGGATAAGAATATCCTCCACGTTCTGTGGTAGATCTTAGCGGACGTGGGCTTCCTAGCCTGTCTCATGGTGGCAACGACCCCTTGGGACAATCCTGAAGACGCTAGGATCCAGGACTCAATGGCCACACAGTCAGGTTCAGGGCCGCAGAATTCCGATGGAAAAACGGCCCTTGGGACAGTAAGTCTGGTCGGTCTGGGAGTGCCCACGGTTGGCCGACCGTGAGCTGCCACAGATCCGGATACCACGCCCTCCTCGGCCAGTCTGGGGCGACAAGTATGACGCGGCTGCAATCGGATCTGATCTTGCGTAGCACTCTGGGCAAGAGTGCCAGAGGTGGAAACACATAAGGGAGCCGGAACTGCGACCAATCTTGCACTAGGGCGTCTGCCGCCAGCGCTCTTTGATCGCGAGACCGTGCCATGAAGGTTGGGACCTTGTTGTTGTGCCGTGACGCCATTAGGTCGACGTCCGGCACCCCCCAGCGGCGACAGATGTCCTGAAACACGTCTGGGTGAAGGGACCATTCCCCTGCGTCCATGCCCTGGCGACTGAGGAAGTCTGCTTCCCAGTTTTCTACGCCGGGGATGTGAACTGCGGATATGGTGGAGGCTGTGGCTTCCACCCACATCAGAATCCGCCGGACTTCCTGGAAGGCTTGCCGACTGCGTGTCCCCCCTTGGTGGTTGATGTATGCCACCGCTGTGGAGTTGTCCGACTGAATTCGGATCTGCCTTCCTTCCAGCCACTGCTGGAAGGCTAGTAGGGCAAGATACACTGCTCTGATTTCCAGAACATTGATCTGAAGGGTGGACTCCTGCCGAGTCCACGTACCCTGAGCCCTGTGGTGGAGAAAGACTGCTCCCCACCCTGACAGACTCGCGTCTGTCGTGACCACCGCCCAAGACGGTGGTAGGAAGGATCTTCCCTGTGATAATGAGGTGGGAAGAAGCCACCACTGCAGAGAGTCTTTGGCCGTCTGGGAAAGGGAGACTTTCCTGTCCAGGGATGTTGACTTCCCGTCCCATTGGCGGAGAATGTCCCATTGAAGTGGACGCAGATGAAACTGCGCAAACGGAACCGCCTCTATTGCCGCCACCATCTTCCCGAGGAAGTGCATGAGGCGTCTTAAGGAGTGCGACTGACTTTGAAGGAGAGCCTGCACCCCAGTCTGTAGAGACCGCTGCTTGTCCAGCGGAAGCTTCACTATCGCTGAGAGAGTATGAAACTCCATGCCAAGATACGTTAGTGATTGGGTCGGTGACAGATTTGACTTTGGGAAGTTGATGATCCACCCGAACGCCTGGAGAGTCTCCAGTGCAACATTCAGGCTGAGTTGGCATGCCTCTTGAGAGGGTGCCTTGACCAGTAGATCGTCCAAGTAAGGGATCACAGAGTGTCCGTGAGAGTGCAAGACTGCTACCAGTGCCGCCATGATCTTGGTGAACACCCGAGGGGCTGTCGCCCGACCAAATGGTAGAGCTACGAACTGAAGATGGTCGTCTCCTATCACGAAGCGTAGAAAGCGTTGGTGCTCTGTAGCAATCGGTACGTGGAGATAAGCATCTTTGATGTCTATTGATGCTATGAAATCTCCTTGAGACATTGAGGCAATGACTGAGCGGAGGGATTCCATCCGGAACCGCCTGGCGTTCACATGCTTGTTGAGCAGTTTTAGGTCCAGAACAGGACGGAAGGAGCCGTCCTTTTTTGGAACCACAAAGAGATTGGAGTAAAATCCTCGCCCCCGTTCCTGAGGGGGGACAGGGATCACGACTCCTTCTGCTCTTAGAGAGTCCACCGCCTGCAGCAGGGCATCTGCTCGGTTGGGGTGTGGGGAGGTTCTGAAGAACCGAAGTGGAGGTCGAGAACTGAACTCGATTCTGTACCCGCGAGACAAAATGTCTGTTACCCACCGGTCTTTGACCTGTGACAGCCAAATGTCGCAAAAGCGGGAGAGCCTGCCACCGACCGAGGATGCGGAGGGAGGAGGCCGAAAGTTATGAGGTAGCCGCTTTGGAAGCGGTTCCTCCATTTGCTTTCCTGGGGCGTGAGTGAGCCCGCCAGGAATCTGAGCTCCCTTGTTCTTTCTGAGTCCTTTTGGACGAGGAGAATTGGGCCTTGCCCGAGCCTCGAAAGGACCGAAACCTCGACTGCCACTTTTTCTGTTGAGGTTTACTTGCTCTGGGCTGTGGTAAGGAAGAGTCCTTACCCTTGGACTGTTTTATGATTTCAGCCAATGGCTCACCAAACAGTCTGTCTCTAGATAATGGCAAGCTGGTTAAGCATTTTTTGGAACCAGCATCTGCTTTCCAGTCCTTTAACCACAAGGCTCTGCGCAAAACCACAGAATTGGCGGACGCCATAGCGGTACGGCTCGTAGATTCTAGGACAGCATTGATAGCATAGGTCGCAAACGCAGACATTTGCGAAGTTAGGGACGCCACCTGCGGCACTGCTGGATGTATGATAGCATCCACCTGTGCTAAACCAGCTGAAATAGCTTGGAGTGCCCACACGGCCGCGAATGCTGGAGCAAACGACGCGCCGATAGCTTCATAGACAGATTTCAACCAAAGGTCCATCTGTCTGTCGTTGGCATCTTTAAGTGAAGCGCCATCCTCTACTGCGACTATGGATCTAGCCGCAAGCTTGGAAATTGGGGGATCCACCTTTGGACACTGGGTCCAGCGTTTGGCCACCTCAGAGGGAAAAGGATAACGGGTATCCTTAGAACGTTTAGAGAAACGCTTGTCTGGATGAGCGTCGTGTTTCTGGATCGATTCTCTGAAGTCAGAGTGGTCCAAAAAAGCACTTAATTTACGCTTGGGATACAGGAAATGGAACTTCTCCTGCTGTGCAGCTGCCTCCTCTGCAGAAGGGGCTGGGGGAGAAATATCCAACAGTCTATTAATTGCCGATATAAGGTCATTAACCATGGCGTCACCATCAGGGGCATCCAGATTGAAAGGAGCCTCAGGATTAGAATCCTGATCACCGTCCTCAGTCTCATCACAGAGAGACTCTTCTCGCTGAGACCCTGAGCAGTGTGATGACGTGGAGGGTCTTTCCCAGCGAGCTCGCTTAGGCTGCCTGGGACTGTCATCTGAGTCAGAGACTTCAGCCTGTGATGCTTGAGACCCCCTTGAAGTACGGATTAGTTCCAACTGAGGGGGACCGGAGAGCATAGACACAGCAGTGTCCATGGTCTGAGTAACTGGCCTGGACTGCAAGGTCTCCAGGATTTTTGACATAGTCACAGACATTTTATCAGCAAAAACTGCAAAGTCTGTCCCCGTCACCGGGGCAGGGTTCACAGGCGTCTCTGCCTGGGCCACTACCACCATAGGCTCTGGCTGACGGAGTGCCACTGGGACTGAACATTGCATACAATGTGAGTCTTTGGAGCCTGCCGGTAGATCAGCCCCACATGCAGTACAAACAGTGTACACAGCCTGTGCCTTGGCACCCTTGCGTTTTGCGGATGACATGTTGCTGCCTCCTCAGAGCAGTACAGGGTGTCCAGCCAAGAAGCGACCTTACAGTGCAACTATATATATATATGGTACTAAGAAAAAAGTACACTAATATAACACTGAGGCACTAGTGGGGCCAGCACTAAAGTGCAGCTTACCGCCCGCTTAGGAGCGGGTTTGTGGTCGCCGAAATCCCTTTAGTCTGGGTCTCCCAGAGCCTGCTGCCTTTCCCCAGCCAGACCGCATGTGTAATGGCTGCCGGCGTCCTTGTGGAGAGGGGGGGCGGGCCCTGGGCGTATACAGACGAAGAGCGGGAAGCCTGCTTCCCACTGTGCCTAGTGAGAGGGCTGGAGCATGTAAATAAAGCTCCAGCCCTCGGCGCTGCCAATTGAGCAGCGTCTCTCCCCTACCCTGATTGACAGGGTGGGGGCGGGAACGACGCGGCGCTAGGCCGCAGAAGCCGGGGGCTAAAGTTAGAAGCGCCGCCGCCGTAAAAGCGCGGTCGGCGCAAAGTCCCCGGCGCACCACAAGTCGCAGCTGCGCCGCCGCTCCAGTAGCGGTCGGCGCAGTAGTTCCCAACATGTAACGTCACTCAGCAAAGCTGCAGTGACCTAACCCCAGCGCACAGCGCTACTGTCCCCGGCGCACTATAACGCTCAGCAAGCCTTGAGAGTGTCCGTGCCTGCCGGGGACACAGAGTACCTGAAAGTTGCAGGGCCTTGTCCCTGAACGGCACTCCCGCTCCAAATCCAGCAGGTTCTCTGGGTCTGTGGATGGAGCCCGGCCTCAGGGCTTGGAGGCCGGTAAGATCCCACTTCCACAGAGCCCTCCAGGGGATGTGGAAGGAAAACAGCATGTGGGCTCCAGCCTCTGTACCAGCAATAGGTACCTCAACCTTACAAGCACCACCGCGGGTGAGAAGGGAGCATGCTGGGGGCCCCATATGGGCCCTCTTTTCTTCCATCCGATATAGCCAGCAGCTACTGCTGACTACAAACAGTGGAGCTATGCGTGGATGTCTGACCTCCTTCGCACAAAGCAGAAAACTGGTGAGCCAGTGATCCCACTGGGGGTGTATTGCCAGAAGGGGAGGGGCCTTACACTTTTTAGTGTAATTGCTTTGTGTGGCCTCCGGAGGCAGTGCTATACACCCAATCGTCTGGGTCTCCCAATAGAGCGCTGAAGAAAAATAAATTAAGTCTGGTATTTCAATGTTTCTTATGGTCTTGACACACGGAGTTTGCTGCACTCCCGTGTTATATTAAGGATACTACAATTGAAAAACAAATATATACATATATATATATACATATATACATATATATACATATATATATATATATATATATATACATATATATACATATATATATATATATATATATATATACACATACATATACATACATACATACATACATACATATATCATTTTTTTATACAAATAGAATGAGTACTCTCAATTACCTAGAGGATGTGGCTTCCTGCACAGAAGGTTCCTTAACCTTAAGTGATGGTTCAGGTTCTGGTACTTCCGGCTCTCTCTTTTCAGACACTGGAGAAGGACTTGGACTTTTTGTCTTGTGCCGTGGAGAATGAGAGTGGCTTCTCTTCCTCTCTCTTCTGCTAGGAGACCTCCTGCGTGGTGAGGATGACCTCCTCCTTGGTGAGGACGATCTAGATTTTCGTCTACATAAAGGAGGCAAGGCAATTTTATACCAGGCAAGCATTATAAGCCAAAAATAAAAACTGAAGAACTTGGCACTTCAAGATAGATTAAAAAAAAAAAATTTGGGAATTTTTATTTTAGAAAAGTGCTCTTTCTACAGAAAATGTATGCATATACCTTAGTGCTGCAACTATAACTTTCCTTGCAATATAAATTCCTTTCATTGTACTGCTCAAGCCATATTAGATGAAGGTCTGATTAGAGGCTGAAACCTTATGCATGTACATTAGACTATTCAAAATATAAGTTCCCATTTTTTTGCATCTATCCTGGAGTGCCAAGATCTTCATTTTTGTTATATTGGTAGTGGAAATCTACTTGAGCACTCAGCCATTTGGAGCCCTAGAAGCAAGCAACAAAAGAATTACAAATCACCTTCGTGGACTTCTAGATCGATCTCTTTTGTCTCGATCATCTTTATCTCTTCTATCTTTTTCATCATCTTGCTTCTTTAGAGATGCCAATTTCTCCTGCTCAATCTAAAAGACAAAAAGTAACCATTTCAGTGATTTTATATGCGAGAATAAATCAATCATAAATAATGTTAAAAAAGAGAATTTTGTTTACTTACCGTAAATTCTTTTTCTTATAGTTCCGTATTGGGAGACCCAGACAATGGGTGTTTAGCTTCTGCCTCCGGAGGACACAAAGTACTACACTTAAAAGTGTAGCTCCTCCCTCTGAGCTTATACACCCCCTGGAGAACCAGATCTAGCCAGTTTAGTGCAAAAGCTGAAGGAGAATAGCCACCCACAAGTAAAAACAGAGCAAGAACAGGAACAACCGGAGACTCTGTCCATGACAACAGCCGGTGATAACACGCGGAACAAGAAATTGCCAACAGGGAGGGTGCTGGGTCTCCCAATACGGAACTATAAGAAAAAGAATTTACGGTAAGTACACAAAATTCTCTTTTTCTTTATCGTTCTATGGGAGACCCAGACAATGGGACGTCTCAAAGCAGTCCATGGGTGGGAATAAACAAAAAAACTAAGAAGTAGGCGGAGCCTAACTTCACAAATGGGCGACAGCCGCCTGAAGGATGCGTCTGCCCAAGCTCGCATCTGCCGAAGCATGAGCATGCACTTGGTAGTGCTTTGAAAAGGTATGCAGCCTAGTCCAAGTGGCAGCCTGACAGACTTGCTGAGCCGTAGCCTGGTGCCTGAAAGCCCAAGAGGCACCGACAGCTCTGGTCGAGTGTGCCTTGATCCCCGGCGGGGGAGGCACCTGAGAACACTGGTAGGCATCCGAAATGGTCGACCTAATCCAATGGGCTAAGGTCGGCTTAGAAGCAGAGAGGCCCTTACGCCGACCTGTGGTTAGCACAAAAAGAGAGGTGCACCGCCCAAGAGCAGCGGTGCGAGACACATAGATCCGGAGAGCACGCACCAGATCCAGAGTATGCAACGCTTTTTCAAAAGCGATGAACAGGAGCCGGACAAAAAGGAAGGTAGGGTAATGTCCTGGTTAAGGTGGAAAGGAGAGACCACCTTAGGAAGAAAGTCCGGAGTCGGACGGAGAACCACCTTGTCTTGATGAAAAACCAAAAAAGGTGACTCAGAAGAGAGCGCAGCCAAATCAGAGACTCTCCTGAGGGAAGTTATGACCACTAGAAAGACCACTTTCTGTGAAAGACGAAACAAAGAAACCTCCCTAAGAGGCTCAAAGGGGGGTTTCTGCAAAACCGTGAGAACCAAATTGAGGTCCCAGGGATCCAAGGGCCGCCGGTAAGGCGGAATGATGTGAGATGCGCCCTGCATGAAGGTGCGGACCTGAGCCAGCCGGGCGATACGCCGCTGGAAAAGCACTGACAGAGCCGAGACTTGTCCCTTGAGAGAGTTGAGGGACAGTCCCAGCTGCAGACCGGACGGACAGAAGGGTCGGCAAGGAAAAAGGCCAGGGAGGATGGCCGGAAGAGCGACACCAGGACAGGAAAATTTTCCAAGTCCTGTGATAGATCTTGGCAGAGGAAGACTTACGGGCCCGAGTCATAGTGGAGATGACTTCAGGAGGGATACCAGAAGCCGTCAAGATCCAGGACTCAAGAGCCACGCCGTCAATCTGAGAGCCGCAGAATTCGGGCGGAAAAACGGACCTTGTGAGAGAAGGTCTGGACGGTCCGGAAGATGCCACAGCACCTCTACGGACAGATGGAGCAGGTCTGGGTACCAAGCTCGCCTGGGCCAGTCCGGTGAAATGAGGATGACTCGACGGCCCTCCAGTCTGATCTTGCGCAGAACTCTGGGCAAGAGAGCTAGAGGGGGAAACACGTAGGACAGACGAAACTGGGACCAGTCTTGAACCAGAGCGTCCGCGGCGAAGGCCTGAGGATCGTGGGAGCGAGCCACGTAAACCAGAACCTTGTTGTTGTGACGGGATGCCATAAGGTCCACGTCCGGAGTGCCCCACTTGCGGCAGATTGACTGAAACACTGCCGGGTGCAGGGACCACTCGCCACTGTCCACGGTTTGGCGGCTGAGATAATCTGCCTCCCAGTTTTCCACGCCTGGAATGTGGACTGCGGAAATGGTGGACTTGGAGTCCTCCACCCATTGAAGGATGCGTTGTACCTCCAACATTGCCAGGCGGCTGCGTGTCCCGCCTTGGTGATTGATGTAGGCAACCGCTGTCGCGTTGTCTGACTGGACTCGAATGTGCTTGCCCGCCAATAGGTGGTGAAAAGCTAGGAGAGCCAGAAGCACGGCTCTGGTTTCCAGCACATTGATCGAGAGAGCTGACTCGGACGGAGTCCAAGTGCCCTGCGCTCGGTGGTGGAGACATACCGCTCCCCAGCCGGATAGACTGGCATCCGTGGTGAGAATCACCCAGGACGGGGCCAGGAAGGAGCGCCCCTGAGACAGAGAGAGGGGCCGAGGCCACCACTGAAGAGAGCTCCTGGTCTGTGGCGACAGAGCCACTAACCTGTGCAAGGAGGAAGGCCGCTTGTCCCAACAGCGGAGAATGTCCAGCTGCAGGGGGCGCAGATGGAACAGCCTCCATTGACGCCACCATCTGACCCAGCACCTGCATCAGGTGCCTGATGGAATAACGGCGGGGCCTCAGCAGAGAGCGCACCGCCAGTTGGAGGGACTGCTGTTTTATTAAGGGCAATTTCACAAGTGCCGGCAGAGTCTCGAACTGCATCCCTAGGTACGCGAGACTCTGGGTAGGAGTCAGAGTGGATTTGGGCAGATTGACAAGCCACCCGAATTGGGCTAGAATGGCGAGAGTGAGCGAGACACTCCGCTGACAGTCTGCGCTGGATGAAGCCCTGACTAGAAGGTCGTCCAGGTAATGTATCACTGCCAACCCCTGGAGGTGCAGAACCGCAACCACTGCTGCCATGACCTTGGTGAATACCCGAGGGGCCGTGGCTAACCCGAAGGGGAGAGCCACGAATTGGAAATGTTCCTCTCCAATTGCAAAACGTAGCCAACGCTGGTGTGAAACTGCAATTGGCACATGCAGATAGGCATCTCTGATGTCGATGGATGTCAGGAAATCCCCTTGGGTCATTGAGGCAATGACTGATCGCAGAGACTCCATGCGAAAATGCCGCACCAGAACATGCTTGTTGAGAAGCTTGAGATCCAGGATGGGCCGGAAGGAACCGTCCTTTTTGGGGACTAGGAAGAGATTTGAGTAGAAACCTCTGAACCGTTCCCGGGCGGGAACCGGAACAATTACTCCGTTGGCCTGCAAGGATGGCACAGCCTGAGAGAAGGCGGCGACCTTGGAGCAGGGGGGAGTTGACAGAAAAGAAGGGAATTTTGTTTACTTACCGTAAATTCCTTTTCTTCTAGCTCCAATTGGGAGACCCAGACAATTGGGTGTATAGCTTCTGCCTCCGGAGGCCACACAAAGTATTACACTTAAAAGTGTAAAGCCCCTCCCCTTCTGCCTATACACCCCCCGTGCATCACGGGCTCCTCAGTTTTGGTGCAAAAGCAAGAAGGAGTAAAAGTTATAAATTGGTTTAAAGTAAATTCAATCCGAAGGAATTTCGGAGAACTGAAACCATTCAACATTAACAACATGTGTACACAAAGAACAACAGCCCGAAGGGAACAGGGGCGGGTGCTGGGTCTCCCAATTGGAGCTAGAAGAAAAGGAATTTACGGTAAGTAAACAAAATTCCCTTCTTTGTCGCTCCATTGGGAGACCCAGACAATTGGGACGTCCAAAAGCAGTCCCTGGGTGGGTAAAATAATACCTCGTAATAGAGCCGTACCACGGCCCTTTCCTACAGGTGGGCAACCGCCGCCTGAAGGACTTGCCTACCTAGGCTGGCATCCGCCGAAGCATAGGTATGCACCTGATAGTGTTTCGTGAAAGTGTGCAGGCTCGACCAGGTAGCCGCCTCACACACCTGCTGAGCCGTAGCCTGGTGCCGCAAAGCCCAGGACGCACCCACGGCTCTGGTAGAATGGGCTTTCAGCCCAGAGGGAACCGGAAGCCCAGAAGATCGATAAGCTTCGAGAATTGGTTCCTTGATCCACCGACCCAGGGTTGATTTCGACGCCTGTGACCCTTTACGCTGGCCAGCGACAAGGACAAAGAGTGCATCCGAACGGCGCAGGGGCGCCGTACGAGAAATGTAGAGTCTGAGTGCTCTCACCAGATCTAACAAGTGCAGATCCTTTTCACACTGGTGAACTGGATGAGGACAAAAAGAGGGTAAGGAGATATCCTGATTGAGATGAAAGGGGGATACCACCTTAGGTAGAAATTCCGGAACCGGACGCAGAACCACCTTGTCCTGGTGAAACACCAGAAAAGGGGCTTTGCATGACAGCGCTGCTAGCTCAGACACTCTCCGAAGTGATGTGACTGCTACTAGGAAAACCACTTTCTGTGAAAGGCGTGAAAGAGAAATATCCTTCATTGGCTCGAAAGGTGGTTTCTGAAGAGCCATCAGCACCCTGTTCAGATCCCAGGGTTCTAACGGCCGCTTGTAAGGAGGGACTATGTGACAAACCCCCTGCAGGAACGTGCGTACCTGTGGAAGTCTGGCCAGGCGCTTCTGAAAAAAACACAGAGAGCGCTGAGACTTGTCCCTTAAGAGAGCCGAGCGACAACCCTTTTTCCAATCCTGATTGAAGGAAGGAAAGAAAAGTGGGCAAGGCAAATGGCCAGGGAGAAAAACCCTGATCAGAGCACCAAGATAGGAATATCCTCCACGTCCTGTGGTAGATCTTGGCGGACGTTGGTTTCCTAGCCTGTCTCATAGTGGCAATGACCTCTTGAGATAACCCTGAAGACGCTAGGATCCAGGACTCAATGGCCACACAGTCAGGTTGAGGGCCGCAGAATTCAGATGGAAAAACGGCCCTTGAGACAGCAAGTCTGGTCGATCTGGTAGTGGCCACGGTTGACCCACCGTGAGATGCCACAGATCTGGGTACCACGACCTCCTCGGCCAGTCTGGCGCGACGAGGATGGCGCGGCGACAGTCGGACCTGATCTTGCGTAACACTCTGGGCAACAGTGCCAGAGGAGGAAACACATAAGGGAGCTGAAACTGCGACCAATCCTGAACTAAGGCGTCTGCCGCCAGAGCTCTGTGATCTTGAGACCGTGCCATGAATGTTGGGACCTTGTTGTTGTGCCGTGACGCCATTAGGTCGACGTCCGGCATGCCCCAGCGGCAACAGATCTCCTGAAACACGTCCGGGTGAAGGGACCATTCCCCTGCGTCCATGCCCTGGCGACTGAGAAAGTCTGCTTCCCAGTTTTCTACGCCCGGGATGTGAACTGCGGATATGGTGGAGGCCGTGGCTTCCACCCACATAAGAATCCGCCGGACTTCCTGGAAGGCTTGCCGACTGCGTGTTCCCCCTTGGTGGTTGATGTATGCCACCGCTGTGGAGTTGCCCGACTGAATTCGGATTTGCTGGCCTTCCAGCCACGGCTGGAACGCCTTTAGGGCAAGATACACTGCCCTTATCTCCAGAACATTGATCTGAAGGGAGGACTCTGTCGGAGTCCAGGTTCCCTGAGCCCTGTGGTGGAGAAAAACCGCTCCCCACCCTGACAGGCTCGCGTCCGTCGTGACCACAGCCCATGATGGGGGAAGGAAGGATTTCCCCCCCGACAGAGAAGTGGGGAGAAGCCACCACTGAAGGGAAGCCTTGGCTGCCCGTGAAAGGGAGACGTTCCTGTCGAGGGACGTCGACTTCCTGTCCCATTTTCGGAGAATGTCCCATTGAAGAGGACGCAGATGAAACTGCGCAGAAGGAACTGCCTCCATTGCTGCTACCATCTTCCCTAGGAAGTGCATGAGGCGCCTCAGAGGGTGTGACTGGCCTTGAAGGAGAGATCGCACCCCTGTCTGTAGTGAACGCTGTTTGTCCAGCGGAAGCTTCACTATCGCTGGAAGAGTATGAAACTCCATGCCAAGATATGTCAGTGATTGGGCCGGTGTCAGATTTGACTTTGGAAAATTGATGATCCACCCGAAACTCTGGAGAGTCTCCAGAGCAATGTTCAGGCTGTGTTGGCATGCCACTTGAGTGGGTGCCTTGACAAGCAGATCGTCTAAGTAAGGGATCACCGAGTGTCCCTGAGAGTGTAGGACTGCTACCACTGCAGCCATGACCTTGGTGAAGACCCGTGGGGCTGTCGCCAGGCCGAAAGGTAGTGCCACGAACTGAAGATGTTCGTCTCCTATGGCGAAACGCAGGAAGCGCTGATGCTCTGGTGCAATTGGTACGTGGAGATAAGCATCTTTGATGTCGATTGATGCTAGGAAATCTCCTTTGGACATTGAGGCGATGAGGGAGCGGAGCGATTCCATCCGGAACCGCCTGGTTTTTACGTGTTTGTTGAGCAGTTTTAGGTCCAGAACAGGACGGAAGGATCCGTCCTTTTTCGGTACCACAAACAAGTTGGAGTAAAAACCGTGACCCTGTTGCTGAAGAGGCACAGGGATCACCACCCCTTCCGCCTTCAGAGTGCACACCGCCTGAAGAAGAAGAGCATCGGCTCTCTCGGGGGGCGGGGATGTTCTGAAAAAACGAGTCGGAGGACGAGAGCTGAACTCTATCCTGTAACCGTGGGATAGAATGTCTCTCACCCATCGGTCTTTTACCTGTGGCAGCCAGGCGTCGCAAAAGCGGGAAAGCCTGCCACCGACCGAGGATGCGGTGTGAGGAGGCAGAAAGTCATGAGGAGGCCGCCTTGGGAGCGGTTCCTCCGGCGGTCTTTTTAGGACGTTACTTAGACCGCCATGCATCGGAGTTCCTCTGATCCTTTTGAGGCTTTTTGGACGAGGAGAACTGAGACCTTCCCGTGGGCCGAAAGGACCGAAACCTCGATTGTACCTTGCGTGGTTGAGGTCTGTTTGGTTTGGACTGGGGTAAGGAAGAGTCCTTTCCCTTGGATTGTTTAATGATTTCATCCAATCGTTCACCAAACAGGCGATCGCCAGAAAATGGCAAACCGGTTAAGAACTTTTTGGAAGCGGAGTCTGCCTTCCATTCACGTAACCACATGGCCCTGCGGACTGCCACCGAATTGGCGGATGCTACCGCTGTACGGCTCGTAGAGTCCAGGACCGCATTAATGGCGTAGGACGCAAACGCCGACGCCTGAGAGGTTAAGGACACCACTTGCGGAGCAGATGTACGTGTGACTGCATTAATCTGCGCATGACAAGCTGAGATAGCTTGGAGTGCCCATACGGCTGCGAATGCTGGAGCAAAAGACGCGCCGATAGCTTCATAGATGGATTTCAACCAGAGCTCCATCTGTCTGTCAGTGGCATCTTTGAGTGAAGCCCCATCTTCCACTGCAACTATGGATCTAGCCGCCAGTCTGGAGACAGGAGGATCCACCTTAGGACACTGAGTCCAGCCCTTGACAACATCAGGGGGGAAGGGATAACGTGTATCCTTAAGGCGCTTGGAAAAACGCTTATCTGGACAAGCTCGGTGTTTCTGGACTGCCTCTCTGAAGTCAGAGTGATCCAGAAACATACTCAATGGACGCTTGGGAGACCTGAAACGGAATTTCTCCTGCTGAGAAGCTGACTCCTCAATTGTAGGAGCTGGTGGAGAAATATCCAACACCTGATTGATGGTTGCTATAAGGTCATTCACTATGGCGTCACCATCAGGTGTATCCAGGTTAAGCGCGGTCTCAGGATCAGAATCCTGATCTGCTAACTCCGCTTCATCATCCAGAGAGTCTTCCTGCTGAGACCCTGAACAGTGTGATGAAGTCGAGGGAATTTCCCAGCGCCCCCGCTTAGGCGGCCTGGGACTGCGGTCCATGTCAGAGACCTCACCCTGGTACCCATGGGTCATCCCAGGAGCACTCTGCAGCTCCAATTGAGGGGGGCCTGGGGTCAATGATTGAACAGTGCCCGGGGCCTGAGTCACCGGTCTGGACTGTAAGGCTTCTAGTATCCTAGCAGACCATTTATCCATAGTCTCAGACAGTTTGTCAGCAAACACTGCAAACTCCGTCCCTGTCACCTGGACAGTGGTAGCAGGTGGTTCTACCTGGGCCACCCGTAGCAGAGGCTCCGGCTGAGTAAGTGCCACAGGGGCCGAGCATTGCACACAATGAGGGTCCGTGGAACCAGCCGGTAGTATAGCCGCACATGAGGTACAGGTTGCAAAGTAAGCCTGTGCTTTGGCACCCTTTCTATTTGCAGACGACATGCTGTTGTCTCCTCTGAGTACAATCCAGGAGGGTATATAGCCAAAAATCAACAGTACGACAGTACAGTGTAAATGTATAGCATATAAGCATATATATATATGTACACTTCTGCACTCAGTGGGGCCAGCACCTCAGGTGCTGCTTACCGACCGCTCAAAGCGGTTGTGTGATCACCAGAATCCCTGCATGGGCCTCCCAGAGCCTGTTGTCTCTCCTCTCCAGCGTTAGAAGTGCTGACAGGAATGGCTGCCGGCGTTCTGTGGAGAGGAGGGGGCCGTGGGCGTGCCCTAGAAAGTGCGGGAATCTGGTGCCCCACTGTGCTGTATGAGAGGGGAGGAGGATACAAGTATGCTCCAACCCTCAGCACTAACGTCCTGTGCAGCGTCCCGCCCTTCCCCTGACTGGCAGGCCTGGGGGCGGGAATATGCGATACTAGGCCGCAAAAGCCGGGGACTAAAGTAATAAGCGCGGCCGGCATATAAGCGCGGTCGGCGCGGTAGTCCCCGGCGCACAAACACACCCAGCAGTGCTGAAGTGTATATGGCCACCAGCGCTCCATGCGCGGTTCCCACGGGGACACAGAGTACCTCACAGCGCGGCCGGCGCGGCTGTCAGTGGCATTACTCCCCGGCGCACTAACACACCCAGCAGTGCTGCAGTGTGTGTGGCATCAGCGCTCTATGCGCGGTCCCCACAGGGACACAGAGTACCTCACAGTAGCAGGGCCTTGTCCCTGTCGATACTCGGCTCCTGTCAGCAGATTCCCCAGGGGCTGCGGAGGGAGCACGGTCTCATGTGCCTGGAGACCGAATAGGATCCCACTTCACCCAGAGCCCATTAAGGGATGGGGAAGGAAAACAGCATGTGGCTCCTGCCTCTGTACCCGCAATGGGTACCTCAACCTTAACAACACCGCCGACAAGAGTGGGGTGAGAAGGGAGCATGCTGGGGGCCCTGTTATGGGCCCTCTTTTCTTCCATCCGACATAATCAGCAGCTGCTGCTGACTAAGATGTGGAGCTATGCGTGCATGTGTGCCTCCTTCGCACAAAGCATAAAAACTGAGGAGCCCGTGATGCACGGGGGGTGTATAGGCAGAAGGGGAGGGGCTTTACACTTTTAAGTGTAATACTTTGTGTGGCCTCCGGAGGCAGAAGCTATACACCCAATTGTCTGGGTCTCCCAATGGAGCGACAAAGAAAATCTGTTTGGCGGGCTGGAAGAGAATTCTATCCTGTAGCCGTGGGAGATGATATCCCGCACCCACTGATCGGAGACGTGTTGAAACCACACGTCGCCAAAGTGGGAGAGCCTGCCACCGACTAAGGACGTTGCTGGCGCGGACAAATAGTCAAGAGGAGGCTGCCTTGGCGGCAGCACCTCCTGCGGTCTTTTGTGGACGCGCTTTTGGGCGCCAGTTGGATTTCTGGTCCTTGGCGGAGTTAGTGGACGAGGCCGAGGGCTTAGAGGACGACCAGTTGGAGGAACGAAAGGAACGAAACCTCGACTGATTCCTGCCCTGGACAGGTTTCCTGGTTTTGGTTTGTGGCATGAAAGTACTCTTCCCGCCAGTAGCTTCCTTAATAATTTCATCCAGCTGTTCACCGAACAGCCAGGACCCAGCAAAAGGGAGTCCAGCAAGGTACTTCTTTGAAGAAGCATCTGCCTTCCACTCTCGAAGCCACAAGATCCTGCGGATAGCAAGGGAATTAGCCGAAGCCACCGCAGTGCGGTGAGAAGCCTCCAGCATGGCAGACATGGCATAGGATGAAAAAGCTGAAGCTTGGGAAGTTAAGGTAACCATTTCGGGCATAGATTCCCTGGCGAGGGAATGCATCTCCTCTAGAGAAGCAGAGATGGCTTTGAGAGCCCACACTGCTGCAAAAGTCGGGGAGAACGAGGCCCCTGCCGCCTCATATACAGATTTGGCCAGAAGGTCAACCTGGCGGTCAGTGGAATCCTTAAGAGAGGTGCCATCAGCCACCGATACAACGGTCCGGGCTGAGAGTCTAGACACCGGGGGGGGTCTACCTTTGGGGAATGAGCCCACTCCTTGACCACCTGAAAGGGAAAACGGTCATCAGAACTACGCTTTGGGAAGCGTTTGTCAGGACAGGCCCTGGGCTTGGTCACAGCGGCCTGAAAACTGGAGTGGTTAAAGAACACACTCTTTGCCCTCTTAGGCGAGGTAAACTGGTGCTTTTCTGCCAGAGAGGGTTGTTCCTATGATACTGGCGGATTGAGGTCCAGTACAGAATTAATGGACGCAATCAAATCACTAACATCTGAGTCACTTTCGGACAGATCAATGGGGTACATGGAGTTAACCTCCGAGCCCTCCGTAAAGGCATCCTCCTCGTCCTGCGAGTCAGCTTCTGAAACAGAGCCGCGGGACGAGGAAGGAGAGGGAGCCCTGCGTCTCTTCTTAGAAGGACGGGGTCTGGGACCAGATGATGAATCCTCTGTGAGCTCCGGTCCAGAGAGAGCCCTAGCAGCAGAGGCACCCTGTGAAGGGGGCTGATGCATGTTCAGCAAAGTCTTGGACAGAAGTCCCATGGAGTCGGCAAAAGACTGGGAGAGAGACCTAGAAAAGGATTCTACCCAAGCCGGGGTTCAGCCACAGGAGCCGGAGCAGCCTGAGAGACCACTGGGGGTGCGACGCCAGGCTGAGGCACCGTCAGGTTAGAGCAGGCATCACAATGTGGATAGGTGCTCGGTTCAGGCAGTAGGAGCTTACATGCAGTGCATACTGAATACAGCTTTGGGGCCTTGCTCCTCGAGTGAGACATGCTGCTGGAGTGGGGGCTCTGCCAGAATGACCCCCAGAGAGTATATACAGAGGTCCATAACCAGAGGTTGTGGCTTACCAGACCGCTGGAGCGATGTTGTGTGCCCTCCAGATCCCGAAGCCCGGACCCCCAAGCACCTCAGCAAGGACGCTGCAGACCAGCGCTGTGATCGCAGGGAAACCGCTGAGAAAATGGCCGCCGGAGCGAAGAGAGGGGGCGGGACTTACTCTGTTAGCGGGATCTGGAGGGTCATAGAGACCTACAGGGGAGGAGACATGTACTCAGTGAGGAGTGTCCCTCCCCTGTGCAGAACGGCCGCCGGGCGGAGCCACGCTGTCCCTCTGCATGAATGACATGCGAGGGCAGTGAGACCGAAACTAGGCCTCCGGCGAAGCCGGGGCCTAAATTTGAGCGGTGCGGCCGGCGCGCAGGCACCATCGGCGCGGTTCTCAGGCGACAGCCAGAGGACCCGCCGGAAATGTCACAAAACACACTCAGCACACTGCCACCATAATAAAGTACAGGGACCCCCAATATATAAACGTCTCAGGTACTTAGCTTGCTGAGACGCAGGGTTCCAAGTCCCTGGGGATGAGTGCTCCGGTCCAGCAGGATCCTGAAGGGCTGCGGATGGAGACCGGTCTCCTGCCAAGCATGGAGAACCGTGCTGGCTCCCACTTCAAGCCAGAGCCCAGGAGGGATGGTGAAGGAGCACGGCATGTAAGGCTCCAGCCTTGGAATCAACCTTAACAGCACCGCCGACACAGTGGGGTGAGAAGGAACATGCCGGGGGTCCAGATTTGGACCCGCTTTTCTTCAAACTCTTTCCAAAAATCAAAAATCAGATGAGAATGCATGTGTGGATGTATGCCTCCTGAACACAAAGCGATAAACTGGCTAGATCTGGTTCTCCAGGGTGTGTATAAGCTCAGAGGGAGGAGCTACACTTTTAAGTGTAGTACTTTGTGTGTCCTCCGGAGGCAGAAGCTAAACACCCATTGTCTGGGTCTCCCATAGGAACGATAAAGAAAAATGCATTAAATGGGTTGTAAAGTTTAGGTGTAGCTATATTTAAAAAGGAAAAAAAAAAATTTGCTGTCCTTTATCATCGTCTTTCTTAGACCTTAAATGAATATTTAATTTACACTTTTTAAAACTATAATATAGTGGTGCATACATAAGCATGAGATGCCAGTGAATGAGCTGTCAAATAAAAGCAACAAGGTTTGTTCCATAGGCTGGGTTCAGAGGAGTCTGAGAAATAGTCTGACTTTCATCTAGAATACTTGGACAATTTTCATTGTAGTGCCATCTGTGCGCCTGCTTTTATATCAGTGTGGCATCCGTAATTACACAAACATTTTAATCTACTTTAATACAGTTTCTTATGGTTAATAATGGCGATATATCTGAAAAACATCTGATGCTACATCAATGTTCCGTATGGCTGTTTTTTGTTTTTTTTTTGCACACCCCAAGACTAGAATGGGCAAGTCTCATCCAAATATAGGGAAAAGAACAGTACATGCTGCAATTTTTTTTTTCCCACTTACACTCATCTGAACAGCAGTGTTGAATTACAATGACAAATTTGCTGAATGATTTTTACTTGGACCGCACACATCGTTATAACAAGCCCTTGTACTGCCACAATAACCGTTAGGCCTAACACACACGGCATGAAAATCGTGTAAGTGGAATGCGATAAAAACATTGCATTCCACTTGGACCAATATTAGCCTATGTGCCAACATGTATGAGCGATTATTTTCTCAGCCCTAATCGGACCGAGAAAACAATTGCAGCCTGCGGCGACTAATGTGAGTCTTGTTTCTCTTGCACCCATTCAAGTCTATGGGGCGAGAGAAAAAGCGCACTGCACTCGCGTTACACCGCGAATGCAGGGCAAGAATGACAATAGCCGGATACGGAGGAGAGAGGGAGATAAATTCCTCCCTTCCCTCCACGGCGCTGGCCCGCCCCTCTTCAGAGCCGGCCCGCCCCTCTTCAGAGCCGGCCCGCCCCTCTTCAGAGCCGGCCCGCCCCCAGCAGCTGTGGTCCGATCGCATGATCAAACCTCAGTTGCAGTGACACTCGCATGACACTCTGCTCCTGCCAGTGCGAGCAGAGTGTCATGCGAGGATCGCATTAGTCCCCCGTGTGGCCCCGGCCTTAGCTAAATAGCTCATTATGCCGACTCACACCTGCTTGTTTATTTGGAAGGAAAGAAGGGAATTCCTCAGACACCTGGGTAAGTAGATTATGTCTGGTGTCAAGGAAGAAAAGAGCATGTTGAAACCTTACAAGACTTCATATTTATGATAGAGTAAGTTGCAAGATAATTATATAATCCAGTCAGATCAGATTTATGTGTATGGCCAGCTTAGGTTGCAGGCTGTCCTAAAAAAGTACTGTTAGAAGAAAATGTGGACATAAACACATCCCAAATACACCTACCTGTCTCTGCTTTATTTCTTCTTTCTTTAATTCAAGAAATGCAGTGGGGATACCAGCAATGTTTTCTTGGGCACTCAAAAGCAGTGGCCACAACTCGCCCATGAATTCCCGAGCATTTTTGCCATTTAGGAAGCCAGTCAGGTTAATCTGCATCATTTTTGAGTCTGGATTCTGTAGAAAAAAAAAAGAAAGAAAAGAAAAACAAAAAACAAAAACAGGAAGATTTACAGTTGAGTACTGAAAGCATTATTGTGTGGGAGAATGCGACTTTTATACACAACTAGCTTGTACAATTGTAAAATAAGATAGCTCTCTACCTACGTCTTTGACAAAGATTAAATGGTTGGTGTTATCAAATTGCCTTTTAATCCTTTGTGGATGTTGCAGACAAATGCGAACGCTACTTAGAATCTATCCTACATACGGTACTCACTATTAGTGGTATTCACCTATAATTTACTATATCTTTGTGGGCTAGAAGGATTTCATGCATTCCCTGCAATGTATAAAGTCCATACACTATACTGATTGATGATACATGGAGAAAAGGTATAGTCCACAAAGGCTTAAAAGGTTTCTCAAAAATTATTGACAATTTGACACATTATTTGTCAAGTCAAGCAATGGGTCATTGAGACAAGCACAGCACAACAGCATTAAGTACAGATTCCAGCAGTCTTCAGCCTCTTCTCAGAACCTTGGGGAGGTTTTGGGTATCTCCAAGTTCCCCTGGAGAGAAAGGTGTTCGCTTGGCTTGCTTCCGACTGCCTACAGCAACTCAACCACCTTGAGTTTAATGTTATATCATTTATCTAAATTGCAAAAAATGAACAAGCAAAAATGAGTACATAGCCAGAAATATGTAAGGTTATAAAGA
The DNA here is from genome assembly GCF_048569485.1 of Anomaloglossus baeobatrachus. Classification (NCBI taxonomy): domain Eukaryota; kingdom Metazoa; phylum Chordata; class Amphibia; order Anura; family Aromobatidae; genus Anomaloglossus; species Anomaloglossus baeobatrachus. Next base: position 399,136,617 of record NC_134354.1, on the reverse strand, counting down.
TCTACTCGTTAAACTCATGCTTGCTAAATAAACAGAAGTTTGTATTAAACTATTCTAGTGTCCAGTCAAAATTAGACCTGAAATCGTTGCACTATGTAACTTCTGTTTACTAGCAGCATTGAACGAGTGCACCACAAAAACGAAACATTAAAACAAACACACAAGGTGCTAGGATTGTAAGTGTCCAAACGACCTCTGGACCAACAGACCAAAGTGAGTCTGTCCCCCCAAAAACGATAATTAAACTGCAGATAGACAAATTGATTTTAGACACCGTTCGCTCTTACCAACTGAGCGCTGTCAAAGATAAAGGACTGACTTTAATATGCAAATAGTAGGGCTTAACAGTGCACCAAGCCATAGGCAACCCTATGGTACACTGACTCAAACATTTGTGCATATTAAATAAATGGCGATTTTTTTTTTTTGATACTCCGTAAAATCTTTCTCGTAGCCTTCATTGGGGTCACGGCAAGGACACCGGAACCATGGGTTGTATGTTGCCACCTAGAGGCTGACACTAAGAAAACATCTTTGAAGAAGAAGAAAAAAAAATAAAAAAACTGACTCCTCCTCCACAGCCTACATCTGGCCAGCTAACAGGCAGCTATTCAGTTGGCGCAAAAGGAATATGGAGGCAAAGCCAGGGCCCCTAAAGAAGGGGGGATGTTATCTTTATTTTCAGATGCTTCAGGGACTGCCTAAAGCTGTACTTAGAGCGGGAAAACAAAGTTCAGTAGTGCAGGAGAACAGCATTTCCTCAGGCTATTGAGCAATTGCCACTTGCAGTACTCTTCAGCTAAGAGCTCCACAAAGATGTGGACTGAATAGCTGGTGTTGGCTAGCGAGGTGTAGGTTGTTGAGGAGCAGTCAGCTTTTATTCTAAGATGTATTCTTAGGGGTACTTTGCACGTTGCAACATCGCTACTGCGATCTCGTCGAAAGTGACGCACATCCGGCGCCAATAACGACATCGCAACGTGTAAAGCCTAGATGCACCGATAAACTATCGCAAAAGCGTCGTAAATCGGTAATGTGTAGTGTCGGTCATTTCCATAATTTCGCTGCAGCGACAGGTACGATGTTGTTACTCGTTCCTGCGGCACCACACATCGCTGTGTATGAAGCCGCAGGTGCGAGGAACATCTCCTTACCTGCGTCCCGCCTGCAATGAGGAAAACAGTAGGCGGGCAGGATGTTTACATCCCGCTCATCTCCGCCCCTCCGCTTCGATTGTCCGCCTGCCGTGTGACTTCACACGACCCGCCCCCTTAGGAAGGAGGGGGGGGGGGGGTCGCCAGTCAGAGTGAGGTCGCAGGGCAGAAAAGTCCGTGTGATGCTGCCGTAGCGATAATGTTCACTACGGCAGCTATCACAAGATATAGAATCTGCGACGGGGGCGGGGACTATCGCGCTCTGCATCGCTACAAATCGGCTAGCGATGTCACAACATGCAAAGTACCTCTTAGAGTCAGCCTCCAGATTGCAGCATATAACCCATGCTTACCGTGTCCCCAATGAAGCATCATTAATGTCTGATCGTCCGGGGTCCAAACCCCCGCTGATCAGCTGTACTCCGTGGTGGCGGCAGCACATGGCCAGAAATACTCAGATCCGGAGCTGCCCCACCTCCTGATAGCGTTCGCGGCGAGTACTGCACATCTGCCTCCTATTGGTTTGAATGGGAGGCAGATGTGCACTACTCGGCCGCTATCAAAAGACGGGGCTGCTCCTGAACTGACCATTTCCAGCTTTATTATTCTTATAGGGGCTATGTCACCTATATAAAATGTTTATGCAGTTTAATTGCCATTTTGGGGGTAACAAACTCCTTTTAACAGTGAACTGTTTAAAGGGAACCTGTAACCAGATTTGGGCCCTATAAGCTGCGTCCACCACCACTGGGCTCTTATATACAGCATGTTAGAATACGGTGTAAGAGCCCAGGCCGCTGTGTAGAGTATAAAAAACACTTTATAATAATTACCTAACAGTCGGTGCAGTGCAAACTGGTCAGATGGGTGTCTCTGTTCTCCGATGCAGACACCTCCTCCTTCGGCCATCGTGGTCCTCCTCCTTCTGAAGCCGGGGTGCATGACACATCCTACGTTACACACCCTTGCCGGCATTGAAGTCCCGCGCAAGCGCACTTTGATCTGGCCTGAGCAGGGCAGATTAAAGTATTGTAGTGCGCCTGCGCAGGACCTGTGTGTATGATGTAGAACGCATCATGCACACAGACTTCAGAAGAAGGATGAAGATGGCTGAAAGAGGAGGCTCCGCACCCGGAGAATGGAGACACCCTTCTGACAAGTCTGCACCGCACTGACCGTTAGGAAAGTATTATAAAGTGTTTTTTATGTTCTACACAGCGGCCTGGGCTCTTATATACAGCATGTTAGAATGTTGTATACAAGAGCCCGGTGGTGGTGGCCGCAGCTTATAGGCCCCAAAACTGGTGACAGGTTCCCTTTAAGACAAAGTAGAGGACTTATAATAACTGACTCAATGCCCACATTTCAAAATATCCCTTAAAAAGGAATCTGCCCTCTTAAGAATGGTATCTGATCTGCAGGCAGGATGTTCTACAGCAGGAGATCAGATCAGATGGTGCGATATGCATGCTCCCGACCAGAATCCGACTAGTGGGCGCAGCCTCACTCAATACAAGAGGATTGAGCAAGACCACACCCACTAGACGATTGCGCCTGCTAGCCAACAGCACCCACTCCATACACTAATATTGTGTGAGGCTGTGCCCACTAGTCGGGTTGTGGATAGGAACATGCATTTTGCACAATTGCAGTCACATGACTGCCCATTCGCGGCTCAGTAACCGGCAAATCCTTGCAGTGCAGTGTGTGCTCTGGGAGGATTCATAAGCTTGCAGTCACAGAGTGATTGCAGACTTATTTTAGACCATCACCACCTTTAACAGTGGGAACTACCAGCTACGTTTAAATTATGTCTGTTCTGTGAGAATTTGGGGGAATTAAGATCACTGGTAGACATTACAATGTGCAGATGAATAGATACATGTAGTCTTTGCTTTATAATCACAGAGAAATAACTGAAGCAATGAATGAAAGGGACCAAGCGCTTGGGATGTCAAAACCACATGATATGACTACATGAATAAATCCAAAATGATCCATGCACCTAAAGATTTTTAGCTGGTGCCAATTTTCTGGTTGCACTTTATTTCGCTGATAAATTTTAAATAAAACTGTCCCTTAAAAAGGTATCTCCGATAATAAAACAGCTTGTAATAAATCAAGGGTACAATGCCTCCTACTCTTCAGCTACCCCCCCAAACTGTTACGGTAATTCTGAATTCACAAGCAAAATCTATCTCCAGAGAGGAGATGAGACTGCTTTTCAGCTTCATTGACATTAGGATACATGCTCCACATAGATTTAAAGAAGGTAGAGAGGGGCGGTAGGTGCTATGCAGAAGAGGAGATCCATCATCCTGCAGACAATCTCTGCAGATCAGCCGCAGCAGTAATATGTAGGGTACTAGACAGCAGTACAGACCGGTGTAGAAGGGACTTCTGTAGTGAGGCAAGATAATACACCTATTAGAAAGCTGCAGCAGCACAGGTGACTCTGTAGCTGCTTTTTCTTCCTGCCCTCTCTATAGAGGTCTATGGGATACCTTACCCTATGCTTATTGGCAATCATATTTTAGAGCCATAAATTTTCAGGACGACAAATCTCCTAATTAAGTATTTACAAAGTTTTATATTTTCCATGCGCAACTTAAATGTCACTGATATTATATTTGTACCATTTTAATGTGGAATGTATTTATTGATCGGAGGTACGTTTTGAAGTCTACAGTCACGGGTCAACCTTTTGGATATGCGTTTCGATTAGCAGTATGCCACAAAACATTTTTCTCTCTCCAGACTTTCTCAAAAGTAAGTTGAAATGTTGTAAGGTTACGATATGCCAGCAAAAGGGAATGTATTTTTAATATAGATTGTCCCCCCCCCCCTCTCTCAGTCCTGTCTAGAAATCATACATACGTTTACGGTCTTTTTTTTTTTTTTTTGCTCATCCACTGTAACACAACTCACCTCCAAAACATACACTGCATCATCAAGAGTTGGGTCAGAGCGACAATGGACACTCACTCTGCTGTGCCCTAAATAGTTGATGGTGCTATACTTCACACGCAAGGAATAACTTCCAATTTGGTTCAGGCCTTTTAAATCATAAATCACATCATCATTAGAAAACTGCCATCTAACCCATTTTACACAGCAAAACAATAACTTCTTCCTGACTCACAGGCTGAAGACCATGTACCACCAGTTAATTATATTGCACCACAATGGTTTTAAACAATTTGAATGTTCACACAATGTACATGCTACATAAAAAAAGGTCTTTTCATGTCACACTGATATTTTAACATCAAGGTCTGAAACCTTCAAGGAGGGATACCTTCACTTCCAGCTGGTTGAAAATAAAGTCTATAACCACATCATCCTCGAAGCCTAAGATTTCTGTTACGCGCTTTGTAATCCAAGGTTTTATGACTTCCAGATTTACTTTGCCCATATCCACCTGTAAATAGAAGATACCCATGAATACATTTTGCCCTTGCACAAAGGCAGCATCATTTCCTACTAGGAGCCAGAATCTAATCTGAAAATAGAAACATTTTTCTAATCTGTGCTTTAAAGCACCAGTCATGCTTTAAATCTTAGTTGCCCAGCACCCTGTATTATACTCACCATCCAGCGGCTTCACCTATCGCTACTGCTCTATTTCGGTCTCCTATGATTTGTGACATGTCAGATGCTCCAGTGTTTCATGGAGCACACCGGAGGTCACAACTCAATGCATCTCTAGAAGATCGTTGTTCTGGCTCTCACAGATAGAAGTAGAACCTTGGTTTAAGAATAACTTGGTTTGAGAGCGTTTTGCAAGACAAGCAAAGTTTTTTAAAAATGTGTAACTTGGTTTAAGAGCAATGCTTTGCAATAAGAGCAAATATTCACTGTGCACATTTCTGGTCTGACCCGCTCTGGAGGTAACTTTCTGCATATGTACTGAAACAGTATACCATTGTACAGTATATACTATATAGCATGTCTATCAATTGGCATTTGTGGATACAGTATTGTACTTTATGCTAACCAGTGCAGCACATTGCTTGTACTGTAATCTGCCTGTGCAGTATTCTTACCCCATATATGGCTTAGTTCTGCTCTTATTTTGGGGAGAATAGATTTTGGGGAGTATTTTGTGTATTGTACTAGAATAAAGTTATATTTGTCATATTTATACATCATTTTTTCTCTATATTGTACCTCTCGCACACCAACAATTCTATTATAAGCCAACATGCAGGTTAATTTGTTTTATGTTTTTTACTGTACAGTATTTTGTATTAGTGTACTGTAATCATTTTATATGAATACAGTACATTTTGTATTACTGTAATAGGTTTGTATAAATACAGTAAATATTTTTGAGTTGTGGAACGAACTGTCTGCTTTTCAATTATTTTCTATGGGAAAATTCGCTTTGATATAAGAGTAACTTGGTTTAAGAGCGCACTCCGGAACCAATTATGCTTGTAATCCAAGGTTCCACTGTATATATATTTGTGTGAAAGTAGCCTTAACGACCCATGTTGTGTTAAGTACGTCAGGTCGTCTCCCTACCAATGATGCAGACACCGAGCCTGCATCTTTCATCACACATGATGGCTGATTTATGTGCCTCTAACAGCCATGGGTGGATAGGAGATCCGCCTGTGGATGTTAACCAGTTAAATCCCACAAAGAAGGGAATTTTGTTACTTACCGTAAATTCCTTTTCTTCTAGCTCTTATTGGGAGACCCAGACGATTGGGTGTATAGCACTGCCTCCGGAGGCCACACAAAGCAATTACACTAAAAAGTGTAAGGCCCCTCCCCTTCTGGCTATACACCCCCAGTGGGATCACTGGCTCACCAGTTTTAGTGCAAAAGCAAGAAGGAGGAAAGCCAATAACTGGTTTAAACAAATTCTCTCCGAGTAACATCGGAGAACTGAAAACCGTTCAACATGAACAACATGTGTACCCGCAAACAAACCAAAAATCCCGAAGGACAACAGGGCGGGTGCTGGGTCTCCCAATAAGAGCTAGAAGAAAAGGAATTTACGGTAAGTAACAAAATTCCCTTCTTCTTCAGCGCTCTATTGGGAGACCCAGACGATTGGGACGTCCAAAAGCTGTCCCTGGGTGGGTAAAGAAATACCTCATGTTAGAGCTGCAAGACAGCCCTCCCCTACGGGGAGGCAACTGCCGCCTGCAGGACTCTTCTACCTAGGCTGGCGTCCGCCGAAGCATAGGTATGCACCTGATAATGTTTGGTGAAAGTGTGCAGACTCGACCAGGTAGCTGCCTGGCACACCTGTTGAGCCGTAGCCTGGTGTCGTAATGCCCAGGATGCACCCACGGCTCTGGTAGAATGGGCCTTCAGCCCTGATGGAACCGGAAGCCCAGCAGAACGGTAGGCTTCAAGAATTGGTTCTTTGATCCATCGAGCCAGGGTGGCCTTAGAAGCCTGCGACCCTTTGCGCTGACCAGCGACAAGGACAAAGAGTGCATCCGAACGGCGCAAGGGCGCCGTGCGGGAAATGTAGATTCTGAGTGCTCTCACCAGATCTAACAAATGTAAATCTTTCTCATACCGATGAACTGCATGAGGACAAAACGAAGGCAAAGAGATATCCTGATTAAGATGAAAAGAGGATACCACCTTCGGGAGAAACTCCTGAATGGGGCGCAGCACAACCTTGTCCTGGTGGAAGACCAGGAAGGGAGCCTTGGATGATAGTGCTGCCAGCTCAGACACTCTCCGAAGAGATGTGATCGCTACCAGAAAAGCCACTTTCTGTGATAGTCTAGAAAGTGAAACCTCCCTCAGAGGCTCGAAGGGCGGCTTCTGGAGGGCAACTAGTACCCTGTTCAGATCCCATGGATCTAACGGCCGCTTGTACGGGGGTACAATATGACAAACCCCCTGCAGGAACGTGCGCACCTTAGGAAGGCGTGCCAAACGCCTCTGAAAAAAGACGGATAGCGCCGAGACCTGACCGACAAAACTTTTTCTAACCCAGATTGCAGGAAAGAAAGAAAGGTAGGCAATGCAAATGGCCAGGGAGACACTCCCTGAGCAGAGGACCAGGATAAGAATATCCTCCACGTTCTGTGGTAGATCTTAGCGGACGTGGGCTTCCTAGCCTGTCTCATGGTGGCAACGACCCCTTGGGACAATCCTGAAGACGCTAGGATCCAGGACTCAATGGCCACACAGTCAGGTTCAGGGCCGCAGAATTCCGATGGAAAAAACGGCCCTTGGGACAGTAAGTCTGGTCGGTCTGGTAGTGCCCACGGTTGGCCGACCGTGAGCTGCCACAGATCCGGATACCACGCCCTCCTCGGCCAGTCTGGGGCGACAAGTATGACGCGGCTGCAATCGGATCTGATCTTGCGTAGCACTCTGGGCAAGAGTGCCAGAGGTGGAAACACATAAGGGAGCCGGAACTGCGACCAATCTTGCACTAGGGCGTCTGCCGCCAGCGCTCTTTGATCGCGAGACCGTGCCATGAAGGTTGGGACCTTGTTGTTGTGCCGTGACGCCATTAGGTCGACGTCCGGCACCCCCCAGCGGCGACAGATTTCCTGAAACACGTCTGGGTGAAGGGACCATTCCCCTGCGTCCATGCCCTGGCGACTGAGGAAGTCTGCTTCCCAGTTTTCTACGCCGGGGGATGTGAACTGCGGATATGGTGGAGGCTGTGGCTTCCACCCACATCAGAATCCGCCGGACTTCCTGGAAGGCTTGCCGACTGCGTGTCCCCCCCTTGGTGGTTGATGTATGCCACCGCTGTGGAGTTGTCCGACTGAATTCGGATCTGCTTTCCCTCCAGCCACTGCTGGAAGGCTAGTAGGGCAAGATACACTGCTCTGATTTCCAGAACATTGATCTGAAGGGTGGACTCCTGCCGAGTCCACGTACCCTGAGCCCTGTGGTGGAGAAAAACTGCTCCCCACCCTGACAGACTCGCGTCTGTCGTGACCACCGCCCAAGACGGTGGTAGGAAGGATCTTCCCCTGTGATAATGAGGTGGGGAAGAAGCCACCACTGCAGAGAGTCCTTGGCCGTCTGGGAAAGGGAGACTTTCCTGTCTAGGGATGTTGACTTCCCGTCCCATTGGCGGAGAATGTCCCATTGAAGTGGACGCAGATGAAACTGCGCAAACGGAACCGCCTCTATTGCCGCCACCATCTTCCCGAGGAAGTGCATGAGGCGTCTTAAGGAGTGCGACTGACTTTGAAGGAGAGCCTGCACCCCAGTCTGTAGAGACCGCTGCTTGTCCAGCGGAAGCTTCACTATCGCTGAGAGAGTATGAAACTCCATGCCAAGATACGTTAGTGATTGGGTCGGTGACAGATTTGACTTTGGGAAGTTGATGATCCACCCGAACGCCTGGAGAGTCTCCAGTGCAACATTCAGGCTGAGTTGGCCATGCCTCTTGAGAGGGTGCCTTGACCAGTAGATCGTCCAAGTAAGGGATCACAGAGTGTCCGTGAGAGTGCAAGACTGCTACCAGTGCCGCCATGATCTTGGTGAACACCCGAGGGGCTGTCGCCCCGACCAAATGGTAGAGCTACGAACTGAAGATGGTCGTCTCCTATCACGAAGCGTAGAAAGCGTTGGTGCTCTGTAGCAATCGGTACGTGGAGATAAGCATCTTTGATGTCTATTGATGCTATGAAATCTCCTTGAGACATTGAGGCAATGACTGAGCGGAGGGATTCCATCCGGAACCGCCTGGCGTTCACATGCTTGTTGAGCAGTTTTAGGTCCAGAACAGGACGGAAGGAGCCGTCCTTTTTTGGAACCACAAAGAGATTGGAGTAAAATCCTCGCCCCCGTTCCTGAGGGGGGACAGGGATCACGACTCCTTCTGCTCTTAGAGAGTCCACCGCCTGCAGCAGGGCATCTGCTCGGTTGGGGAGTGTGGGGAGGTTCTGAAGAACCGAAGTGGAGGTCGAGAACTGAACTCGATTCTGTACCCGCGAGACAAAATGTCTGTTACCCACCGGTCTTTGACCTGTGACAGCCAAATGTCGCAAAAGCGGGAGAGCCTGCCACCGACCGAGGATGCGGAGGGAGGAGGCCGAAAGTCATGAGGTAGCCGCTTTGGAAGCGGTTCCTCCATTTGCTTTCCTGGGGCGTGAGTGAGCCCGCCAGGAATCTGAGCTCCCTTGTTCTTTCTGAGTCCTTTTGGACGAGGAGAATTGGGCCTTGCCCGAGCCTCGAAAGGACCGAAACCTCGACTGCCACTTTTTCTGTTGAGGTTTACTTGCTCTGGGCTGTGGTAAGGAAGAGTCCTTACCCTTGGACTGTTTTATGATTTCAGCCAATGGCTCACCAAACAGTCTGTCTCTGGATAATGTCAAGCTGGTTAAGCATTTTTTGGAACCAGCATCTGCTTTCCAGTCCTTTAACCACAAGGCTCTGCGCAAAACCACAGAATTGGCGGACGCCATAGCGGTACGGCTCGTAGATTCTAGGACAGCATTGATAGCATAGGTCGCAAACGCAGACATTTGCGAAGTTAGGGACGCCACCTGCGGCACTGCTGGATGTATGATAGCATCCACCTGTGCTAAACCAGCTGAAATAGCTTGGAGTGCCCACACGGCCGCGAATGCTGGAGCAAACGACGCGCCGATAGCTTCATAGACAGATTTCAACCAAAGGTCCATCTGTCTGTCGTTGGCATCTTTAAGTGAAGCGCCATCCTCTACTGCGACTATGGATCTAGCCGCAAGCTTGGAAATTGGGGGATCCACCTTTGGACACTGGGTCCAGCGTTTGGTCACCTCAGCAGGAAAAGGGTAACGGGTATCCTTAGAACGTTTAGAGAAACGCTTATCTGGATGAGCGTCGTGTTTCTGGATCGATTCTCTGAAGTCAGAGTGGTCCAAAAAAGCACTTAATTTACGCTTGGGATACAGGAAATGGAACTTCTCCTGCTGTGCCGCTGCCTCCTCTTCAGAAGGGGCTGGGGGAGAAATATCCAACAGTCTATTAATTGCCGATATAAGGTCATTAACCATGGCGTCACCATCAGGGGCATCCAGATTGAAAGGAGCCTCAGGATTAGAATCCTGATCACCGTCCTCAGTCTCATCACAGAGAGACTCTTCTCGCTGAGACCCTGAGCAGTGTGAGGACGTGGAGGGTCTTTCCCAGCGAGCTCGCTTAGGCTGCCTGGGACTGTCATCTGAGTCAGAGACTTCAGCCTGTGATGCTTGAGACCCCCTTGAAGTACGGATTAGTTCCAACTGAGGGGGACCGGAGAGCATAGACACAGCAGTGTCCATGGTCTGAGTAACTGGCCTGGACTGCAAGGTCTCCAGGATTTTTAACATAGTCACAGACATTTTGTCAGCAAAAACTGCAAAGTCTGTCCCCGTCACCGGGGCAGGGTTCACAGGCGTCTCTGCCTGGGCTACCACCACATTAGGCTCTGGCTGACGGAGTGCCACTGGGACTGAACATTGCATACAATGTGAGTCTTTGGAGCCTGCCGGTAGATCAGCCCCACATGCAGTACAAACAGTGTACACAGCCTGTGCCTTGGCACCCTTGCGTTTTGCGGATGACATGTTGCTGCCTCCTCAGAGCAGTACAGGGTGTCCAGCCAAGAAGCGACCTTACAGTGCAACTATATATATATATGGTACTAAGAAAAAAGTACACTAATATAACACTGAGGCACAAGTGGGGCCAGCACTAAAGTGCAGCTTACCGCCCGCTTAGGAGCGGGTGTGTGGTCGCCGAAATCCCTTTAGTCTGGGTCTCCCAGAGCCTGCTGCCTTTCCCCAGCCAGACCGCATGTGTAATGGCTGCCGGCGTCCTTGTGGAGAGGGGGGGCGGGCCCTGGGCGTATACAGACGAAGAGCGGGAAGCCTGCTTCCCACTGTGCCTAGTGAGAGGGCTGGAGCATGTAAATAAAGCTCCAGCCCTCGGCGCTGCCAATTGAGCAGCGTCTCTCCCCTACCCTGATTGACATGGTGGGGGCGGGAACGAAGCGGCGCTAGGCCGCAGAAGCCGGGGGCTAAAGTTAGAAACGCCGCCGCCGTAAAAGCGCGGTCGGCGCAAAGTCCCCGGCGCACCACAAGTCGCAGCTGCGCCGCCGCTCCAGTAGCGGTCGGCGCAGTAGTTCCCAACATGTAACGTCACTCAGCAAAGCTGCAGTGACCTAACCCCAGCGCACAGCGCTACTGTCCCCGGCGCACTATAACGCTCAGCAAGCCTTGAGAGTGTCCGTGCCTGCCGGGGACACAGAGTACCTGAAAGTTGCAGGGCCTTGTCCCTGAACGGCACTCCCGCTCCAAATCCAGCAGGTTCTCTGGGTCTGTGGATGGAGCCCAGCCTCAGGGCTTGGAGGCCGGTAAGATCCCACTTCCACAGAGCCCTAAGGGGATGTGGAAGGAAAACAGCATGTGGGCTCCAGCCTCTGTACCAGCAATAGGTACCTCAACCTTACAAGCACCACCGCGGGTGAGAAGGGAGCATGCTGGGGGCCCCATATGGGCCCTCTTTTCTTCCATCCGATATAGCCAGCAGCTACTGCTGACTACAAACAGTGGAGCTATGCGTGGATGTCTGACCTCCTTCGCACAAAGCAGAAAACTGGTGAGCCAGTGATCCCACTGGGGGTGTATAGCCAGAAGGGGAGGGGCCTTACACTTTTTAGTGTAATTGCTTTGTGTGGCCTCCGGAGGCAGTGCTATACACCCAATCGTCTGGGTCTCCCAATAGAGCGCTGAAGAAAAAACAATCGCCCAGTCCTTAACCCCTTAACGGCCGCGGGCAGTAATATTACGTGCAAGCCGTCAGTGTTACTGCCCGCGTTCTGCTGCCGGCAGCTTGCAGCAATCGGCACACATCTCAGCTGATTTTTACAGCTGAGATGTGTGCCTGCCAGGCATGAGCAGAATCGTTATCTGCATGTGCCGTTTAACCCCTTAAATGGCGCTGTCAATATGTGACAGTGCCATTATAACGGTGTTCCAAACGTTATTCCTATTTGTTAGTATTTTTTCGTTTGTGAACCCTCCCCAACCACACCTATTGCCAATCCATAACATACGCATAAATAGCCTGGGTCTCAGCTTCCCATACACGGTAAGTTTTTTTAACTGCATGAGAGGACACACACAAGCTAGGGACCCCAACGTAGAGAAATACTTTGGCGTAGTGTTGGGGCTCTATTGCATTGATCAATTCAGTAGCTAAATTTCTCTTGATTCATATGTTCATGGCAGTAATGCAGATTCCATTTTCACATTTTCACTCTTGCATATAGCTATTGGATTTTTCAAGTCAGTATTCACACAGCAGTTTCTGCTATTTCATGTATTCCCCTTACATAGTCACTGGTGTGCATACCTTATCTCCCCATAGTGATGTTTTTTTTAGGTTTTTGCACCCAGTTCGGACTTAGAATGGTGTTCCAAACGTTATTCCTATTTGTTAGTGCCATTATAATGGCATCGGCGGTAAATGTTTACTCACCGGCTGATACCGGAAGTCACGTGATGTGATCAAGTGACTTCCGGTGGTTGTCATGGTAGCACAGGGTCATGTGAGGACTCCTGTAGCTCACATGACTCACTTTCAGTTTCTCCCGGCCCAGAGCTGGGTGAGACATGAAATCAGCATATCTGCTATTCACAGCTCTGTAGCAGATATGGCAGAGCGATCAGCTCCATATAGCCCCCTAGGGGGAAGTAGTAACATAAAAATAAAAAAAAAGTAAAAAAAAAAAAAAAAAAAGTTTTAAAACAAAAAACCCCCAAAAACCTAAAAAGTACAAATCCCCCCCCTTTCGCCCCATTGAAAATTAAAGGGTTGAAAAAATAAAAAATATACCCACATTTGGTATCGCCGCGTTCAGAAATGCCCGATCAAAATGAAGGGAATTTTGTTTACTTACCGTAAATTCCTTTTCTTCTAGCTCCAATTGGGAGACCCAGACAATTGGGTGTATAGCTTATGCCTCCGGAGGCCACACAAAGTATTACACTAAAAGAGTAAAGCCCCTCCCCTTCAGCCTATACACCCCCCGTACTGCTACGGGCTCATCAGTTTTGGTGCAAAAGCCTGAAGGAGGAAAAAATTATAAACTGGTTTAAAGTAAATTCAATCCGAAGGAATATCGGAGAACTGAAACCATTTAACATGAACAACATGTGTTATACAAAAACAGGGGCGGGTGCTGGGTCTCCCAATTGGAGCTAGAAGAAAAGGAATTTACGGTAAGTAAACAAAATTCCCTTCTTCTTTGTCGCTCCTTATTGGGAGACCCAGACAATTGGGACGTCCAAAAGCAGTCCCTGGGTGGGTAAATAATACCTCATAATAGAGCCGAAACGGCTCCGTCCTACAGGTGGGCAACTGCCGCCTGAAGGACTCGCCTACCTAGGCTGGCATCTGCCGAAGCATAGGTATGCACCTGATAGTACTTCGTGAAAGTGTGCAGGCTCGACCAGGTAGCTGCCTGACACACCTGCTGAGCCGTAGCCTGGTGTCGCAAGGCCCAGGACGTTCCCACGGCCCTGGTAGAATGGGCCTTCAGTCCTGAGGGAACCGGAAGCCCCGAGGAACGGTAAGCTTCGAGAATTGGTTCCTTGATCCACCGAGCCAGGGTTGACTTGGAAGCTTGTGTCCCTTTACGCTGACCAGCGACAAGGACAAAGAGTGCATCCGAGCGGCGCAGGGGCGCCGTTCGAGAAATGTAGATCTTGGCGGACGTAGGTTTCCTAGCCTGTCTCATAGTGGCAATGACCTCTTGAGATAATCCTGAAGACGCTAGGATCCAGGACTCAATGGCCACACAGTCAGGTTGAGGGCCGCAGAATTCAGATGGAAAAACGGCCCTTGAGACAGCAAATCTGGTCGGTCTGGCAGTGCCCACGGTTGGCCGACCGTGAGATGCCACAGATCCGGGTACCACAACCTCCTCGGCCAGTCTGGAGCGACGAGGATGACGCGGCGGCAGTCGGCCCTGATCTTGCGTAACACTCTGGGCAACAGTGCCAGAGGAGGAAACACATAAGGAAGCCGAAACTGCGACCAATCCTGAACGAAGGCGTCTGCCGCCAGAGCTCTGTGATTTTGAGATCGAGCCATGAATGTTGGGACCTTGTTGTTGTGCTGTGACGCCATTAGGTCGACGTCCGGCATCCCCCAGCGGCAACAGATCTCCTGAAACACGTCCGGGTGAAGGGACCTTTCCCCTGCGTCCATGCCCTGGCGACTGAGAAAGTCTGCTTCCCAGTTTTCTACGCCCGGGATGTGAACTGCGGATATGGTGGATGCTGTGGCTTCCACCCACAGCAGAATCCGCCGGACTTCCTGGAAGGCTTGCCGACTGCGTGTCCCACCTTGGTGGTTGATGTAAGCCACCGCTGTGGAGTTGTCCGACTGAATTCGGATCTGCTTGCCTTCCAGCCACTGCTGGAACGCTTTTAGGGCAAGATACACTGCCCTGATCTCCAGAACATTGATCTGAAGTGAGGACTCTTGCTGAGTCCACGTACCCTGAGCCCTGTGGTGGAGAAAAACTGCTCCCCACCCTGACAGACTCGCGTCCGTCGTGACCACCGCCCAGGATGGGGGTAGGAAGGATTTCCCCTTCGATAATGAAGTGGGAAGAAGCCACCACCGAAGGGAAGCTTTGGTTGCCTGAGAGAGGGAAACGTTCTTGTCTAGGGACGTCGGCATCCTGTCCCACTTGCGTAGGATGTCCCATTGAAGTGGACGCAGGTGAAACTTCGCGAAAGGGACTGCTTCCATTGCTGCCACCATCTTCCCCAGGAAGTGCATGAGGCGCCTCAAGGGGTGTGACCGACCTTGAAGGAGAGATTGCACCCCTGTCTGTAGTGAACGCTGTTTGTCCAGCGGAAGCTTCACTATTGCTGGAAGAGTATGAAACTCCATGCCAAGATATGTCAGCGATTGGACCGGTGTCAGATTTGACTTTGGAAAATTGATGATCCACCCGAAACTCTGGAGAATCTCCAGAGTAACGTTGAGGCTGTGTTGGCATGCCTCTTGAGAGGGTGCCTTGACCAGCAGATCGTCTAAGTAAGGTATCACTGAGTGACCCTGAGAGTGGAGGACCGCAACTACTGTAGCCATGACCTTGGTGAAAACCCTTGGGGCTGTCGCCAGGCCGAACGGCAGTGCCGCGAACTGAAGGTGTTCGTCTTCTATGGCGAAGCGCAAGAAGCGCTGATGCTCTGGAGCAATTGGTACGTGGAGATAAGCATCCTTGATATCGATCGATGCTAGGAAATCTCCTTGGGACATTGAGGCGATGACGGAGCGGAGGGATTCCATCCGGAACCGCCTGGTCCTTACGTGTTTGTTGAGCAGTTTTAGGTCCAAAACAGGACGGAAGGACCCGTCCTTCTTTGGAACCACAAACAGGTTGGAGTAGAAACCGTGGCCCTGTTGCTGAAGAGGCACCGGGACCACCACTCCTTCTGCCTTCAGAATGCCCACCGCCTGCAGAAGAGCCTCGGCTCGCTCGGGAGGCGGAGATGTTCTGAAGAATCGAGACGGAGGACGAGAGCTGAACTCTATCCTGTAACCGTGAGACAAAATGTCTCACCCAACGGTCTTTTACTTGTGGCAGCCAGGTGTCGCAAAAGCGGGAGAGCCTGCCACCGACCGAGGATGCGGTGTGAGGAGGCCGTAAGTCATGAGGAAGCCGCCTTAGTAGCGGCACCTCCGGCGGTCTTTTTAGGGCGTGATTTAGACCGCCATGCGTCGGAGTTCCTCTGATCCTTCTGAGGCCTTTTGGACAAGGAGAATTGGGACCTGCCCGCACCCCGAAAGGACCGAAACCTCGACTGTCCCCTCCTCTGTTGGGGTGTTTTTGGTTTGGCCTGGGGTAAGGATGTTTCCTTTCCCTTGGATTGTTTGATGATTTCATCCAATCTCCCACCAAACAAACGGTCGCCAGAAAATGGCAATCCAGTTAAGCACTTTTTGGAAGCCGAATCTGCCTTCCATTCCCGCAGCCACAAGGCCCTGCGTATTGCCACCGAATTGTCGGCTGCAACCGCCGTACGGCTCGCAGAGTCCAGGACAGCATTAATAGCGTAGGACGCAAATGCCGACGTTTGAGAGGTTATAGACGCCACCTGCGGCGCAGACGTACGTGTGAGTGCGTCAATTTGCGCCTGACCAGCTGAGATAGCTTGGAGTGCCCATACGGCTGCGAATGCTGGAGCAAAAGACGCGCCGATAGCTTCATAGATGGATTTCAACCAGAGCTCCATCTGTCTGTCAGTGGCATCCTTGAGTGAAGCTCCATCTTCCACTGCAACTATGGATCTAGCCGCAAGTCTAGAGATTGGAGGATCCACCTTGGGACACTGAGTCCAGCCCTTGACCACGTCAGGGGGGAAAGGGTAACGTGTATCCTTAAGGCGCTTGGAAAAAACGCTTATCTGGACAAGCTCGGTGTTTCTGGACTGCCTCTCTGAAGTCAGAGTGGTCCAGAAACATACTCTTTGTACGCTTGGGAAACCTGAAACGGAATTTCTCCTGCTGAGAAGCTGACTCCTCCACTGGAGGAGCTGAGGGAGAAATATCCAACATTTCATTGATGGACGCAATAAGATCATTCACTATGGCGTCCCCATCAGGAGTATCAAGGTTGAGAGGGGCTTCAGGATCAGAATCCTGATCAGCTACCTCCGCTTCATCATACAGAGAGTCCTCTCGCTGAGACCCTGAACATTGTGATGATGTCGAGGGGATATCATAGCGAGCTCGCTTAATCGGTCTGGGGCTGCGGTCCGTGTCAGAGACCTCACCCTGGGATCCATGAGACACCCCGGGAGGACATTGCTGTTCCAACTGAGGGGGACCAGGGGGCAATGATTCCACAGTGCCCCTGGCTTGAGATGCCGGCCTGGACTGCAAGGCTTCTAATATCTTAGCCATAGTCTCAGAAAGTCTTTCAGTAAAAACTGCAAACTCCGTCCCTGTCACCTGGACAGTGTTAACAGGTGGTTCTCCCTGGGCCGCCCTTAGAGGCTCCGGCTGAGAAAGTGCCACAGGGGCCGAGCATTGCACACAATGAGGGTCAGTGGAACCTGCCGGCAGTATAGCCGTACATACTGCACAGGCAGCATAGTAAGTCTGTGCTTTGGCACCCTTGCTATTTGTGGACGACATGCTGTTGTCTCCTCTGAGCAATACAGGAGGGTATATAGACAAAAATCAACAGTGCACCATACAGTGTAAAGTATAGTCTATAATCATATAATCTATAAGTACACTTCTGCACTAGTGGGGCCAGCACCTAGGTGCTGCTTACCGCCTTCGCAAAGCGGTTGTGTGGGCACCAGAAATCCTGCCTGGGTCTCCCTGAGCTTGTCTCTCCTCTCCAGCGTTAGCAGAGCTGAGAGGAATGGCTGCCGGCGTCCTGAGGAGAGGAGGGAGCCGTGGGCGTGACCCAGAAAAGTGCGGGAACTGGTGCCCCACTGTGCAGAGTGAGGGGGGTGGAGTATGCAAAGCATGCTCCAGCCCTCAGTGCTGCCGTCCTGTACAGCGTCCCGCCCTTCCCCTGACTGGCAGGGCTGGGGGCGGGAAGAAAACGAGACTAGGCCGCAAAAGCCGGGGACTCGAGTTATAAGCGCGGCCGCCATATAAGCACGGTCGGCGCGGAAGTCCCCGGCGCACTAACAGTCCCAGCCGCGCCGTAGTGATAACCATGGCAGCGGCGGTCAGCGCGGCAGTCCCCCTACACGAACACACTCAGCGACGCTGAAGTGTGTAATGGCACAAACGCAGTCAGCGCTGCTGTCCCCGGTGCACTAGCACACCCAGCAATGCTGGAGTGTTGCTGTGCGCGGTCCCCACGGGGACACAGAGTACCTCAAAGTAGCAGGGCCATGTCCCTGAACGATACTCGGCTCCTATCCAGCATGGTCCTCAGGAGCTGTGGATGGAGCACGGTCTCCTGTGCCTGGAGACCGAAAGGATCCCACTTCACCCAGAGCCCTAATTGAGGGATGGGGAAAGAAAGCAGCATGTGGGCTCCAGCCTCCGTACCCGCAATGGATACCTCAACCTTAACAACACCGCCGACAAGAGTGGGGTGAGAAGGGAGCATGCTGGGGGCCCTGTTATGGGCCCTCTTTTCTTCCATCCGACATAGTCAGCAGCTGCTGCTGACTAAGCTGTGGAGCTATGCGTGCATGTCTGACCTCCTTCGCACAAAGCATAAAAATTGATGAGCCCGTAGCAGTACGGGGGGTGTATAGGCTGAAGGGGAGGGGCTTTACACTTTTAGTGTAATACTTTGTGTGGCCTCCGGAGGCATAAGCTATACACCCAATTGTCTGGGTCTCCCAATAAGGAGCGACAAAGAAATATCAATTAATCTAAATCGGTAAACTGCGTAGCGGCAAAAAAAAAAAATAAAAAAAAAAATCGGCCGGTTGTGAAGGGGTTAAGGTCCATAATTTCATAAGGCAAATTATATATATATATATATATATATATATATATATATATATATATATATATATATATATATATATATATATATATATATATATATATATATATATATATATATATATATATATATATATATATATAAAACGATATCTCAAAATATCACTGATGCAGTGGCTGAAAACTGGGTCAAAAAGAAAAAAACAAAAAAGGGAGAATTGTGTAGGAAAAGGAGTTCTGCAATTTGCTTAACTTTTAGTTGTATTTTTGTAAATAAAACTTGTCTAACTCAAACTGCAAAATTTCATCTCAAGATAAATAAACGGAAGAATTCATCTACATTACCCTTAAAACTAGATAAATAACTATGTAATAAAAAAAATACTGTGTGCCATTAAAGACAATTACAGTACCTTCTTTTCCAGGCATTCTGCAAACTTGAGCTGCTTTAAAAGCTTCTTCTGCTTGTTGCTGAAACGATTATCCTGCTCCGCACTGGTGCCCTGTGAGTTAAACAAGCAAATGAAAGTTAGTACACACATTTGTCTGTACCAAATAATACGAGCTGTCACGGGGACAACTATACTGGAATTAGCACAATTTAATGCTTTATAGCAGATTAAAATTTGTATCCTTCTTTGCCTAAGTGGGTTATTCATTTTCAATTCAGTTTAGAAAGCGGATGTAATCTGTGAAGAATTCTTGCAACCTCACCCAAGAAAATTATCTACATCACAGTTCTGCTTGGTTTTACTGAAGTGGGGGCACAAATGAGGATTGGGTATACAAAGCGAATGCGTCTCCTAATATATTATATATTTTGTTTTTTCCACATGAAAGAACAACCTATGAGCAGGGGTTTTCCAGGGCCGACAGCCCATTATGCGGACCATAAAGCAGATACAAATGTCCATATACCGTATTTTTCGAATTATAAGACTGTGTGCACACGTCGCGTTTTTTCATGAGTCTACCCAGCATTTTAAACTGCTGCGTAAACGCATGCGTTCTGCGTCCCCGGCAAAGTTCATGAGAATTAAGCAAATTCCATGCACACGTTGCTTTTTTAAACGCGTTTTGTATGCCAAATATTTGACAAAATTGATGTGTTTAAAAAAGCAGCATATATAGGTGTACGGCACTCCTGGGGTTATGATAGGTGCTCAGATAGATAGTGTCCAACCCCGTATTCACATAGAAAAAAGAAAATCGCCATTTACCACAGCAACTTTGCTATCCACAGGCTCACTGCGGCAGCGATTACTCTGACACAATCCATAAGAGGTTAAAGGGAATCTATCAGCAGGTTTTTGCTCCCCCAGCTGAGAGCAGTACAATGTAGGGTCAGAGACCCCGATTCCAGTGATGTGTCACTTACTGAGTAATTTGCTGTTATTTTGCATAAAATTATTTTTTTTTATGCTGCATATCTAGAAGTTACATAGAGATCATGAATATGCTGGACTACCTGGCAGCACGCCAAGTAGTCCTCTAATAATCTACTATTGAGGAATTACATTATGAACTAAAGGCAGTGCCATACTGACACTAAGATGCTGAATCCTTCTTGTAGTAAGATCTGATACTTGATTGCAGAAATATCTTTAAGCAAAGCTGCAGAAATGCACTGCACTTTGATTGACGTGTGCAGCGGTGCGGGCCTTTGTGGGTTAGGTCCTCGCTGTAAAGTCCTCCTCCAGTGTCCTCTATGATGTGCCCCCTTTTTATTATTTGAATATCGTGCCACGTCACCACAAAGGCCCACCCCCATCTATCAAAAGGCAGTGAATTTCTGCAACTTTGATTAAAGATATTTCTGCAACCAAGCATAAGATCTTTCTACACGTATGCCTGGATTCAGCATCTTACTGCCTATATGGCACTGCCTTTACCTCATATTGCAAAATCCTCGTGGTTTGTCCCATTTAAGCAAGTTGAAGAATTCACATTTCCTTGGTATTTTAGGCAAAAAAATAAATAAATACACATTTTCATCTTTTACATTGGAAAAATTACAAAAAGGAAAAATGGGCCAATGCAAAAGATTCAATTCTTATTTAAGGGATTTTCATCCATTCTTCCTTGGAAGAGTCTGCTAGTTCTGTGAGATTCCTGAGTCGTCTCTTGCATGCACTGCTCTTTTGATTTCTAGCCACAGATTTTCAATGATATTCAGGTCAGGAGACTGAGGACCATTGTAAAACCTTTAGCTTGCACCCTCTAAGGTAGTCCATTGTGGATTGTGGCTTAGATGCCATCCTCTTTTTAACGTCAGCTTTTTTTTGTTTACAGATGTCATATTTGCATCGAGCATTTGTTGAAATTTCATTGAATCCATTCTTCCCTCTATGAAATGTTCCCTGTGCCATTTGTTGCAACACAAACCCAAAGCATATTTGATCTACTCCCCTGCTTAATGGAGGCAATATGTTCTTTTCCTAAACTTCTGTGCCCTTTTTTCTCCACACATACCTTTGATCATCGTGGCCAAAAAGTTCTATTTTAACCTCTTCGATCCACAGGACTTGTTTCCAAAAAGCATCAGGCCTGTTTAGATATTCTTTTGCATGCATCTGATGCTGAATTTTATGGTGAGGATGCAGAAGAGGTTTTCTTCTGATGACTCTTCCATGAAGGCCATATTTGTGCAGGTGTCTCTGAAGAGTAGAACAATGCACCACAACTCCAGAGTTTGCTAAATTTTCCTGATGGTCTTTAGCAGTAAAGCAGGGGTTCTGGTTTGCTTCTCTAGCAATCCTAAGAGCAGTTCTAACAGAACTTTTGCTTGGTCTCCCAGACCTTATCTTGACCTCCACTGTACCTGTTTACTGCCATTTCTTAATTACATTTCAAACTGTTGAAAGGGCAACTTGAAAACACTTTGCTATCTTCTTATAGCCTTCTCCTGCTTTGTGGTGCTCCATCATTTTCAGAGTGCAAGGCAGCTGATTAGAAGAGCACATGGCTGCTGTTTTCTTGGCACAAGGTTAGAGGTGGCTGGGTGTTTATATTGCTGTGAAATTTGCATCACCTGGCCATTGCTAACGATGATCATGAACAAGCTATAACCCCAACAGGCTCATTTTCGTTTTTATATTTTTCAAATGTAAGGCTATGTTCACACTGGCCTTTTTTTGGTAAGTTTTTTTCCTGACTAAAACCTGATCTTGTGGCAGGAAATCTGCGTTTTTCATGTGCTTTCTAGTGGTGCTTTTGCTGCAGATTTGCTGTTTTTTTTCTACAAAATAGGTTGTATCAATGAAAAAAAAGCAGCAAATCTGCAGAAAAGAATTGACGTGTGTGTGTGATTTCAGAAATCTCAGACTTTGCTGGGACTATAAAAAGCAGCTTGTTATTAGCATGGATTTGCATAAAACCAAGGCAAATCTGCAGCTAAAAAACACAGAAAAAACTTACCAAAAAAGCCCTGTGTGAACATTAGGGTGACCGGATCTCATAGGGGTGGGGGGGGGGATGTCGGAATTTTGTCTGTCTGGACCCCACAAAAAGATTCCCCTTTCCAGATATTAAGATAGCCAAAATTTGAGCTCGATCAAAACGACGTTAACCCGTGCCGCTCGTTGCTCAAAGTTTGAAAAAAAATCCAAATTTTTGGCCAAAAAAGCTGACATATGGAGCCATAACTCCAGAACGGTAAATAAAAACACGCTTAATATCTCAAAAGAAAGCTAATGTTATTCAAAATTTATATGTTACACACAGGGTGCATGTAATTTCTATTTTAGGGATGTCTGATCTGGCTCATGAGAAAGCTATGTGGGGACCACGGGGGAACACTATTCTCCTTAAGGAGACTTTGCAAGCCAGTCTGGCTGCCAGGTAAGGGGACTTATAGCTGCCACGCCCCTCTGGGAAATATTCAAATTGTCTCTCCAGTAAAGGAGACAAACTCTAGCACAGCGCCACCTATTGGAAGTAGCGATCCTAAAAGTCACAAGTGGATTTTCAACAATCCTTTGCAATATGACTCAGGATATATAAGCCAGATCAGAATCCCAATTTGCAGACACGGTGTTTCGGGGTGCTTGCCCCTCGTCAGTGCAAAGTATGGGGGTGTCTGATCTGGCTCATGAGAAAGCTATGTGGGGACCACGGGGGAACACTATTCTCCTTAAGGAGACTTTGCAAGCCAGTCTGGCTGCCAGGTAAGGGGACTTATAGCTGCCACGCCCCTCTGGGAAATATTCAAATTGTCTCTCCAGTAAAGGAGACAAACTAGCACAGCGCCACCTATTGGAAGTAGCGATCCTAAAAGTCACAAGTGGATTTTCAATAGGTGGCGCTGTGCTAGAGTTTGTCTCCTTTACTGGAGAGACAATTTGAATATTTCCCAGAGGGGCGTGGCAGCTATAAGTCCCCTTACCTGGCAGCCAGACTGGCTTGCAAAGTCTCCTTAAGGAGAATAGTGTTCCCCCGTGGTCCCCACATAGCTTTCTCATGAGCCAGATCAGACACCCCCATACTTTGCACTGACGAGGGGCAAGCACCCCGAAACACCGTGTCTGCAAATTGGGATTCTGATCTGGCTTATATATCCTGAGTCATATTGCAAAGGATTGTTGAAAATCCACTTGTGACTTTTAGGATCGCTACTTCCAATAGGTCGCGCTGTGCTAGAGTTTGTCTCCTTTACTGGAGAGACAATTTGAATATTTTAGGGATGGTGATTTTACTTCAGCGTACAACCGACCTTTTATTTATTCAGTTTAGTTTCTAAAGTGTCTTTGAGCTGGTTAGATCGAACAATTATCCAGTGAAGATAACGTTTTTTTTTTAAATTTTCCAAGTGTGTGTGTTATTGTTTTTATAGCTATTATAGTATTACCGTATTTTTCGCTTTATAAGACGCACTTTTGTTCCCCCAAATTTTGGGGGAAAGTAGGGGGTGCGTCTTATAATCCGAATATACGGGAGGGGGGGGCGTGTGTATTATATATATATATATATATATATATATATATATATATATATATATATATATATATATATATATATATATATATATATACACATACATACATACACACACATATACATACACACATACATACATACATGCATACATACATACAGAGCCAAGTGGAGGTGCAGGCAGCTCTGGAGCGGTGCTGGGGGCTGGGAGAGGCAGCGTTTGATCTCCTGCTCCCGCTCATATAATATGTACAGCCGCTGTCCATCAGAAGCGTGGTGCTGAAACTGCATCGCGCTGATGGGCTGGGGGAGCTGTGCATATTACCTGCCTGTGCTTACCTTTGATCGCACAGGATCCCCCCTCCCCCTGTGTTAGCTATAGCCTCCCGTGCTGCTGCCCGGTCTCCCTCCTGATTCTGTGATTAGGCACGCAGAGATATCTCTCTGCTGTCCCGATCACATGACCTGCACTAGAACCAGGAAGTAGGAAGTGCAGAAGACAGGAGGAGTTCAACCCCGAGGAGGGACACACGAGACAGGACTGTGCTGCAGAAGGTAAGGAAAGAGTTTATTTTACTAAAAGCAGCAACATGGGGGCGATATGTAACAGAGGGTAATGTCTGCCAGCCACAGTGGGCCTGTGTGCCAGCCACAGTGGGCCTGTGTGCCAGCCATAGGGGAAATGTGGCATCACTGGGGGACGTGTTCAATATAAGGTTGGCCATATCCAGATTAAGGGGGCTAATTTTAGGATGAGGGGGTTATGAGGGACATATACCCTATATTATTTGTTAGACGGACACTGGCATTATAAGACGGACCCCATTTATTAAAAAATTCTATTCCTTCACCAAATTTGGGGGTGCGTCTTATAATCAGGTGCGTCTTATAAAGCGAAAAGAAGGGAATTTTGTTTGCTTACCGTAAATTCCTTTTCTTCTAGCTCCAATTGGGAGACCCAGACACTTGGGTGTATAGCTATGCCTCCGGAGGCCACACAAAGTATTACACTAAAAGTGTAACGCCCCTCCCCTTCTGCCTATACACCCCCCGTGCATCACAGGCTCCTCAGTTTTGGTGCAAAAGCAAGAAGGAGGAAAAAATTATAAATTGGTTTAAAATAAATTCAATCCGAAGGAATATCGGAGAACTGAAACCATTCAACATGAACAACATGTGTACACAAAGAACAACAGCCCGAAGGGAACAGGGGCGGGTGCTGGGTCTCCCAATTGGAGCTAGAAGAAAAGGAATTTACGGTAAGTAAACAAAATTCCCTTCTTCTTTGTCGCTCCATTGGGAGACCCAGACACTTGGGACGTCCAAAAGCAGTCCCTGGGTGGGTAAATAATACCTCATAATAGAGCCGTAAACGGCCCCTTCCTACAGGTGGGCAACCGCCGCCTGAAGGACTCGCCTACCTAGGCTGGCATCTGCCGAAGCATAGGTATGCACCTGATAGTGTTTCGTGAAAGTGTGCAGGCTCGACCAGGTAGCCGCCTGACACACCTGCTGAGACGTAGCCTGGTGCCGCAAGGCCCAGGACGCCCCCACGGCCCTGGTAGAATGGGCCTTCAGCCCTAAGGGAACCGGAAGCCCCGAGGAACGATAAGCTTCGAGAATTGGTTCCTTGATCCACCGAGCCAGGGTTGATTTGGAAGCTTGTGACCCTTTACGCTGGCCAGCGACAAGGACAAAGAGTGCATCCGAGCGGCGCAGGGGCGCCGTACGAGAAATGTAGAATCTGAGTGCTCTCATCAGATCTAACAAGTGCAAATCCTTTTCACATTGGTGAACTGGATGAGGACAAAAAGAGGGTAAGGAGATATCCTGATTGAGATGAAAGGGGGATACCACCTTAGGTAGAAATTCCGGAACCGGACGCAGAACCACCTTGTCCTGGTGAAACACCAGGAAAGGGGCTTTGCACGACAACACTGCTAGCTCAGACACTCTCCGAAGTGAAGTGACTGCTACTAGGAAGACCACTTTCTGCGAAAGGCGTGAGAGAGAAATATCCCTCATTGGCTCGAACGGTGGTTTCTGAAGAGCCATCAGCACCCTGTTCAGATCCCAGGGTTCTAACGGACGCTTGTAAGGAGGGACTATGTGACAAACCCCCTGCAGGAACGTGCGTACCTGTGGAAGTCTGGCTAGGCGCTTCTGAAAGAACACAGAGAGCGCAGAGACTTGTCCCTTAAGGGAGCCGAGCGACAAACCCTTTTCCAATCCGGATTGCAGGAAGGACAGAAAAGTGGGCAAGGTAAATGGCCAGGGAGAAAAACCCTGAGCAGAGCACCACGACAGGAAAATCTTCCACGTCCTGTGGTAGATCTTGGCGGACGTTTGTTTCCTAGCCTGTCTCATAGTGGCAATGACCTCTTGGGATAACCCTGAAGACGCTAGGATCCAGGATTCAATGGCCACACAGTCAGGTTGAGGGCCGCAGAATTCAGATGGAAAAACGGCCCTTGAGACAGCAAGTCTGGTCGGTCTGGTAGTGCCCACGGTTGGCCGACCGTGAGATGCCACAGATCCGGGTACCACGACCTCCTCGGCCAGTCTGGAGCGACGAGGATGGCGCGGCGGCAGTCGGCCCTGATCTTGCGTAACACTCTGGGCAACAGTGCCAGAGGAGGAAACACATAAGGGAGTTGAAACTGCGACCAATCCTGAACTAAGGCATCTGCCGCCAGAGCTCTGTGATCTTGAGACCGTGCCATGAATGTCGGGACCTTGTTGTTGTGCCGGGACGCCATTAGGTCGACGTCCGGCATGCCCCAGCGGCAACAGATCTCCTGAAACACGTCCGGGTGAAGGGACCATTCCCCTGCATCCATGCCCTGGCGACTGAGAAAGTCTGCTTCCCAGTTTTCTACGCCCGGGATGTGAACTGCGGATATGGTGGAGGCTGTGGCTTCCACCCACAGCAGAATCCGCCGGACTTCCTGGAAGGCTTGCCGACTGCGTGTCCCGCCTTGGTGGTTGATGTATGCCACCGCTGTGGAGTTGTCCGACTGAATTCGGATCTGTTTGCCTTCCAGCCACGGCTGGAACGCCTTTAGGGCAAGATACACTGCCCTTATCTCCAGAACATTGATCTGAAGGGAGGACTCTGTCTGAGTCCAAGAGCCCTGAGCCCTGTGGTGGAGAAAGACCGCTCCCCACCCTGACAGGCTCGCGTCCGTCGTGACCACCGCCCAGGATGGGGGCAGGAAGGATTTCCCCTTCGACAGAGAAGTGGGGAGAAGCCACCACTGAAGGGAAGCCTTGGCTGCCCGCGAAAGGGAGACGTTCCTGTCGAGGGACGTCGACTTCCTGTCCCATTTGCAGAGAGAGAATGTCCCATTGAAGTGGGCGCAGATGAAACTGCGCAAAAGGAACTGCCTCCATTGCTGCCACCATCTTCCCTAGGAAGTGCATGAGGCGCCTCAGGGGGTGTGACTGACCATGAAGGAGAGATTGCACCCCTGTCTGTAGTGAACGCTGTTTGTTCAGCGGAAGCTTCACTATCGCTGAGAGAGTATGAAACTCCATGCCAAGATATGTCAGTGATTGGACAGGTGTCAGATTTGACTTTGGAAAATTGATGATCCACCCGAAACTCTGGAGAGTCTCCAGAGCGATGTTCAGGCTGTGTTGGCATGCCCCTTGAGAGGGTGCCTTGACAAGCAGATCGTCTAAGTAAGGGATCACCGAGTGTCCCTGAGAGTGTAGGATTGCCACCACTGTTGCCATAACCTTGGTGAAGACCCGTGGGGCTGTCGCCAGGCCAAAAGGCAGTGCCACGAACTGAAGGTGTTCGTCCCCTATGGCGAAACGCAGGAAGCGCTGATGCTCTGGTGCAATCGGTACGTGGAGATAAGCATCTTTGATGTCGATTGATGCTAGGAAGTCTCCTTGCAACATTGAGGCGATGACGGAGCGGAGCGATTCCATCCGGAACCGCCTGGTTTTCACATGCTTGTTGAGCAGTTTTAGGTCCAGAACAGGACGGAAGGATCCGTCCTTTTTTGGCACCACGAACAAGTTGGAGTAAAAACCGTGACCCCGTTGCGGAGGAACAGGGATCACCACTCCTTCCGCCTTCAGAGTGCACACCGCCTGCAGAAGAGCATCGGCTCTTTCGGGGGGCGGAGATGTTCTGAAAAATCGAGTCGGAGGACGAGAGCTGAACTCTATCCTGTAACCGTGGGATAGAATGTCTCTCACCCATCGGTCTTTTACCTGTGGCAGCCAGGCGTCGCAAAAGCGGGAGAGCCTGCCACCGACCGAGGATGCGGTTTGAGGAGGCCGAAAGTCATGAGGAGGCCGCTTTGGGAGCGGCTCCTCCGGCGGTCTTTTTAGGACGTGACTTAGACCGCCATGCATCGGAGTTCCTCTGATCTTTCTGAGGCCTTTTGGACGAGGAGAATTGAGACCTGCCCGCGGTCCGAAAGGACCGAAACCTCGATTGTACCTTCCGTGGTTGAGGTCTGTTTGGTCTGGACTGGGGTAAGGATGAGTCCTTTCCCTTGGATTGTTTAATGATTTCATCCAATCGCTCACCAAACAAGCGGTCGCCAGACAATGGCAAACCGGTTAAGAACTTTTTGGAAGCAGAGTCTGCCTTCCATTCACGTAGCCACATGGCCCTGCGGACTACCACCGAATTGGCGGATGCTACCGCCGTACGGCTCGCAGAGTCCAGGATAGCATTAATGGCGTAGGACGCAAACGCCGACGCCTGAGAGGTTAAGGACACCACTTGCGGGGCAGATGTACGTGTGACTGTATTAATCTGCGCCTGACAAGCTGAGATAGCTTGGAGTGCCCATACGGCTGCGAATGCTGGAGCAAAAGACGCGCCGATAGCTTCATAGATGGATTTCAACCATAGTTCCATCTGTCTGTCAGTGGCATCTTTGAGCGAAGCCCCATCTTCCACTGCAACTATGGATCTAGCCGCCAGTCTGGAGATTGGAGGATCCACCTTAGGACACTGAGTCCAGCCCTTGACAACATCAGGGGGGAAGGGATAACGTGTATCCTTAAGGCGCTTGGAAAAACGCTTGTCTGGACAGTCTCGGTTTTTCTGGACTGCCTCTCTGAAGTCAGAGTGATCCAGAAACGTACTCAATGTACGCTTGGGAAACCTGAACCAGAATTTCTCCTGAGAAGCTGACTCCTCAGTTGTAGGAGCTGGGGGAGAAATATCCAACACCTGATTGATGGTCGCTATAAGGTCATTCACTACAGCGTCCCCTTCAGGTGTATCAAGGTTGAGAGCGGCTTCAGGATCAGAATCCTGATCTGTTACCTCCGCTTCATCCTCCAGAGAGTCCTGCTGAGACCCTGAACAGTGTGATGAGGTGGAGGGAATTTCCCAGCGAGCCCGCTTGAGCGGCCTGGGACTGCGGTCCGTGTCAGAGACCTCACCCTGGGACCTATGGGTCACCCCAGGGGCACTTTGCTGTTCCAATTGAGGGGGACCAGGGGTCAAAGATTGAACAGTGCCCGGGGCCTGAATCACCGGTCTGGACTGTAAGGCTTCTAGTATTTTAGCAGACCATTTATCCATACTCTCAGACAGTTTGTCAGCAAAAGCTGCAAACTCCGTCCCTGTCACCTGGACAGTGGTAGCAGGTGGTTCCACCTGGGCCACCATTAGCAGAGGCTCCGGCTGAGTAAGTGCCACAGGGGCCGAGCATTGCACACAATGAGGGTCAGTGGAATCTGCCGGTAGTCTAGCTGCACATGAGGTACAGGTTGCAAAGTACGCCTGTGCTTTGGCACCCTTGCTTTTTGCGGACGACATGCTGTTGTCTCCTCTGAGAACAATCCAGGAGGGTATATAGCCAAAGATCAACAGAGCGACCGTACAGTGCAAATGTATAGCCTATAAGCCTATATATATATATATATATATATATACACTTCGGCACTCAGTGGGGCCAGCACCACAGGTGCTGCTTACCGACCGCTCAGAGCGGTTGTGTGATCACCAGATTCCCTGCCTGGGTCTCCCTGTGTTGTCTCTCCTCTCCAGCGTCTGAATCGCTGACAGGAATGGCTGCCGGCGTTCTGTGGGGAGGAGGGGACCGTGGGCGTACCCAAGAAAGTGCAGGAATCTAGTGCCCCAGTGTACTGAGTGAGGGGGGAGGAGGATACTATGTATGCTCCAGCCCTCAGCGCTGACGATGTGTGCAGCGTCCCGCCCTTCCCCTGACTGGCAGGCCTGTGGGCGGGAATATGCGGTACTAGGCCGCAGAAGCCGGGGACTAAAGTTATAAGCGCGGCCGGCAATAAGCGCGGCCGCGCGGTAGTCCCCGGCGCACTAACACACCCAGCAGTGCTGCAATGTGTATGGCACAAGCGCTCCATGCGCGGTCCCCACGGGGACACAGAGTACCTCATAGTAGCAGGGCCTTGTCCCTGACGATACCCAGCTCCTATCCAGCAGATTCCCAGGGGCTGCGGAGGGAGCACGGTCCCAGTGCCTGGAGACCGATCTGGATCCCACTTCACCCAGAGCCCATTAAGGGATGGGGAAGGAAAACAGCATGTGGCTCCTGCCTGTGTACCCGCAATGGGTACCTCAACCTTAACAACACCGCCGACAAAGTGGGGTGAGAAGGGAGCATGCTGGGGGCCCTGTTATGGGCCCTCTTTTCTTCCATCCGACCTAGTCAGCAGCTGCTGCTGACTAAGCTGTGGAGCTTATGCGTGGATGTCAGCCTCCTTCGCACAAAGCATAAAAACTGAGGAGCCCGTGATGCACGGGGGGTGTATAGGCAGAAGGGGAGGGGCGTTACACTTTTAGTGTAATACTTTGTGTGGCCTCCGGAGGCATAGCTATACACCCAAGTGTCTGGGTCTCCCAATGGAGCGACAAAGAAATACGGTATATTAAAAGATATTTGAAAATATTTTATTGAAATTAAAGTTTGTAATATATTTTGTTTCGTTTTTCTAGTTAACTGTTATTTACCTATTGGACTCTGAAATGGCATTCACATCAGGTGCACAAAGCCGGAACAAGGATAAAATATTTCTTGTGGGCTATCCCATTCACCATATCACCGGTTGTAAACTACCCTCAAATCTTCAAGTCTTATGTGCTTTATTTTATAATTTACGTACTGTGAAATTAACTGTAAGAGAATCAGCAAAACTGACCATACGAGAAGTGTTCATTTTTTGGGGGAAAGCTCGAATCCTGACTAAACATGAGCAAGATGCAATTACTAAGCTGAAAAGAAGGGAATTTTGTTTACTTACCGTAAATTCCTTTTCTTCTAGCTCCTATTGGGAGACCCAGACAATTGGGTGTATAGCTTCTGCCTCCGGAGGCCACACAAAGTATTACACTATAAAAAGTGTAACCCCTCCCCTCTGCCTATACACCCTCCCGTGCCTCACGGGCTCCTCAGTTTTGGTGCAAAAGCAGGAAGGAGGAAACTTATAAATTGGTCTAAGGTAAATTCAATCCGAAGGATGTTCGGAGAACTAAAACCATGAACCAAAGGAACAATTCAACATGAACAACATGTGTACACAAAAGAACAAACAGCCCGAAGGGAACAGGGGCGGCTGCTGGGTCTCCCAAT
Source organism: Anomaloglossus baeobatrachus (assembly GCF_048569485.1). Lineage (NCBI taxonomy): Eukaryota > Metazoa > Chordata > Amphibia > Anura > Aromobatidae > Anomaloglossus > Anomaloglossus baeobatrachus. The sequence goes on along the minus strand of NC_134354.1, from coordinate 399,105,524 downwards.
AGGAGCTAGAAGAAAAGGAATTTACGTTAAGTAAACAAAATTCCCTTCTTTGTCGCTCCATTGGGAGACCCAGACAATTGGGACGTCCAAAAGCAGTCCCTGGGTGGGTAAATAATACCTCATAATAGAGCCGAAACGGCTCCGTCCTACAGGTGGGCAACTGCCGCCTGAAGGACTCGCCTACCTAGGCTGGCATCTGCCGAAGCATAGGTATGCACCTGATAGTACTTCGTGAAAGTGTGCAGACTCGACCAGGTAGCCGCCTGACACACCTGCTGAGCCGTAGCCCGGTGCCGCAATGCCCAGGACGCACCCACGGCTCTGGTAGAATGGGCTTTCAGCCCTGAAGGAATCGGAAGCCCAGAAGAACGGTAGGCTTCAAAAATTGGTTCCTTGATCCACCGAGCCAAGGTTGACTTGGAAGCCTGCGACCCCTTACGCTGGCCAGCGACAAGGACAAAGAGCGCATCAGAACGGCGCAGTGGCGCCGTGCGAGACACGTAGATCCGGAGTGCTCTTACTAGATCTAGCAAGTGCAAATCCTTTTCACATTGGTGAACTGGATGAGGGCAAAATGAAGGTAAGGAGATATCCTGATTGAGATGAAAAGGGGATACCACCTTAGGGAGGAATTCCGGGACCGGACGCAGAACCACCTTATCCTGGTGAAAAACCAGGAAGGGGGCTTTGCATGACAGCGCTGCAAGCTCCGACACTCTACGGAGCGATGTAACTGCCACTAGAAAAGCCACCTTCTGCGAAAGACGTGATAGAGAGACATCCCGCAGCGGCTCGAAAGGTGGTTTCTGAAGAGCCCTTAGAACCCTGTTAAGATCCCAGGGTTCCAGCGGCCGCTTGTAAGGTGGGACTATGTGGCAAACTCCCTGCAGGAACGTGCGGACCTGCGGAAGCCTGGCTAGACGCTTTTGAAAAAACACGGAAAGCGCCGATACTTGTCCCTTGAGAGAGCCGAGAGACAAACCCTTGTCCATTCCGGATTGAAGGAAGGAAAGAAAAGTGGGTAAGGCAAACGGCCAGGGGGTAAAACCCTTATCAGAGCACCATGATAAGAAGATCCTCCAAGCCCTGTGATAGATCTTGGCGGACGTTGGTTTCCTGGCCTGTCTCATAGTGGCAATGACATCTTGAGGTAACCCTGAGGACGCTAGGAGCCAGGACTCAATGGCCACACAGTCAGGCTGAGGGCCGCAGAATTCAGATGGAAAAATGGCCCTTGAGACAGCAAGTCTGGTCGGTCTGGGAGTGCCCACGGTTGACCCACCGTGAGGTGCCACAGATCCGGGTACCACGACCTCCTCGGCCAGTCTGGAGCGACGAGGATGGCGCGGCGGCAGTCGGACCTGATCTTGCGTAACACTCTGGGCAGCATTGCCAGAGGAGGAAAAACATAAGGCAGTCGAAACTGCGACCAATCCTGAACTAATGCGTCCGCCGCCAGAGCTCTGTGATCCTGAGACCGTGCCATGAATGCCGGGACTTTGTTGTTGTGCCGAGACGCCATGAGATCGACGTCCGGCGTTCCCCAGCGGCAACAGATCTCTTGAAACACGTCCGGGTGAAGAGACCATTCCCCTGCGTCCATGCCCTGGCGACTGAGAAAGTCTGCTTCACAGTTTTCTACGCCCGGGATGTGAACTGCGGAGATGGTGGATGCTGTGGCCTCCGCCCACAGCAGAATCCGCCGGACTTCTTGGAAGGCTTGACGACTGCGCGTGCCGCCCTGGTGGTTGATGTGCGCGACCGCCGTGGCGTTGTCCGACTGTATGCGGATCTGCCTGCCCTCCAGCCACCGATTGAACGCCTTTAGGGCTAGATACACTGCCCTTATCTCCAGAACATTGATCTGAAGGGGAGGACTCTGTCAGAGTCCAGGTTCCCTGAGCCTTGTGGTGGAGAAAAACCGCTCCCCACGCTGACAGACTCGCGTCCGTCGTGACCACAGCCCAGGATGGGGGCAGGAAGGATTTTCCCTTCGAAAGAGAAGTGGGAAGAAGCCACCACTGAAGAGAGGTTTTGGCTACCAGAGAAAGAGAGACGTTCCTGTCTAGGGACGTCGACCTCCTGTCCCATTTGCGGAGAATGCCCCATTGGAGTGGACGCAGATGAAACTGCGCAAAGGGGACTGCCTCCATTGCTGCCACCATCTTCCCCAGGAAGTGCATGAGGCGCCTTAAGGGGTGTGACTGGGCCCGCAGAAGAGAGTGCAACCCCTGTCTGCAGCGAACGCTGTTTGTCCAGCGGTAGCTTTGACTATCGCTGAGAGAGTATGAAACTCCATCCCGAGGTAAGTCAGTGATTGGGTCGGAGTCAATTTTGACTTTGGGAAATTGATGATCCACCCGAACCTCTGGAGAGTCTCCAGAGCAACGGTCAGGCTGTGTTGACATGCCACCCGGGAGGGTGCCTTGACTAGGAGATCGTCTAAGTAAGGGATCACCAAGTGGCCCTGAGAGTGTAGGACCGCCACAACGGATGCCATGACCTTGGTGAAGACCCGTGGGGCTGTCGCCAGGCCGAAAGGCAGTGCCACAAACTGAAGGTGTTCGTCCCCGATGGCGAAACGCAGGAAGCGTTGATGCTCTGGTGCGATCGGCACATGGAGATAAAGCATCCCTGATGTCGATTGATGCCAGGAAGTCTCCTTGGGACATCGAAGCGATGACAGAGCGGAGAGATTCCATGCGAAAACGTCTGGTTCTCACGTGTCTGTTGAGCAGTTTGAGGTCCAAAACGGGACGGAATGATCCGTCCTTTTTTGGCACCACGAACAAGTTGGAGTAAAAACCGCGACCACGTTCCTGAAGGGGAACGGGGATCACAACTCCTTCTGTCTTCAGAGTGTTCACCGCCTGAAAAAGTGCATCGGCTCGCTCGGGGGGCGGAGATGTTCTGAAGAAACGCGTCGGAGGACGAGAGCTGAACTCTATCCTGTAACCGTGAGACAGAATGTCTCTCACCCATCGGTCTCGGACATGTGGCCACCAGGCGTCGCAAAAGCGGGAGAGCCTGCCACCGACCGAGGATGCGGTTTGGGGAGGCCGAAAGTCATGAGGAGGCCGCCTTGGAGACGGTGCCTCCGGCGGTCTTTGTAGGACGTGACTTAGACCGCCATGCATAAGAGTTCCTCTGGTCCTTCTGTGGCCTGTTGGACGAAGAGGATTGGGACCTGGCTGAGGGCCGAAAGGCCCGAAACCTCGCTTGAATTTTCCGTTGCTGAGGTTTGTTTGGTTTGGACTGTGGTAAGGACGAGTCCTTTCCCTTGGATTGCTTAATAATTTCATCCAATCGCTCGCCAAACAATCGGTCTCCAGAAAAAGGCAAACCGGTTAAGAACTTCTTGGAAGCAGAGTCTGCCTTCCATTCGCGTAGCCACATGGCCCTGCGGACTGCCACCGAATTGG